>NC_041380.1:530782311-530809773 GCF_002162155.2 Triticum dicoccoides | reverse complement strand
GCGGCGGCAGAGGAGCGGCGGCGTGACATGTGGCGGGCAGTGGTTGGCCGGGCGGAGCGGGGCAGACATGTCCGGCCAGCTGATTTTCGTCCGGCGGCGCGGAGAGGAGAGATCTAGGGTTTTGGGGGAAAAGGCCCGAAAATGAAATGGAGGGATCTATTTATAGAGGTAGAGGGAGCTAGGAGAGTCCAAATGAGGTGCGGTTTTTGGCCACGCGATCGTGATCGAATGACCGAGATGATGGAGGAGGTTTAAGTGGGTTTTGGGCCACTTTGGAAGGGTGTTGGGCTGCAACACACACGAGGCCTTTTCGGTCCCTCGGTTAACCGTTGGAGTATCAAACGAAGTCCAAATGGTACGAAACTTGACAGGCGGTCTACCGGTAGTAAACCAAGACCGCATGACAAGTCTCGGTCCAATCCGGAAATGTTTAACCCCCACACATGAAAGAAAGGTAGAATTGACCACCGGAGGAGAACGGAGCGCCGAAATGCAAAACGGACAATGGGGAAAATGCTCGGATGCATGAGACGAACATGTATGCAAATGAAAAGCACATGATGACATGATATGCAATGCATGACACACAAGCAATGAAAAGGCAAACAACAACGAATAACTGGACGACACCTGGCACATCGGATACGGGGCGTTACAACACTCCACCACTACGAGAGGATCTCGTCCCGAGATCTAGAATGGCACCGGAGGGCAACGGATGAGAAAGAGGAGAGGTAAAACTAAGTTGCTTCTTTGACAAACGAGTGAAACCAAAGAACCTTGAGAGGTAGACCAAATTCGAGAAAGATTACAACGAAGATGAACAAGGTCGAGAACACTCCTTTAGAGAGAGGAACAAAGAACATTGCGAAAAGCCTTGAGGTTGAAGGGCAAGGTATAAATTGAAACCCCTCCGGTTAAAACAAGATAGAGAAGGATTAAGAATGATATAATTTGGACAGCGCTCCGACTGCAAATGGAAGGAATTAACAAGAACTTGACAAGATGAAAAGAACTTGAGCAAAAGGGCACAACACTCCGGTAAAATGGATAAACCAAGAAAAGAGCACGATCCTGACAAAACAAGAAGATGGGTTGAAGAGAGCAACATAATGCCTCCGGAACAAAAGTAAGAATGGAATGAAGTGAACGAAGGGAAACAAGGTCTTGAAGGAGCATGCTACACAAATGCTAAAACGGAGTTGTTGGGAAAACCACCAACGAAAAGAATAAGCTTGATATGGTCTTGTGGAGTACATCTCAATTTAAGAGATGAAAACCTGCCAATCACGGGAAAAAGAATTGGATTGATATGAACAAGAAGACGAGAAAATATTTCACCGGGAGGATAGATGAAGAACTTGGGTCTTATATGAGAACCATAAATAGCAACAATCCTCAGGGACAGGTTTAGGTGAAATATAGCCCAAGATAGCTCCAACAACGAGATTGAAGGATTTAAAATACCTCATTCATAACAACATGTGAGTTATGAAACATGAACTCAAATTATTAAGAATGGCATAATACCATCTCCAATGATACGGAAGAAAGATTGAACTTCGGATTGCGAGATGAGAATGTTTGAGCTCCTTAGAGAAGAATCTCGATGAAAACTTCGAGAAGGAATTAAATACTTTATGAACCATCATGTAGAACCTTCAAGAAAAACTCCGGTAAACAAAAGATAACGAAAAGAAAGAGAAGTTGAAAACACAAGGTGAAACCTTTTAATGATTTAGATGGATCTTCGTGATAATTAGAGCTTGGAACTCCGGGAAGAAAAGATAAGATGAACAATTGAGATCAAGAATTTTGATGAACCTCCGGAATAGGGAATTAATCACTTGGATGAAACAAGAATAAGAACTATGTTATGCTTATCCTTCACCAATTAAATTGATGGCAATCAACGGATTTGGCATATTACTTATTCTCATAGAAAAGAATTAAGATAGATATTGCGCAAACTTGGAAAGGTCCTCGACGAATCACCGTTGGAATCAAAACAACGAATGAATTGATATGATAACGAAAGAAGAGGAATCCTGCACGAACCACCGTTAGGATTGACAATGAATAAATAGATATGATAGGAAGGAAGAAAAAAAAATCTTGAATAGCCACCATAAGAATTTGAAAATGAACGAAGAAGCTTGAGGGGATTTAGATACATCAGATCGAAGAGATCAAGAACTGATTAGAGGATATTTGCACGAAACACCGGTAAGATTTTAGAGAAAAAGAGCTGAAAGCTGAGAATGAATAAATTCTGAGCTGATGGGCTCCGGAGAAACAAACTGAAAATACTCTGAATTACTCCGGATGGGTGAAAAGAATTCTGACAATCGAAAACAATTATGAGAGGATGATCTTGAACTAGAACCACGAATCTTGAAGAGAATGGAGCAGGATTGAGAGAAAATCTTCTTCGGTCTTCACATGATGAGAAACACCACTAAATTGTTGAGGTACTCCGGGATGAAAAATGGAAGGTTGAGCCAACGATGAAAAGAATGTGGACGATCTTGAAGAAAAACATAAGACTGATGATAAATCATTATTACATCAAACATCGAAAAGAATTTTGAGGATAGCTCCGGAAAAATAAGAAGAGTCAGGTAAGATCCTGGGAAAAGACCTGTGGGTTAGGGCCCACTCAAAAGATACACCGTGGAATGATTTAAAAGAGAGAAAGCACCGGTAAGATTAGATGGCTCAAAAGAGATAACATCCTCTAAAGATCTTGAATGAAAACATAGTGGAAACACGAATCTTCGAGATATCTTGAGCACTCCAGAATAAATGAATAGCGAGAAATGAATGGTTATGAGGTGCACCGGTAAGAAAAAAGTATTTGAAACGAGGAAAAAGTATGATCCACAAAACTTGACTTGAATCCAACGGAGAAGAAAAATGAGTGAAGGGTGACAAACTAGAAGCTCCGTTAGAATCTTCATGAGAATCACCGGATAAGGACATTGAAGGAAAAGAATGAAGAGACTTCACATGAATAAAATGGATACTTGATAAAGAAATCTGAGTCCTTAAAGAAACAAAGGGAGGGAGGGTGGGAAAAACAAAGGCAACTTGGAGACAGATGAAACAAACACCGTTGAGAAGAACTCATACTTGATCAAGCGGATGTTGAAATGATCGGATCCACTAGAAGAGAAGCACACCGGTTGAAAAGGATTGACATGACAGTCTCGATGACCGAGAAGGATTAGTGTTCACATCGGGGTATGAGAACACCGCTTAGGAAAAGGTATGGAGTCAACATTTGACTTCGAAGCAACTCGAATACCACAACTCAAAACAAACAAAGGATTGGCTTGCGGAATCAGTCGGAACAAACATATGATAGAGATTTCATCCAAAGTTTTCGTGGTGGGGCCTACACGGGCTCGATCGTACAGCACCATCATGTACAAGGCAGTGCACATGACATACGAAGCGTCCCCGAGTCGGCCTAGCCAAGGACTCTTTAAGACACAACGAGACCACTGTAAAACCAAGCGTGAATAGACGGACCACTAGACGTCGAACCCCAATTTCATATCATACATCCGTCAGAAAGATATCCTACGAACTACTTGAATTCCCACTTATAAACTCCCGAACCTTTCCGGTTATGCAATCATGTGTTGGGGATACAGGGGAAGCATAATATCTCACCCAAACTAACAAATCCTACATCCAGCTATATCCATCCTTCAACACATAACCAAGAAAAACTTCGGAAATCGTCTACCTCAACCTTCGAAAATCATCCGGTATACAAGTTATGGCAATACTCCCGAACTCCCGCCCCAGTACTGGGTGGCGTCGAGGTTATCTCACCAACAACTTCATAAAAGAGATTTTCGATGTCGGCGAAACTAAACTTAGGTATTCCAGAACTGCAACGATAAAATTGTGACGACAACACCTCGGAGCTCAACTCCCCGGGACACTGCCACAAAACCCCTGACAGGAAGCACCAAGACAATGTTCTCGTCACAAAACCATCGAAACGATTCCAAGATACCCGCGTGATCCTAAAAAAATTAGTGAAATTTGAGAAGAGAAGAGTCAAAACTCTACGTCAGGATGCCTTACCAGAGCGATGAAGGAGACTGGAAAGTAAAAAAGAATTCCTAACTCTCCGATATATAATTCCTAAATGACTCAAAACATTTTTCTAGACACAACTCGGCTGCTAAAAATGATCAAGCAATGGGGCTCCTAAGGTCGGGGAAGGCTCTGATTACCAACTTGTAACGCCCTTGATGCGGCTATATCTCCCATGTGTCGAAGCATGACTTAGAGGCATAACCACATTGAAAGCAATGTCGCAAGAGAGGTAATCTTCACACAACCCATATAATACATAAGGGAAAGAGCTACATAGTTGGCTTTCAATCGCCACTTCACACAATTACATGAATAAAGCATTACAACATCCAAATACAATCAAGGTCCGACTACGGAACAAAAATAAAATAAGAACCCCAAATGCGACAATGGTCCCCGATCGACCCCAACTGGGCTCCACTACTGATCAACTAGAACGAAACAACACAACGGACAAAGTCTTCATCGAGCTCCTCCTGAGCTTGGTTGCGTCATCTGCATGGGCTCATCGGCACCTGCAAGCTGGTTTTGGAAGTATATGTGAGTCACGGGGACTCAGCAATCTCGCACCCTCGCGATCAAGACTATTTAATCTTATGGGTAAGGTAAAAGGTATGAGGTGGAGCTGCAGCAAGCGACTAGTGTATATGGTGGCTAAACATACGCAAATGAGAGCGAGAAGAGAAGGTAAAGCACGGTCGATAAAAGTATGATCAAGAAGTGATCCTAGAACAACCTACGTCAAGCATAACTCCAACACCGTGTTCACTTCCCGGACTCCGCCAGAAAGAGACCATTACGGTTACACACGCGGTTGATGTATTTTAATTAAGGTCAACTTCAGGTTTTCTACAACCGGACATTAACAAATTCCCATCTGCCCATAACCGCGGGCACGGCTTTTGAAAGTTCAAATCCCTGTAGGGGTGTCCCAACTTAGCCCATGACAAGCTCTCACGGTCAACGAAGGAATAGACCTCCTCCCGAGACATTCCGATCAGACTCGGTATCTCGGTTATTCAAGACATCCTCGACAATGGTAAAACAAGTCCAGCAAGACCGCCCGATGCGCCGACATCCTGATAGGAGCTGCACATATCTCGTTATCAGGGCAACACCGGATGAACACTACGTACAGCTAAAACCAGCCCTCAAGTTTCCCCGAGGTGGCGCCGCGAGTGGATCTAGTTTGGACCAACACTTAGACAAGCACTGGCCCGGGGGGTTAAAATAAAGATGACCCTCGGGATGCGCGACTCCCATGGGAAAAAGGCTAGGTGGCGAATGGTAAAACCAAGGTTGGGCCTTGCTGGAGGAGTTTTATTCAAAGTGAACTGTCAAGGGGTTCCCATTATAACCCAACCGCGTAAGGAACGCAAAATCCGGGAACATAACACCGATATGACGGAAACTAGGGCGGCAAGAGTGGAACAAAACACCAGGCATAAGGCCGAGCCTTCCACCGTTTACCAAGTATATAGATGCATTAATTAAATAAGATATATTGTGATATCCCAACAAGTAAACATGTTCCAACAAGGAACAACATCTCCATGTTCCAACAAGGAACAAACTTCAATCTTCACCTGCAACTAACAACGCTATAAGAGGGGCTGAGCAAAGCGGTAACATAGACAATCAACGATTTGCTAGAACAAGGTGGGTTAGAGGCTTGGTTCAAAACTATGGGTGGCATGATAAGCAAGTGGTAGGTATCGCAGCATAGGCATAGCAAAAGAGCGAGCAACTCGCAAGCAAAGATAGAAGTGATTTCGAGGGTATGGTCATCTTGCCTGAAATCCCGCAAGGAAGAAGAACGAGTCCATGAAGAAGACAAACGGACGTAGACGAATGGGTCCTCACAAACGCAACGTTACCGGAACCAACCCGAAGAAGTAAACACCGGAAAGAAGCACACAACATAGTAAACAACCAACACATGAACATGGTATGATATGCGGGATGCGGTATGCGATGCATATGCATGATTGGACAAGGAATGCATGAACCTGGCCTCAACTTGGAAAACCAAGTGTGCCACTGGAAAGATGAGATGAAATCGCTTGAAAACGATATGAAGATCACCGGAATCGGAGTTACGGTTTGGAAATGGCAAGCGATTCAAATATGACACCGGTCTGCGATTTACAGCAAGTAGCCATCTAAATGCAATGAGATGAACATGCTACAACACTCAAACATGACAACAAAATACATGGCAGGGATGCATTCAAGATGCTTAACAGAAGTCTAGCACTGAGCTACGGCCAATTCATCCATTAACAGGTTCAAACAAGCATGGCAAAAATGCATATGGTAAACAGATCTCAGACTTAGTGAAATTAACACTTGTCTGAAATTTCAGATCAGGTAGCACTCTTCGGAGCAACAAAACTACATGCTACAGGACCTGAACATGGCAAAGTAAGACATGGCATGGAGCTACTCAAAAAGCTTAACAAAAGTCCCTTAGTGACCTTGAGCCAAAAGGGATCAGAAAACATATTAGCAAGCATGTGAACATAGCAAAAGCATAATCAGTTTTCAGACTTAGTGAAAACTGGCACATGCTGAAAAATAACTCAAGTAGGCATGTCTATGATCTCGATGCACTCACTACGGAGCAAGTCATGAAAAGCTAATCATACATCTGTCAAGAACACACAAAATGCAAGCTAGAAATGGTAAGAACAATAGCATAGCATGCACGGATCAACTGCAACAACATCGGCAAAATTGCAAACAAGTTGACAATCTGCCCAGATTCACGAAGTAGCAAAAGTAGAGCTCGATTGACTCAAGCTAGGGTGCTCCATAATTGCAAACAAAGACATGGATGGATAAAGCACTACAAGATTAATAAAACATCCTTACTGATCATCCGCAAAAGAGGCACGGATCACTCGGAAACAACATGAACATATGACAACATGAGATAAACATCTCAAGGACTTAGTGGAAATGCTAAGTCCCTGAAATCAGCATTACCAAGTGCCTCACTTGGCAAGCTTGTGCTAGTCACCACACACATCACAAAAATACATGGGTTGCACCTATGGAAAGATGACAAAACCCTTAACAAAACTTATGTAGAGCACATGGGCATATCGTGCACACAATAATCATGGCAAAAATGACAAATATCTAAATGGAGCAGCAGATCTGACAATTAACTCAAGTAGCACTCTTCTAACAGCATTTCGGGCACCAAGATACACTCAAATGAAAATGATGCAATGGAATGAAATGATGTGCTCTCTGAGGCGAACATTTTGACATGCTATATGCATGAATCGGAGCTATGGACGCAAAGTTACGATGCGATGAATAGAGGCATATGAATCTGGGAATTTCGGGACTTAGTAGAAATAACCACCACCAGATGTAGGGTTTGGCAGCGCGTGAACCGAGGCGGCGGCGGATCTCGCCGGATCCGCGCCTGAGAAGGCAGGGGCGGCGGCGGCCGGCTCGAGATCAAGGCGGAGGAGGCGAGGAGGAGGCCGACCGGAGTTGGTGTCGGCGCGGCGGTGCAGATCCGGGCGGCGGCGGGCGATGAAGTGCAGGCGGCGGGGACGCAATGGCGCGCCGGCGACGAAGGCGGCGGCCGGTGGGCACGGACTTGGCGGCGGAGCTCGGCCGGTGAGGCGCGTCGTGGCGGCGGGGTCGGACGGTAAGCGGGGCGCGGCTCGGGCCAAGCGCGCGCGCGGGCGGGCCGGCCGTGGGCCTCGCGGGCCGCGGCGGCGTGACATGTGGCGGGCGATGGTTGGCCGGGCGGAGCGGGGCGGACATGTCCGGCCAGCTGATTTTCGTCCGACGGCGGAGAGGAGAGATCTAGGGTTTTGGGGGAAAAGGCCCGAAAATGAAATGGAGGGATCTATTTATAGAGGTAGAGGGAGCTAGGAGAGTCCAAATGAGGTGTGGTTTTCGGCCACGCGATGATCGAATGACCGAGATGATGGAGGAGGTTTAAGTGGGTTTTGGGCCACTTTGGAAGGGTGTTAGGCTGCAACACACACGAGGCCTTTTCGGTCCCTCGGTTAACCGTTGGAGTATCAAACGAAGTCCAAATGGTACGAAACTTTACAGGCGGTCTACCGGTAGTAAACCAAGGCCGCATGACAAGTCTCGGTCCAATCCGGAAATGTTTAACCCACACACATGAAAGAAAGGTAGAATTGACCACCGGAGGAGAACAGAGCGCCGGAATGCAAAACGGACAATGGGGAAAATGCTCGGATGCATGAGATGAACATGTATGCAAATGAAATGCACATGATGACATGATATGCAATGCATGACACACAAGCAATGACAAGGCAAACAACAGCGAATAACTGGACGACACCTGGCACATCAGATACGGGGCGTTACACCTTTGCTACAAAAGGATTGGGCCACCTTGCTGCACTTTATTTACTTTTGTTTGTTGCTCGTTACAATTTATCCTATCACAAAACTATCTGTTACCACTTATTTCAGTACTTGCAGAGAATACCTTGCTGAAAACCGCTTATCATTTCCTTCTGCTCCTCATTGGGTTCGACACTCTTACTTATTGAAAGGACTACGATAGATCCCCTATACTTGTGGGTCATCAAGACTCTTTTCTGGCGTCGTTGCCGGGGAGTGTAGCGCCTTTGGTAGGTGGAATTTGGTAAGGAAAAATTTATATAGTGTTCTGAAATTTACTGTCACTTGTTACTATGGAAAGTAATTCTCTGAGGGGCTTGTTCGGGGTATCTTCACCCCGTCCAGTAGAGCAAAGAGTTGCTCCTCAACCTACTGAACCTATTGAAAATGAAATTCCTTATGAGTATCCTTCGGGTATGATAGAAAAACTGCTAGCTAATCCTTTTATAGGAGATGGAACAAAGCATCCTGATGAGCACTTAATATATGTGGATGAAGTTTGTGGATTATTTAAGCTTGCAGGTATACCCGATGATGTTGCTAAGAAGAAGGTCTTCCCTTTATCTTTTAAGGGAGACACATTGATATGGTATAGGCTATGTGATGATATGAGATCATGGGACTGTAAAAGATTGAAGCTGGAATTTCATCAAAAGTATTACCCTATGCATCTTGTTCATCGTGATTGCAATTATATATACAATTTCTGGTGTCGCGAAGGAGAAAGCATCGCTCAAGCTTGGGGGATGCTTAAATCAATGGTATATTCATGCCCCAATCATGAGCTCTCAAGAGAAATATTTATGCAAAGTTTTTATGCTCGACTTTCTGAAAACAATCGCACCATGCTCGATACTTCTTGTGTTGGCTCTTTTATGATGAAGACTATTGAATTCAGATGGAATTTATTGGATAGAATTAAACGCAACTCTGAAGATTGGGACCTCGATGAAGGTAAGGAGTCAGGTATGACACCTAAGTTTGATTGTGTTAAATATTTTATGGATATCGATATTTTCCATAAGTTTAGCACTAAATATGGACTTGACTCTGAGATACTAGCTTCTTTCTGTGAATCTTTTGCTACTTATGTTGATCTCCCTAAGGAGAAGTGGTTTAAATATCATCCTCCCATAGAAGTAAAAGTAGCTGCACCTATTAAAGTTGAAGAAAAGACAGTCACTTATAATGATCCTATTGTTCCTACTTCTTATATTGAGAAACCACCTTTCCCTGTTAGAATAAAGGATCATGCTAAAGATTCAACTGTTGTTCGTAAAAGCAATATTAGAACTTATACACCTCCTGAACAAGTTAAAATAGAACCTAATATTGCTATTGTTAAAGATCTCTTGTCTGATAATATTGATGGGCATGTTATTCAGTTCGAAGGTGAAACTGCTAGAATTGCTAAACCTTGTGCTAAAGATAAACATAGACCTGTGGTAGGCGTGCCTGTTATTTCTGTTAAAATAGGAGATCATTGTTATCATGACTTATGTGATATGGGTGCTAGTGCTAGTGTTATACCTCATGACTTATACAAAGAAATTAAGAATGAAATTGCACCTGTTGAGTTAGAAGATATTGATGTCACAATTAAACTTGCCAATAGAGATACTATTTCACCAATTGGAATTGTTAGAGATGTTGAAGTCTTGTGTGGGAAAACTAAATATCCTGCTGATTTTCTTGTTCTTACTTCCCCACAAGATAGCTTTTGTCCCATTATATTTGGTAGACCCTTCTTAAATACTGTCAATGCTACCATAGACTGCACTAAGAATGTTGTTACTGTTGGCTTGGATGATATGGTTCATGAGTTTAATTTCTCTAAATTTAGTAAACAACACTGTGAGGAAGAATTACCTAGTAAGGATGAAATTATTGGTCTCACTTCTATTGCCGTACCTCCTAGTGATCCTTTAGAACACTATTTGCTAGACCATGAAAATGATATGTTCATGAATGAAAGAAGGGAAATAGATGAAGTATTCTTTAAACAGGAACCTATTCTGCATCACAACTTGCCTGTTGAAATCTTAGGGGATCCTCCTCCACCCAAGGGAGATCCCGCGTTTGAGCTTAAACCTTTTCCTAATAATCTTAAATATGCTTATCTTGATGAAAAGAAGATATATCCTGTTATTATTAGTGCTAACCTTTCAGAGCATGAAGAAGAAAGATTATTGAAAACTCTGAAGAAGCATCATGCTGATATTGGATATACTCTTGATGATCTTAAGGGCATTAGTCCCACTCTATGTCAACATAAAATAAATTTGGAAGCAGATGCCAAACCAATTCGTGATCCTTAACGACGTCTGAATCCTAAAATGAAAGAAGTGGTAAGAAAAGAAATACTAAATCTTCTGGAGTCAGGTATAATCTATCCCGTTGCTGATAGTGAGTGGGTAAGTCCTGTCCATTGTGTCCCTAAGAAGGGAGGTATTACTGTTGTTCCTAATGATAAAGATGAATTGATTCCATAAATAATTATCACAGGTTATAGGATGGTAATTGATTTCCACAAATTAAATAAAGCTACTAAGAAGGATCATTACCCCTTACCTTTTATTGATCAAATGCTAGAAAGATTATGCAAACATACACACTATTGCTTTCTAGATGGTTATTCTGGTTTCTCTCAAATACCTGTGTCGGCTAGAGATCAATCAAAGACTACTTTTACATGCCCTTTTGGTACTTTTGCTTATAGACGTATGCCTTTTGGTTTATGTAATGCACCTGCTACCTTTCAAAGATGCATGATGGCTATATTCTCTGACTTTTGTGAAAAGATTTGTGAGGTTTTCATGGACGACTTTTCCGTCTATGGTTCCTCTTTTGATGATTGCTTGAGCAATCTTGATTGAGTTTTGCAGAGATGTGAAAAAACTAATCTTGTCTTGAACTGGGAAAAGTGCCACTTTATGGTTAATGAAGGTATTGTCTTGGGGCACAAAGTTTCTGAACGAGGTATTGAAGTTGATAAAGCCAAGGTTGATGCTATTGAAAAGATGACATGTCCCAAGGACATCAAAGGTATAAGAAGTTTCCTTGGTCACGCCAGATTTTACACGAGGTTCATTAAGGACTTCTCAAAAATTTCTCGGCCTCTGACTAATTTATTGCAAAAAGATATACCATTTGTCTTTGATGAAGATTGTGTAGAAGCATTTGAAATACTTAAGAAAGCATTAGTCTCTGCACCTGTTGTTCAGCCACCTGATTGGAATTTACCCTTTGAAATTATGTGTGATGCTAGTGATTATGCTGTAGGTGCTGTTCTAGGGCAAAGAGTTGACAAGAAATTAAATGGTATTCATTATGCTAGTAAGACTCTAGACAATGCTCAAAGAAATTATGCTACTACTGAAAAAGAGCTTTTAGCAGTTGTATTTGCTTGTGATAAGTTCAGATCCTATATTGTTGATTCTAAAGTAACTATTCAAACAGATCATGCTGCTATTAAATATCTTATGGAAAAGAAAGATGCTAAACCTAGACTTATTAGATGGGTTCTCTTGCTACAAGAATTTGATTTGCATATTGTTGATAGAAAGGGAGCTGAGAACCCCGTTGCAGACAATCTGTCTAGGTTAGAAAATATTCTTGATGACCCACTACCTATTAATGATAGCTTTCCTGATGAACAAGTAAATGTTATAAGTACTTCTCATAGTACTCCATGGTATGCTGATTATGCTAATTATATTGTTGCTAAGTTTATACCACCTAGCTTCACATACCAACAAAAGAAAAAGTTCTTCTATGATTTGAGACATTACTTTTGGGATGACCCACATCTTTATAAAGAAGGAGTAGATGGTGTTATTAGACGTTGTGTACCTGAGCATGAAAAGCAATAGATCCTACGCAAGTGTCATTCCGAGTCTTATGGAGGACACCACGCTGGAGATAGAACTGCACATAAGGTATTGCAATATGGTTTTTATTGGCCTACTCTCTTCAAGGATGCCCGTAAGTTTGTCTTGTCTTGTGATGAATGTCAAAGAATTGGTAATATTAGTAGACGTCAAGAAATGCCTATGAATTATTTGTTGGATTTCGTAGTAATTTCAAAAAAATTCCTACGCACACGCAAGATCATGGTGATGCATAGCAACGAGAGGGGAGAGTGTGATCTACGTACCCTTGTAGATCGACAACGGAAGCGTTAACACAACGTAGAGGAAGTAGTCGTACGTCTTCCCGATCCGACCGATCCAAGCACCGTTACTCCGGCACCTCCGAGTTCTTAGCACACGTACAGCTCGATGACGCTCCCCGGGCTCCGATCCAGCAAAGCTTCGGGGATGAGTTCCGTCAGCACGACGGCGTGGTGACGATGAAGATGTTCTACCGGCGCAGGGCTTCGCCTAAGCACTGCAATGATATGACCGAGGTGGAATATGGTGGAAGGGGGCACCGCACACGGCTAAGGAACGATCACAAGGATCAATTGTGTGTTCTAGGGTGCCCCCCGCCCCCGTATATAAAGGAGCCAAGGGGAGGGGGCGTCCGGACAAGGAGGGCGCGCCAAGGGGGAGTCCTACTCCCACCGGGAGTAGGACTCCCTTCTTTCCTAGTTGGAGAAGGAGAAGGGGGGAAAGAGGTGGAAGAGAGGAAGGAAAGGGGGGGCACCGCCCCCCTTCCCTTGTCCTATTCTGACTAGGAAGGGGAGGGGCGCGCGGCCACCTCCTGCCTCCTTCTCTCTTCTCCCTCAAGGCCCATGTAGGCCCAATAACCCCCCGGGGGGTTCCGGTAACCCCCCGGTACTCCGGTAAAATGCCGATTTCACCCGGAACAATTCCGATGTCCAAATATAGGCTTCCAATATATCAATCTTTATGTCTCGACCATTTCGAGACTCCTCGTCATGTCCGTGATCACATCCGGGACTTCGAACTAACTTCGGTACATCAAAATGCATAAACTCATAATAACTGTCATCGTAACGTTAAGCGTGCGGACCCTACGGTTCGAGAACAATGTAGACATGACTGAGACAAATCTCCGGTCAATAACCAATAGCGGGACCTAGATGCCCATATTGGCTCCTACATATTCTACGAAGATCTTTATCGGTCAGACCGCATAACAACATACGTTGTTCCCTTTATCATCGGTATGTTACTTGCCCGAGATTCGATCGTCGGTATCCAGTACCTAGTTCAATATCGTTACCGGCAAGTCTCTTTACTCGTTCCGTAATACATCATCTTGCAACTAACTCATTGGTTGCAATGCTTGCAAGGCTTATGTGATGTGCATTACCGAGAGGGCCCAGAGATACCTCTCCGACAGTTGGAGTGACAAATCCTAATCTTGAAATACGCCAACCCAACATCTACCTTTGGAGACACCTGTAGAGCACCTTTATAATCACCCATTTACGTTGTGACGTTTGGTAGCACACAAAGTGTTCCTCTGGCAAACGGGAGTTGCATAATCTCATAGTCATAGGAACATGTATAAGTCATGAAGAAAGCAATAGCAACAGACTAAACGATCGGGTGCTAAGCTAATGGAATGGGTCATGTCAATAAGATCATTCACCTAATGATGTGATCCCGTTAATCAAATAACAACTCTTTGTTCATGGTTAGGAAACATAACCATCTTTGATTAACGAGCTAGTCAAGTAGAGGCACACTAGTGACACTCTGTTTGTCTATGTATTCACACATGTATTATGTTTCTCATTAATACAATTCTAGCATGAATAATAAACATTTATCATGATATAAGGAAATAAATAATAACTTTATCATTGCCTCTAGGGCATATTTTCTTCAGTCTCCCACTTGCACTAGAGTCAATAATCTAGTTCACATCGCCATGTGATTTAACAACAATAGTTCACATCACCATGTGATTAACACCCATAGTTCACATCGATATGTGATCAACACCCAAAGGGTTTACTAGAGTCAGTAATCTAGTTCACATCACTATGTGATTAACACCCAAAGAGTACTAAGGTGTGATCATGTTTTGCTTGTGAGATAATTTTAGTCAACGGATCTATCACATTCAGATCCGTAAGTATTTTGCGAATTTCTACGTCAACAATGCTCTGTACGGAGCTACTCTAGCTTATTGCTCCCACTTTCAATATGTATTTAGATCGAGACTTAGAGTCATCCAGATCTGTGTCAAAACTGGCATCGATGTAACTTTTACGACAAACCTTTTTGTCACCTCCATAATTGAGAAATATTTCCTTATTCCACTAAGGATAATTTTGACCGTTGTCCAGTGATCTACTCCTAGATCACTATTGTACTCCCTTGCCAAATCAGTGTAGGGTATACAATAGATCTGGTATACAGCATGACATACTTTATAGAACCTATGGCCAAGGCATAGGGAATGACTTTCATTCTCTTTCTATCTTCTGCCGTGGTCGGGCTTTGAGTCTTACTCAACTTCACACCTTGTAATACAGGCAAGAACTCTTTCTTTGACTGCTCCATTTTGAACTACTTCAAAATCTTGTCAAGGTATGCACTCATTGAAAAAACTTATCAAGCGTCTTGATCTATCTCTATAGATCTTGAAGCTCAATATGTAAGCAGCTTCACCGAAGTCTTTCTTTGAAAAACTCCTTTCAAACACTCCTTTATGCTTTAAAGAATAATTATACGTTATTTCCGATCAACAATATGTCATTCACATATACTTATCAGAAATGCTGTAGTGCTCCCACTCACTTTCTTGTAAATACAGGCTTCACCACAAGTCTGTATAAAACTATATGCTTTGATCAACTCATCAAAGCGTATATTCCAACTCCGAGATGCTTGCACCAGTCCACAGATGGATCGCTGGAACTTGCACATTTTGTTAGCACCTTTCGGATTGACAAAACCTTCTAGTCGCATCGTATACAACTCTACTTTAATAAATCCATTAAGGAATTCAGTTTTGTTTATCCATTTGCCAGATTTCATAAAATGCGGCAATTGCTAACATGATTCGGACAGACTTAAGCATAGATACGAGTGAGAATCTCTCATCGTAGTCAACACCTTGAACTTGTCGAAAACCTTTTGCGACAATTCTAGCTTTGTAGATAATAACACTACTATCAGCGTCCGTCTTCCTCTTGAAGATCCATTTATTTTTATGGCTTGCCGATCATCGGGCAAATCCATCAAAGTCCATACTTTGTTCTCATACATGGATCATATCTCAGATTTCATGGCCTCAAACCATTTCGCGGAATCTGGGCTCATCATCGCTTCCTCATAGTTCGCAAGTTCGTCATGGTCTAGTAACATGACTTCCAGAACAGGATTACTGTACCACTCTGGTGCGGATCTTATTCTGGTTTACCTACGAGATTCGGTAGTAACTTGATCTGAAGTTAAATGATCATCATCATTAGCTTCCTCACTAATTGACGTAGTAGTCACAAGAACAGATTTCTGTGATGAACTACTTTCCAATAAGGGAGAAGGTACAATTACCTTATCAAGTTTTCTACTTTCCTCCCACTCACTTCTTTCGAGAGAAACTCCTTCTCTAGAAAGTTTCCGAATTTAGCAACAAAAGTCTTGCCTTCGGATCTGTGATAGAAGGTGTATCCAACAATTTCCTTTGGATATCCTATGAAGACACATTTCTCCGATTTGGGTTTGAGCTTATCAGGTTGAAACTTTTTCACATAAGCATTACAACCTCAAACTTGTAAGAAACGACAGCTTAGGTTTCTTGCCAAACCATAGTTCATATGGTGTCATCTCAACGGATTTAGATGGTGCCCTATTTAACGTGAATGCAACTGTCTCTAATGTATAACCCCAAAACAATAGTGGTAGATCGATAAGAGACATCATAGATCGCACCATATCTAATAAAGTACGGTTATGACGTTCGGACACACCATTACATTGTGGTGTTCCAAGTGGCGTGAGTAGTGAAACTATTTCACATTGTTTTTAACTGAAGGCCAAACTCATAACTCAAATACTCTTCTCTACGATCAGATCGTAGAAACTTTATTTTCTTGTTACGATGATTTTTCACTTCACTCTGAAATTCTTTGAACTTTTCAAATGTTTCAGACTTATGTTTCATCAAGTAGATATACTCATATCTGCTCAAATCATCTGTGAAGATCAGAAAATAATGATACCTGTCGCGAGCCTCAATATTCATCGGACCACATACATCAGCATGTATGATTTCCAACAAATCTATTGCTTGCTTCATTGTTCCAGAGAACGTCGTTTTAGTCATCTTGCCCATAAGGCATGGTTCGCAAGCATCAAGTGATTCATAATCAAGTGATTCCAAAAGCCCATCAGTATGGAGTTTCTTCATGTGCTTTACACCAATATGACTTTAAACGGCAGTGCCACAAATAAGTTGCACTATCATTATTAACTTTGTATCTTTTGGTTTCAATATTATGAATATGTGTATCACTACGATTGAGATCCAACGAACTTGTTTCATTGGGTGTATGACCATATAAGGTTTTATTCATGTAAACAGAACAACAATTTATTCTGTTACTTAAATGAATAACTGTATTACAATAAACATGATCAAATCATATTCATGCTCAACGTAAACACCAAATAACACTTATTTAGGTTCAACACTAATCCCAAAATTATAGGGAGTGTGCGATGATGATCATATCAATCTTGGAACCACTTCCAATACACATCGTCACTTCACCCTTAACTAGTCTCTGTTTATTCTGCAACTCCTGTTTCGAGTTAGTAATCTTAGCAACTGAACTAGTATCAAATACTGAGGGGTTGCTATAAACACTAGTAAAGTACACATCAATAAGATGTATATCAAATATACTTATGTTCACTTTGCCATCCTTCCTATCCGCCAATCACTTGGGGTAGTTCCGCTTCTAGTGACCAGTCCCTTTGCAGTAGAAGCACTTAGTCTCAGGCTCAGGACCAGACTTGGGCTTCTTCACTTGAGCAGCAACTTGCTTGTTGTTCTTCTTGAAGTTCCCCTTCTTCCCTTTGCCCTTTTCTTGAAACTAGTGGTCTTGTTAACCATCAACACTTGATGTTTTTCTTGATTTCTACCTTCGTCGATTTCAGCATCACGAAGAGCTTGGGAATTACTTTTGTCATCCCTTGCGTATTATAGTTCATCACGAAGTTCTACTAACTTGGTGATGGTGACTAGAGAATTCTGTCAATCACTATTTTATCTGGAAGATTAACTCCCACTTGATTCAAGCGATTGTAGTACCCAGACCATCTGAGCACATGCTCACTAGTTGAGCGATTCTCCTCCATCTTTTAGCTATAGAACTTGTTGGAGACTTCATATCTCTCAACTCGGGTATTTGCTTGAAATATTAACTTCAACTCCTGGAACATCTCATATGGTCCATGACGTCCAAAACGTCTTTGAAGTCCCGATTCTAAGCTGTTAAGCATGGTGCACTAAACTATCAAGTAGTCATCATATTGAGCTAGTCAAACGTTCATAACGTCTGCATCTGCTCCTGCAATAGGCCCGTCACCTAGCGGTGCATCAAGGACATAATTCTTCTGTGCAGCAATGAGGATAAACCTCAGATCACGGATCCAATCCGCATCATTGCTACTAACATCTTTCAACACAATTATCTCTCGGAACATATCAAAATAAACATATGAAAGCAACAACGCGAGCTATTGATACACAACATAGATATGCTAATACTACCAGGACTAAGTTAATGATAAATTTAAGTTCAATTAATCATATTACTAAAGAACTCCCACTTAGATAGACATCCCTCTAATCCTCTAAGTGATTACGTGATCCAAATCAACTAAACCATAACCGATCATCACGTGAAATGGATTAGTTTTCAATGGTGAACATCATTATGTTGATCATATCTACTATATGATTCACGCTCGACCTTTCGGTCTCCGTGTTCCGAGGCCATATCTGCATATGCTAGGCTCGTCAAGTTTAACCTGAGTATTCTGCGTGTGCAAAAACTGGCTTGCATCCGTTGTAGATGGATGTAGAGCTTATCACACCCAATCATCACGTGGTGTCTGGGCACGACGAACTTTGGCAACGGTGCATACTCAGGGAGAACACTTCTTGATAATTTAGTGAGAGATCATCTTATAATGCTACCGTCAAACAAAGCAAGATAAGATGTATAAAAGATAAACATCACATGCAATCAATATAAGTGATATGATATGGCCATCATCATCTTGTGCTTGTGATCTCCATCTTCGAAGCACCATCATGATCACCATCATCACCGGTGCGACACCTTGATCTCCATGGTAGCATCGTTGTCGTCTTGCCAATCTTATGCTTCTACGACTATCGCTACCGCTTAGTGATAAAGTAAAGCATTAAAGCGTGATTGCATTGCATACAATAAAGCGACAACCATATGGCTCCTGCCAGTTGCCGATAACTCGGTTACAAAACATGATCATCTCATACAATAAAACTTAGCATCATGTCTTGACCATATCACATCACAACATGCCCTGCAAAAACAAGTTAGACGTCCTCTACTTTGTTGTTGCAAGTTTTACGTGGCTTCTACGGGCTTAAGCAAGAACCAATCTCACCTATGCATCAAAACCACAACGATAGTTTGTCAAGTTGGTGCTGTTTTAACCTTTGCAAGGACCGGGCGTAGCCACACTCGGTTCAACTAAAGTTGGAGAAACTATCACCCGCAAGCCACCTCTGTGCAAAGCATGTCGGGAGAACCGGTCTCGCGTAAGCGTACGTGTAATGTTGGTCCGGGCCGCTTCGTCCAACAATACCGCCAAACCAAAGTATGACATGCTGGTAAGCAGTATGACTTATATCGCCCACAACTCACTTGTGTTCTACTCGTGCATATAACATCAACACAAAAAACCTAGGCTCGGATGCCACTGTTGGGTTTCGTAGTAATTTCAAAAAATTTCCTTTGCACACGCAAGATCATGGTGATGCATAGCAACGAGAGGGGAGAGTGTGATCTATGTACCCTTGTAGATCGACAACGGAAGCGTTAACACAACGTAGAGGAAGTAGTCGTACGTCTTCCCGATCCGACCGATCCAAGCACCGTTACTCCGGCACCTCTGAGTTCTTAGCACACGTACAGCTCGATGACGCTCCCCGGGCTCCGATCCAGCAAAGCTTCGGGGATGAGTTCCGTCAGCACGACGGCATGGTGACGATGAAGATGTTCTACCGGTGCAGGGCTTCGCCTAAGCACTGCAACGATATGACCGAGGTGGAATATGGTGGAAGGGGGCACCGCACACGGCTAAGGAACGATCACAAGGATCAATTGTGTGTTCTAGGGTGCCCCCCTACCCCCGTATATAAAGGAGCCAAGGGGAGGGGGCGGCCGGCCAAGGAGGGCGCGCCAAGGGGGAGTCCTACTCCCACCGGGAGTAGGACTCCCTTCTTTCCTAGTTGGAGAAGGAGAAGGGGGGGAAGAGGTGGAAGAGAGGAAGGAAAGGGGGGGCAGCGCCCCCCCTTCCCTTGTCCTATTCGGACTAGGAAGGGGAGGGGTGCGCGGCCACCTCCTGCCTCCTTCTCTCTTCTCCCTAAAGGCCCATGTAGGCCCAATAACCCCCCGGGGGGTTCCGGTAACCCCCCGGTACTCTGGTAAAATGCCGATTTCACCCGGAACAATTCCGATGTCCAAATATAGGCTTCCAATATATCAATCTATATGTCTCGACCATTTCGAGACTCATCGTCATGTCCGTGATCACATCCGGGACTTCTAACTAACTTCGGTACATCAAAATGCATAAACTTATAATAACTGTCATCGTAACGTTAAGCGTGCGGACCCTACGGTTCGAGAACAATGTAGACATGACTGAGACAAATCTCCGGTCAATAACCAATAGCGGGACCTGGATGCCCATATTGGCTCCTACATATTCTACGAAGATCTTTGTCGGCCAGACCGCATAACAACATACGTTGTTCCCTTTGTCATCGGTATGTTACTTGCCCGAGATTCGATCGTCAGTATCCAATACCTAGTTCAATCTCGTTACCGGCAAGTCTCTTTACTCGTTCCGTAATACATCATCTCGCAACTAACTCATTGGTTGCAATGCTTGCAAGGCTTATGTGATGTGCATTACCGAGAGGGCCCAAAGATACCTCTCCGACAGTCGGAGTGACAAATCCTAATCTCGAAATACGCCAACCCAACATCTACCTTTGGAGACACCTGTAGAGCACCTTTATAATCACCCATTTACATTGTGACATTTGGTAGCACACAAAGTGTTCCTCTGGCAAACGGGAGTTGCATAATCTCGTAGTCATAGGAACATGTATAAGTCATGAAGAAAGCAATAGCAACAGGCTAAACGATCGGGTGCTAAGCTAATGGAATGGGTCATGTCAATCAAATCATTCACCTAATGATGTGATCCCGTTAATCAAATAACAACTCTTTGTTCATGGTTAGGAAACATAACCATCTTTGATTAACGAGCTAGTCAAGTAGAGGCATACTAGTGACACTCTGTTTGTCTATGTATTCACACATGTATTATGTTTCCGGTTAATACAATTCTAGCATGAATAATAAACATTTATCATGATATAAGGAAATAAATAATAACTTTATTATTGCCTCTAGGGCATATTTCCTTCATTATTCACTTGTTATTGGACCGTTTGATGTTTGGGGCTTTGATTATATGGGACCTTTTCCTGCCTCTAATGGATACACACATATTCTAGTTGTTGTTCATTATGTTACTACGTGGGTCGAGGCTATTCCAACTAGTAGTGCTGATCATAACACTTCTATTAAAATGCTTAAGGAAGTTATTTTCCCGAGGTTTGGAGTCCCTAGATATTTAATGACTGATGGTGGTTCACACTTTATTCATGGTGCTTTCCGTAAAATGCTTGCTAAATATGATGTTAATCATAGAATTGCATCTCCTTATCACCCACAATCTAGTGGTCAAGTAGAGTTGAGCAATAGAGAGCTCAAATTAATTTTGCAAAAGACTGTTAATGGGTCTAGAAATAATTGGTCCAAGAAACTTGATGATGCATTATGGGCTTATAGAACTGCATACAAAAATCCTATGGGTATGTCTCCGTATAAAATGGTTTATGGAAAAACATGTCACTTACCTCTCGAACTAGAACATAAGGCATATTGGGCTATTAAAGAGATCAACTATGATTTTAAACTTGCCGGTGAGAAGAGGTTATTTGATATTAGCCTCACTTGATGAATGGAGAACCCAAGCTTATGAAAATGCCAAGTTGTTTAAAGAAAAAGTTAAAAGATGGCATGACAAAAGGATACAAAAGCGTGAGTTTAATGTAGGTGATTATGTATTGCTATACAACTCTCGTTTAAGATTTTTTGCAGGAAAACTTATCTCTAAATGGGAGGGCCCCTATGTTATCGAAGAGGTCTATCGTTCCGGTGCCATCAAAATCAACAACTTCGAGGGCACAAATCCGAAGGTGGTAAACGGTCAAAGAATCAAACATTATATCTCAGGTAATCCCATAAATGTTGAAACCAATATTATTGAAACCGTAACATCGGAAGAATACATAAGGGACACTTTCCGGAACGTTTCAGACTCTGAAAAGGAATAGGTATGTGGTACGGTACGTAAACCGACTCCAAAACAATTTTTAAGGCAATATTTTCTGTTTTGGAATATTTAGAAAAATAGAAAAATAAGTAGTAGTCCGGGAAGGACACGAGGGCCCCACAAGGGTGGTGGGCGCGCCCCCCTACCTCGTGAGCACCTCATGTGCTTTCCGGACTCCGTTTTCTTGCACATTATGTATTTTGGTCGGTAAAAATTCATTATATATTCTCCTGAAGGTTTTGACTCCCGTAGCACGCAAATTTCCTCTGTTTTTGTTTTCGAGCTGTTGCTGCTGCAGATTAGAGCAAGATGTCTTCTCAAGAGTCAATCGGGGAGAGCCGGGTATCTAATCCGGCACCGGAACCAAGGGCAAACAGCAATGCTGACCACTTTGGGCCAGCAACGAAGAAGGAGATGGAGGCTGACTTGATGAGAGTAGATGCTATGGAGGATCAAGAAGTCACCTCTCGCCTCCGAGATGGGTTCACGATGGGGGAACTACAGAGCTCAGCTATTCCAAACTCGCTATGCAACACCCTTGGGTGCAAGGAGCTTTAGCTGTCACAGGAAAGCTTCGTAAGGAAATAATGGATCTCAAGCAGCAAGTCAATAAGCTCGAGGAGGAGAACCGTATCATGAGAGGAATAATCGCCAAGAATATTACACCAACAACAAAGAAGGAGATATAATCACATGGGTATGGGCACTCCCCTTGGCAACTGCCAAGCTTGGGGGAGGTGCCCCGGTATCGTATCACCATCACAACTCCTATCTTTACCGTTTTTCTTAGTTCGATCCTATTAGTAGTATCTTGATCTAGTAGAATAAAGTTTATGGCATGATCTAGTTTTGAGTTTTGCTTTATGATCTCTCTATGTAATCGAGGCCGTGAGCTATATATAATAAAGATTAGTGTTGAGTCAAGGGCTTGGTTATTTTGCCATGATCTTAGGTGAATAAAAGAAAAGAGAAAAAGAATAAAAAGAAAGAAAAAGTTCATATTGATCTTATTGAGAGTAATGACTTCACATAGAAAGAGTATGATGATTAAAAGTTGTTGGGAGTTGGCAGACATAGCTTTGGTCATTGTTGCAATTAATAGGAAGTAATAAGGAAAGAGAGGTTTTCACATATAGATATATTATCATTGACATCTTTTATGATTGGGAGAACTCATTAAAATATGACATGCTAAAGAGTTGATGTTGGACAAGGAAGACAACGTAATGAGTTATGTCTTTCTTATATCTGAGATAAAGTATGTTGTCATGGATCCTCTAACTTGTTGAGCTTGCCTTTCCCCCTCATGCTAGCCAAATTCTCAGCACCAAGTAGAAATACTACTTGTGCTTCCAAATATCCTTAAACCAGTTTTGCCATGAGAGTCCACCATATCTACCTATGGATTGAGTAAGATCCTTCAAGTAAGTTGTCATCGGTGCAAAGCAATAAAAATTGCTCTAAATATGTATGATTGATTGGTGTGGGAGAAATAAGCTTTATACGATCTTGTGATGTGGAAGTAATAAAAGCGACGGACTGCATAATAAAGGTTCATATCATAAGGGGCAATATAAAGTGACATTCTTTCGAATTGAGATTTTATATATCCAACCATAAAAGCGCATGGCAACCTCTGCTTCCCTCTGCGAAGGGCCTATCCTTTATTATTATCTTCTACCTTATGCAAGAGTCATGGTGATCTTCACCTTTTCTTTTTTCATTTTATCCTTTGGCAAGCTTAGCATGTTGGAAAGAACATGCTATATATATCTAATTGGATGTAGGGGAGCATGAACCATTATTGTTGACATTACCTTTGAGGTAAAAGGTTGTGGGGCAAAACTATAAGCCCCTATCTTTCTCTGTGTCCGATTAAAACTCCGTAACCACAAGTATCGCGTGAGTGTTAGCAATTATGGAGGACTAAATGATAGTTGAGTATGTGGACTTGTTTTTTAGCTTTGACATAGACTCTTTCCGATGTTATGATAAATTGCAATTGCTTCAATGACTGAGATTATAGTTTGTCGGATCCCAATAAGGTTTATGATTTATACTCTTGCATTGTGAATAGATCATCACTTGAACATAAGTAATCATATGACAAAATCTATATATGTTGCTGTTATGAGAATAATCATGATGCCTTCATGTCCGTATTTTATTTTTATCGATGCCTCTACGTCTAAACATGAGGACATATTTATTGTTATCGGCTTTTCGCTTGAGGACAAGCGAGGTCTAAGCTTGGGGGAGTTGATACGTCCATTTTGCATCATGCTTTTATATCGATATTCATTGCATTATGGACTGTTATTTCACTTTATGTCACAATACTTATGGCTATTCTCTCTTATTTTACAAGGTTTACATAAGGAGGGAGAATGCCGGCAGCTGGAATTCTGGTCTGGAAAAGGAGCAAATATTAGAGACCTATTCTGCGCAACTCCAAAAGTCCTAAAACTCTACGGAACGTCTTAAAAGAAATAAAGAAAAATCCACGCCAAAGATGAAGGCCAGGGGGCCGACACCCTGCTCACGAGGGTGGGGGCGCCCCCCCCCCCCCCAGGGTGCCCCCCTACCTCGTGGGCCCATGGTGGCTCTCTGACGCCCATCTTCTCATATATGAGGTCTTTTGATGAGAAAAAAATAAGAAGGAACTTTTCGGGATGAGACTCCGCCGCCATGAGGCGGAACCTTGGCGGATCCAATCTAGAGCTCCGGCAGAGCTGTTCTGCCGGGGATACTTCCCTCCCGGAGGGGGAAATCATCACCATCATCATCACCAACGCTCCTCTCATCGGGAGAGGGAAATCTCCATCAACATCTTCACCAGCACCATCTCATCTCCAAACCCTAGTTCATATCTTGTATCCAATTCTTGTCTCAAAGTCCGGGATTGGTGCTAGTAGGTTGCTAGTAGTGTTGATTACTCCTTGTAGTTGATGCTAATTGGTTTATTTGGTGGAAGATCATATGTTCAGATCCTATATGCATATTATTACCCCTCTGATTATGAACATGTTTATGCTTTGTGAGTAATTACGTTCGTTCCTGAGGACAAGGGAGAAGTCTTGCTATGAGTAGTCATGTGAATTTGGTATGCGTTTGATATTTTGATAAGATGTATGTTGTCTAGCCTCTAGTGGTGTTATGTGAACGTCGACTACATAACACTTCACCATTATTTGGGCCAAGAGGAAGGCATTGGGAAGTAATAAGTAGATGATGGGTTGCTAGAGTGACAGAAGCTTAAACCCTAGTTTATGGGTTGCTTCGTAAGGGGCTGATTTGGATCCATATGTTTCATGCTATGGTTAGGTTTACCTTAATACTTTTGTTGTAGTTGCGGATGCTTGCAATAGAGGTTAATCATAAGTGGGATGCTTGTTCAAGTAAGAACAACACCCAAGCATTGGTCCACCCACATATCAAATTATCAAAGTATCGAACGCGAATCATATGAACGTGATGAAAACTAGCTTGATGATATTCCCATGTGTCCTCGGGAGCGCTTTTCCTATTATAAGAGTTTGTTCCGGCTTGTCCTTTGCTACAAAAGGATTGGGCCACCTTTCTGCACTTTATTTACTTTTGTTACTTGTTGCTCGTTACAATTTATCCTATCACAAAACTATCTGTTATCACTTATTTTAGTACTTGAAGAGAATACCTTGCTGAAAACCGCTTATCATTTCCTTCTGCTCCTCGTTGGGTTCGACACTCTTACTTATCGAAAGGACTACGATAGATCCCCTATACTTGTGGGTCATCAATGGTGGAGCTCCTCCTATCTCCCACCGCAGACCAAGAATTGACCTCCTATGACGCCGCCACCGCCCACCGACCGAGGATTGACCTCTTCTCCGGTAGCCGCTGCCTAGGCCGCCGCCGCCATCTTTATATGCAGAGCGGCTGGTTTTTTATGGATATCCATAGAGCGGTTGTTTACACGGTATCTCAGTGTAACTCAATTATATGGACAGGGTAGTACATCACATACGGTTATGTAACGGCAACCGTGTCTAACCTACGTTGTCTTCTCACACGGTTTGGTGCGGAAAATGTGTGTGACGTTGTAATACCTAACACAAACGACATGTACAAACAGTGTGCCGTATACAACATATATATAGTGCCATTAGTAGTTCCCGACCGTTAGCTTATCTCCACAGTTTCCCCATTTCCCCCAAATCCCTACATAGCCTCCAAATTCCCTCGCGTGGCGCTGACATTGGGGGAATGCGGACAAGTGGTGCTGATGGTTTCGGTGCGGCTACTCCTTCTCGTATCGCCGCCACGATGGTGGTCGCCGCCGAGCACTTGCCTAAGGTCATCAGAAGGTGGGTGTACTACGGATCCGAATCGTCCTGTCAGGTTCCAATCTATCCCGATCTTTTTAGCATGTCTAAAGTATAGCTCCTTGTTGAATCCGTCCTGAATGACCCCCTCCCCCAGGAAAGCGATCTGCCGCCGGATCCGGAGGTTGACTCCATACTCCCGCAACATGAGTTCGACTCCGAGTTTTGCGCCACTGAGAAGTACCAAAAGCTGAGTTGTGTGCATGGGCACACTCCCGCTCGACGTGTATGCACTGAGGGATTCGACATTGGCAGGCGGTTTCTCAGTTGCCCCTTAGAGGTTAGTGCTAATTAAGTTCATCATTTTACTTCAGTTAATGCCACCGCTCATCCAGAATACTATTTAACATTAGCAGGGATATGAGGCTTGTGCCTTTGCTAACTGGCTGGATGAAGAATGGCATGGCAGGGCTCGGAGTGTTATCACCAAGCTCGCAGAAGATAACGTAAAGCCGAAGAAGAAACTGGATGATCTGGAATGTACAATCAGTACGATGAAGCAAGAAAGAATCAATCACAGGCAACAAATGAAAGCAAGAGACAAGAAGGAACTAGCATGTGTAGTTGTGGTTGTCGCATTAGCCATGTTCTATGCGTTGTTTGCAATGATGATTAGGGGTTTTGTTTGACAATATTTCTAAAGGACATCTAGATGTGCTCTAAGTAATGCACATCTAGGTCCTATATATGCCATTGATGTTACGCGAAGATCCGTGCATATATTTTTCTTTGTCTTTTCCTTTCTAGTTTGATTATTACTGGCTTTATCAATAAGAAGAGCTCAGTGTATTGCTTGCCAACTGTCCTACTCTGTTCATACCGGTACCGGTGCGTAATCCCAAAAACTCATTCCTTGTTTTTGTCTTGAAAAAGGAAACCGGCCAAATAGCCAATAGGAGTCCCGCGCAACCCCAGGAATTTGGAGCGACTGGGTATAATTGCGATTGATTATATCA
>NC_041380.1:530752984-530781838 GCF_002162155.2 Triticum dicoccoides | reverse complement strand
GCGCAAGAAAAAGACCCCGCTTCAATGAGAAGTCCCTCTTCTCTGCATACCCTGCACGCTTAAGTGTCCACCATCTTCATCGTCCCCGGCAGGTCGCGCTACACACTGGCACACACTCTGCAGCCATGTCAAGCGACAGCAAGGACGACAGTTCGGCTAGTAGTCTGGCGCCCGATGATAGGTCAACATCGGAATCATCCTGCTCCTGTTCCATGAGTCCAGCGTCGAACCAAGACCTCGATTATATCCGGTTCATGGAAGGGACGCCGCCTCCGGAGTCGTCAGACGACAACCAGACGGACGAGGAGCCATCAGAGGACGAAGAAGAGGACACCGATGATGAGGTAGAGGAATGGTCGAATGAGGAGGAGGAGGACGATGACAGCAACGACGATGATGACGGCGGCAGTGATGAAAAGCCAACGATCAGCGGCAAGAAGCGTCCTCACCAAGACGATGTCGCGGGGCCATCCAACAACAACAAGAAGAAGAAGGACTAAATTAAGCAGACTATATATATCTCTGTTTCTCCTGTCAATCTCATCACAGACGGTTAGTAATATGTATTCGACAGAGATCTTCTACATTATCGCCCACAGGTTGGTTTGTTGAACTGTGTGCCCCGACGAGCACCTAATTCACAAAAAAGACCGTATGGGCTGTCAATAATGATTGCACACAATTCTGATTACCGACCTGTTTGCCGGGTATCACACACATCTTATTACACCGAATCGTTTGTGTTCACCTCAATCATCGCAAACGGTTCATCGGAGTGAACTTTATGCCGTATATCGCACACACCTTGATCTGGCTGCCCGTTTCTGTTGTTTTGTCTCATCGCAAACAATTCGTACAGATCAACCGTACGCCCTTCATCGCACAAACAACTAAAATCTGAACCGTGTTTGATGCATCCTACATCGCAAATGATTTGCACCTTTTTGACGGTTTTCATACACCACCATTTGTGATTATTGCATCACACACAGTTTCTCGAAGGGTCTCTGATCGTAGTGTCGCGTTAGTAGCATCCTACAGTAGTGTACGTCGGTATTTCCCTAGAGAGGGAGGGATGATGCAGCACATCGGCGGTAGGTATTTCCCTCAGTTATGAAACCAAGGTTATCGAACCTATAGGAGAACCAAGCAACACAACGAAAACAACCCCTGCACACAAATAACAACACCTCGCAACCCGACGTGTCAAAGGGGTTGTCAATCCCTTTCGGGTAACGGCGCCAGAAATTGGTGCGTGACGGTAAAAAGGTTGTTATAGATTGGATAAATAGATTGCAAATAAAATAAAGTGTAGCAAAATATTTTTGTATTTTTGGTTTAATAGATCTGAAAATAAAAGCAAGGAAAAAGTAGATCGCAAAAGCAAATATATGAGAAATAAGACCCGGGACCCGTAGGTTTCACTAGTGGCTTCTCTCAAGAAAAATAGCAAATGGCGGGTAAACAAATTACTATTGGGCAATTGATAGACCTTCAAATAATTATGACGACATCCATGCAATGATCATTACATAGGCATCACGTCCAAGATTAGTAGACTGACTCCTGCCTGCATCTACTACTATTACTCCACACATCAACCGCTATCCAGCATGCATCTAGTGTATTAAGTTTATGGAAACGAAGTAATGCAATAAGAACGATGACATGATGTAGACAAGATCCGTTTATCTATATGGCGGTAGATATAGATCTCGTCTTTTTATCCTTAGTAGCAACGATACATACGTGTTGGTTCCATTTATATCACTGGGATCAAGCACCGTAAGATCGAACCCACTATCGGGCACCTCTTCCCATTGCAAGATAAATAGATCGAGCTGGCCAGACAAAACCCAAATATCGGAGAAGAAATACGAGGCTATAAGAGATCATGCATAAAAAAGATCAAAGAAACTCAAATACTTTCATGGATATAAAAACATAGATCTGATCATAAACTTGAAGTTCATCGATCCCAACAAACACATCGCAAAAGAGTTACATCATATGGATCTCCAAGAGACCATTGTATTGAGAATCAAGAGAGAGAGAGAGATGAAGTCATCTAGCTACTAACTACGGACCCGAAGGTCTACAAAGAACTACTCATGCATCATCGGAGAGGCACCAATGGAAGTGGTGAACCCCTCCGTGATGGTGTCTAGATTGGATCTGGTGATTCTGGCCTCTGCAGCGGCTGGATGAATATTTCGTCGACTCCCTTAGGGTGTTCTGGGATTTTTTGGGGTATTTATAGAGCGAAGAGGCGGCCCGGGGGGTACCCGAGGTGGGCACAACCCACCAGGGCGCGCCAGGGCCTCCTGGCGTGCTCTGGTGGGTTTTCCCCTCCCCGGAATTCCCCCCAAGTGCAACCAGGGCCCATCTGCTTCCTTTTGGCCCATAAAAAATCATCGTAAAGTTTCGTGCCATTTGGACTCCGTTTGATATTGATTTCGTGTGATGTTAAAAACATGGAAAAACAGGAACTAGCACTGGGCACTATGTCAATAGGTTAGTACCAAAAAATGATATAAAATGACTACAAAATGATTATAAAACATCCAAGATTGGTAATAAAAACAACATGGAACAATAAAAAAATTATAGATACATTGGAGATGTATCAGCTCCCCCTTCCTTCCAACAGAGAGGGGAAAGGGGAAAGAGGAGGAGAGGGAGACGGAAAGGGGGGGCCCCACCCCTTGGCCAATTCGGACTGGGCTTGGAGGGGGGTGCCACCTCCTCTGGCTGCCTCCTCCTCTTCACTATGGCCCATTAGGCCCATTAACTTTCCCGCGGGGTTCTGATAGCCTCCCGGTAATCCGATAAATCCCCGAACCTCTTTGAAACCATTCTGGTGTCTGTATACAACCTTCCAATATATAAATCTTCACATCTCGACCATTTCGGGACTCCTTGTTATGTCTGTGATCTCATCCGGGACTCCGAACAAACTTCGGTCAGCAAAACACATAACTCATAATACAAATCGTCATCGAACGTTAAGCGTGCGAACCCTAAGGGTTCGAGAACTATGTAGACATGACCGAGACACATCTCCGGTCAATAACCAATAGCGGAACCTGGATGCCCATATTGGTTCCTATATATTCTACGAAGATCTTTATCGGTCAAACCGCATAACAACATACGTCATTCCCTTTGTCATCGGTATGTTACTTGCCCAAGATTCGATCGTCGGTATCATCATACCTAGTTCAATCTCGTACCATAGTGCATCATCCCATAACTAACTCATTAGTCACATTGCTTTCAAGGCTTATAGTAATGTGCATTACCGAGAGGGCCCAGAGTACCTCTCCGATACTCGGAGTGACAAATCCTAATCTCGATCTATGCCAACCCAACAAACACCTTCGGAGACATCTGTAGAGCATCTTTATAATCACCCAGTTATGTTGTGACATTTGATAGCACACAAGGTGTTCCTCTGGTATTCGGGAGTTGCATAATCTCATAGTCAGAGGAATATGTAAAAGTTATGAAGAAAGTAATAGCAACAAAACTAAACGATCATATTGCTAAGCTAACGGATGGGTCTTGTCCATCACATCATTCTCTAATGATGTGATCTCGTTCATAAAATGACAACACATGTCTATGGTGATGAAACTTAACCATCTTTGGTTAACGAGCTAGTCTAGTAGAGGCATACTAGGGATACTCTGTTTTGTCTATGCATTCACACATGTACTAAGTTCCCGGTTAATACAATTCTAGCATGAATAATAAACATTTATCATGATATAAGGAGATATAAATAACAACTTTATTATTGCCTCTAGCACATATTTCCTTTAGTCTCCCACTTGCACTAGAATCAATAATGTAGATTACCACTACTAGGAAAAACCATATACACAGAACTTTACCAGTAGCGCTCGTTAAAAAAGGGTGCTAGTGCTAAATAGCAGTAGCGCGTGCAGTATAAACGCGCTACAGATACAAACGCAACAGTAGCGCGTCTAACTTTAAACACGCTACTACTAAAGTTCTCACCACTAAGCCGATAGGCTACACATAGTAGTTGCGTTCATATATAAACCGCGCTACCGCTAATTTTATTGTAGCAGCGCGTTTACGTAGAAAGGCGCTACTGCTAATGAAAATAAAATAAATCGAAAAGTAAATAGAAAAGTAAATGAAAATGAAAGAAATAGAAAAAGGAGAAAGGAAAAAATAAAATGTAAAGAAAAATAAATGAGAAAGGAAAAAAGGAGAAAGGCTTAGCTGTAGTGCATTTTCAGTAACACACTACCGCTATGTTTGACTTAACCAGTGGTTTTCCCTCCCCCGGCCACCACTTCTCCCCCAAATCCCTCGCCCTACTTCGCCGCCGTGTCCCCAATTCGCCGTTGCCCACTATGCCGCCGTCTCCTGCCGCCGCCGACGCCCCCGAAGCCACCAGAGCCGCGCGCCATCGACGCCACCAGAGCCGCCCCAACGCCACCGGAGCCGCACGGCCTCATCAATGCCACCAGAGCCACCCTCGACGCTCCTGCCTCCCTCGCCGTCACTGGAGACACCCCTGCCTCCCTTGCCGTCACCGGAGACGCCCCTGCCTCCCTCGCCATCACTGCCTCCCTCGCTACCACCGGAGCAATCCTCTGTAAGCACCCCTCCTCTCTCTCTCTCATGCATAGCACAAACATTGGACATACTAACTAGCTAGGTTAACTAGTTTAATTAGGTCAATTATCTAGGTTAGTGCCAAAAATTAGTTAGGGCTTTGACAGAGAACTAGTTAGGTTAACTATTTTAATTAGGTTAATTATCTAGTTTAGTGAAAAAATTTAGTTAGGGCTTTGAAAGAGAACTAGTTAGGTTAACTAGTTTAATTAGGTTAATTATCTAGGTTAAGGAAAAAATTATTTAGGGCTTTGACAGAGAACTAGCTAGGTTAGCTAGTTTAATTAGGTTAATTATCTAGGTAAACTAGGTTAACAAGCTAGGTTAACTAACTAGCTAGGTTAAATAGCTAGGTTAATTAGGTTCGTTAGGTTAACAAGCTATGTTAACTAGGTTCGCTAGGTTAGAGGAAAAATTTATTTTAGAGCATTAGGTCAGAAGGGTTAGAGAAATGGAGTTCGTTTGCAATTTAATTGGGTTCTGTCCTAGGCAGAGAAGGGTTAGAGAAAATAATGTGTGTGTGTGTGAGAGAGAGAGAGGAATAGCTAGAACAGAATTTGGGTTATGTCCTAGGCAGAGAAGTGTTTAGTAAGATCATTTTGCAAAGGTTTTTGATTTTTGAAAAGACCACTATTTTTCTAGGAAAAGAATTTAGGCAAGTTTTATTTTAAAGATGATCCCTTCCTAGACTTTTATTGCTGATTATATCTTTTCGTTGAAGTGGTCATGTTATATCTTTTCATTGAAGTGGTTCGATTGTGCCCAAGTGGCCTTTTCTTGTTTCCAGGGAATGAAGCTGAGTGGCCTATGTTTTGCCGGAATGTTGATTCATTTCCGTTCCGGCAAATTTCAAGTGCTCGATTTGTCCACTTTTTAGCAAAGGTCATGCCGAAATTTTTCGTGAATTTCGACATGACTTGTGCTACAAACTAGGACATATCGAGTGCCCGGGATTTGCTACACTTGGAAGGAGTCAACGTTCCTACAAAACATAGGCCTTTTTTATGTCATTATTCATTTTATTAGGTCTAGAATTAATTGACTAGATTTAATCACAGGAAACATGGCTAACAACAATGAAGGACAGGGTTCTGGTGATTGTGACGACGTCTACCTGGCGGCAGACGAATTTTTGAGTCTTGCAGACGATCAACGGATGTTGTTGCTAGGCCCACCTGTCGCATTGGGTACTGATACCGACATGCAGACCGGCGATGAGAATGAGACCGGCGCCGAGACTAGCGGAGCTGGTCTAGAACCGAAAGCAAAGAGGCCACGGCGCCCAAACCATCTCATGACTACTAGACTGGTGGTCACGGAGATGGACGACGGTATTTTTGATCCAATAGCGCCCGAGGAAGCGCGATCGTGCTACGTCAATCAAATAGGCTGCATCGTACGGACAACCGCCCCCATCAACAATGGGAAACTACAGAAGATAGATAATATGAGGCCCTCCCTCCTAAAGAAGCTGCACCAGATATTCTTGTTCCTGGGCTGGAATGAAAAGAATTATAATGATCTAGATAAGGACCCGACAATGAAGGAAGATAAACAAACACGCGATGACCAAGTTTAGCGACGCGTTGCCCACCTAGAAAACAAGGGTGAAATATCGGATCATCGACAAAAAGTAACCCTACTCCAAGATTGTAAAGGATAATCCGACAATCACGGAAGAGAACTTTGAAAAAATCAAGGTGGCTTGCGAGGCCGAAGCTGCCAAAAAAAGTCGAAGTACATGAAGGGGCTTCAATAGAGGAACATGGGGCGCTGCCACCTAGGAAGCCGTGGTTACGGCGGGAAGAGGTCCATATGGGCCAAGGAGTGTTGGGGAACGTAGTAATTTCAAAAAAAATTCCTACGCACACGCAAGATCATGGTGATTCATAGCAACGAGAGGGGAGAGTGTTGTCTACGTACCCTCGTGGACCATAAGCGGAAGCAGTATGACAAAGCGGTTGATGTAGTCGTACGTCTTCACGATCGACCGATCCTCAGTACCGAACGTACGGCACCTCCGCGTCTAGCACACGTTCAGCTCGGTGATGTCCCGCGAACTCACTATCCAGTAGAGCTTCCGGGAAGAGCTTCGTCAGCACAACGGCGTGGTGACGGTGTTGATGAAGCTACCGATGCAGGGCTTCGCCTAAGCACCGCTACGATGTGACCGAGGTGGATTATGGTGGAGGGGGGCACCGCACACGGCTAAAAGATCAATGATCAATTGTTGTGTCTCCAAGGGGTGCCCCCTCCCCGTATATAAAGGAGTGGAGGAGGGGGAGGGGCCGGCCTCCTATTGCACTCCCCATGAGGAGTCCTACTCCCACTGGGAGTAGGACCCCCCCCCCCTTCCAAGTAGGAGTAGGAGTAGGAGACGAAAGGAGAGACGAAGAGAAGGAAAGAGGGGCGCCACCCCCCTCCTTGTCCAATTCGGACTGGAGGGGGAGGGGGCATGCGGCTGCCCTGGCCGCCCCTCCTCTTCTCCCACTAAGGCCCATTAAGCCCAATATACTCCCTGGGGGGTTCCGGTAACCCCCCGGTACTCCCGTATATGTCTGAAACCTCCCGAAACACTTCCAGTGTCCAAGCATAGTCGTCCAATATATCGATATTTACGTCGCGACCATTTTGAGACTCCTCGTCATGTTCGTGATCATATCCGGGACTCTGAACTACCTTCAGTACATCAAAACACAAAAACTCATAATACCGATCGTCACAGAACTTTAAGCGTGCGGACCCTACGGGTTCGAGAACTATGTAGACATGACCAAGACATGTCTCTGGTCAATAACCAATAGCGGAACCTGGATGCTCATATTGGTTCCTACATATTCTACGAAGATCTTTATCGGTCAAACCGCATAACAACATATGTTGTTCCCTTTGTCATCGGTATGTTACTTGCCTGAGATTCGATCGTCGGTATCTACCTAGTTCAATCTTGTTACCGGCAAGTCTCTTTACTCGTTCCGTAATGCATCATCCCGTAACTAACTCATTAGTCACATTGCTTGTAAGGCTTATAGTGATGTGCATTACCGAGAGGGCCCAGAGATACCTCTCCTACAATCGGAGTGACAAATCCTATTCTCGATCTATGCCAACTCAACGAACACCATCGGAGACACCTGTAGATCACCTTTATAATCACCCTGTTATGTTGTGACGTTTGGTAGCACACAAAGTGTTCTTCCGGTAATCGGGAGTTGCATAATCTCATAGTCATAGGAATATGTATAAGTCATGAAGAAAGCAATAGCAATAAACTAAACGATCAAGTCCTAAGCTAACGGAATGGGTCACGTCAATCACATCATTCTCCTAATGATGTGATCCCATTGATCAAATGACAACTCATGTCTATGGCTAGGAAACTCAACCATCTTTGATCAATGAGCTAGTCAAGTAGAGGCATACTAGTGACACTATGTTTGCCTATGTATTCACACATGTATCGTGTTTCCGGTTAATACAATTCTAGCATGAATAATAAACATTTATCATGATATGAGGAAATAAATAATAACTTTATTATTGCCTCTAGGGCATATTTCCTTCAGTCTCCCACTTGCACTAGAGTCAATAATCTAGATTACACAGTAATGATTCTAACACCCATGGAGTCTTGGTGCTGATCATGTTTTGCTCGTGGAAGAAGCTTAGTCAACGGGTCTGCAACATTCAGATCCGTATGTATCTTGCAAATCTCTATGTCTCCCACCTGGACTTGATCCCGGATGGAATAGAAGTGTCTCTTGATGTGCTTGGTTCTTTTGTGAAATCTGATTTCCTTTGCCAAGGCAATTGCACCAGTATTGTCACAAAAGATTTTCATTGGACCCGATGCACTAGGTATGACACCTAGATCGGATATGAACTCCTTCATCCAGACTCCTTCATTTGCTGCTTCTGAAGCAGCTATGTTCTTCGCTTCACACGTAGATCCCACCACGACGCTTTGTTTAGAACTGCTCCAACTAACAGCTCCACCGTTTAATATAAATACATATCCGGTTTGCAATTTAGAATCGCCCGGATCAGTGTCAGAGCTTGCATCGACGTAACCATTTATGACGAGCTCTTTGTCACCTCCATAAACGAGAAACATATCCTTAGTCCTTTTCAGGTATTTTAGGATGTTCTTGACCGCTGTCCAGTGATCCACTCCTGGATCACTTTGGTACCTCCCTGCTAAACTAATGGCAAGGCACACATTAGGTCTGGTACACAACATTGCATACATGATAGAGCCTATGGCTGAAGCATAGGGAACACTTTTCATTTTCTCTCTATCTTCTGCAGTGGTCGGGCATTGAGTCTTACTCAACTTCACACCTTGTAACACAGGCAAGAACCCTTTCTTTGCTTGATCCATTTTGAACTTCTTCAAAACTTTATCAAGGTATGTGCTTTGTGAAAGTCCAATTAAGCGTCTTGATCTATCTCTATAGATCTTGATGCCCAATATATAAGCAGCTTCTCTGAGGTCTTTCATTGAAAAACTCTTATTCAAGTATCCTTTTATGCTATCCAAAAATTCTATATCATTTTTCTATCAACAATATGTCATCCACATATAATATTTGTAATGCTACAGAGCTCCCACTGACTTTCTTGTAAATATAGGCTTCTCCAAAAGTCTGTATAAAACCATATGCTTTGATCACACTATCAAAATGTTTATTCCAACTCCGAGAGGCTTGCACTAGTCCATAAATGGATCGCTGGAGCTTGCACACTTTTTTAGCACCCTTTGGATTGACAAAACCTTCAGGTTGCATCATATACAACTCTTCTTCCAGAAATCCATTCAGGAATGCAGTTTTGACATCCATTTGCCAAATTTCATAATCATAAAATGGGGAAATTGCTAACATGATTCGGACAGACTTAAGCATCGCTACGGGTGAGAAAGTCTCATCGTAGAAAACCTTTCGCAACAAGTCAAGCTTTGCAGACAGTAACATTACCGTCAGCGTCAGTCTTCTTCTTGAAGATCCATTTATTCTCGATGGCTTGCCGATCATTGGGCAAGTCAACCAAAGTCCACACTTTGTTCTCATACAAGGATCCCATCTCAGATTTCATGGCCTCAAGCCATTTTGCGGAATCTGGGCTCACCATCGCTTCTTCATAGTTCGTAGGTTCGTCGTGGTCAAGTAACATGACTTCCAGAATAGGATTGCCATACCACTCTGGTGCGGATCTTACTCTGGTTGACCTACGAGGTTCGGTAGTAACTTGATCTGAAGTTTCATGATCATCATTATTAGCTTCCTCACTAATTGGTGTAGGTGTCACAGGAACTGGTTTCTTTGATGAACTACTTTCCAATAAGGGAGCAGGTACAGTTACCTCATCAAGTTCTACTTTCCTCCCACTCACTTCTTTCGAGAGAAACTCCTTCTATAGAAAGGACCCATTCTTAGCAACAAATGTCTTGCCTTCAGACTGATAGAAGGTGTACCCAATAGTTTCTTTTGGGTATCCTATGAATACACATTTCTCTGATTTGGGTTCGAGCTTATCAGGTTGAAGCTTTTTCACATAAGCATCGCATCCCCAAACTTTAAGAAACGACAACTTTGGTTTCTTGCCAAACCACAGTTCATAAGGCGTCGTCTCAACGGATTTCGATGGTGCCCTATTTAACGTGAATGCAACTATCTCTAAAGCATAACCCCAAAACGATAGCGGTAAATCAGTAAGAGACATCATAGATCGCACCTTATCTAGTAAAGTACGATTACAACATTCGGACACACCATTACACTGTGGTGTTCCGGGTGGCGTGAGTTGCGAAACTATTCTGCATTGTTTCAAATGTAGACCAAACTCGTAACTCAAATATTCTCCAACATGATCAGATCGTAGAAACTTTATTTTCTTGTTACGATGATTTTCCACTTCACTCTGAAATTCTTTGAACTTTTCAAATGTTTTAGACTTATGTTTCATTAAGTAGATATACCCATATCTGCTCAAATCATCTGTGAAGGTGAGAAAATAACGATACCTTCCGCGAGCCTCAGTATTCATTGGACCACATACATCACTATGTATGATTTCCAATAAATCTGTTGCTTGCTCCATTGTTTCGGAGAACGGTGTTTTAGTCATCTTGCCCATGAGGCATGGTTTGCAAGTACCAAGTGATTCATAATCAAGTGATTCCAGAAGTCCATCAGTATGGAGTTTCTTCATGCGCTTTACACCAGTATGACCTAAACGGCAGTGCCACAAATAAGTTGCACTATCATTATCAACTCTGCATCTTTTGGCTTCAACATTATGAATATGTGTATTACTACTATCGAGATTTAATACAAATAGACCAATCTTCAAGGGTGCATGACCATAAAATATATTACTCATATAAATAGAACAACCATTATTCTCAGATTTAAATGAATAACCGTCTCGCATCAAACAAGATCCAGATATAATGTTCATGCTTAACGCTGGCACCTAATAACAATTATTCAGGTCTAAAATTAGTCCCGAAGGTAGATGTAGAGGTAGCGTGCCGACGGCGATCGCATCGACTTTGGAACCATTTCCCACGCGCATCGTTACCTCGTCCTTAACCAATCTTTGCTCAATCTGTAGTCCCTGTTTCGAATTGCAAATATTAGCAACAGAACCAGTATGAAATACCCAGGTGCTACTGCAAGCTCTAGTAAGGTACACATCAATAACATGTATATCACATATACCTTTGTTCACCTTGCCATCCTTCTTATCCGCCAAATACTTGGGGCAGTTCCGCTTCCAGTGACCAGTCTGTTTGCAGTAGAAGCACTCAGTCTCAGGCTTAGGTCCAGACTTGGGTTTCTTCTCCTGAGCAGCAACTTGTTTGCCGTTCCTTTTGAAGTTCCCCTTCTTCTTCCCTTTACCTTTTTTCTTGAAACTGGTGGTCTTGTTGACCATCAACACTTGATGCTCCTTCTTGATTTCTACCTCCGCAGCCTTTAGCATTGTGAAGAGCTCAGGAATTGTCTTATCCATCCCTTGCATATTATAGTTCATCACGAAGCTCTTGTAGCTTGGTGGCAGTGATTGAAAAAATCTGTCAATGACACTATCAACAGGAAGATTAACTCCTAGTTGAGTCAAGTGGTTATGGTACCGAGACATTCTGAGTATATGTTCACTGATAGAACTATTCTCCTCCATCTTGCAGCTGTAGAACTTATTGGAGACTTCATATCTCTCAATCCGGGCATTTGCTTGAAATATAAACTTCAACTCCTGGAACATCTCATATGCTCCATGACGTTCAAAATGTCGTTGAAGTCTAAGCCGTAAAGCATGGCACACTAAACCATCGAGTAGTCATCAGCTTTGCTCTACGAGACGTTCTTAATGTCATCAGCAGCATCTGCAGCAGGCCTGGCACCCAGCGGTGCTTCCAGGACATAAATCTTCCGTGCGGCAATGAGGATAATCCTCAAGTTATGGGCCCAGTCCGTGTAATTGCTACCATCATCTTTCAACTTTGCTTTCTCAAGGAACGCATTAAAATTTAATGGAACAACAGCACGGGCCATCTATCTACAACAACATAGACAAGGAAAAATACTATCAGGTACTAAGTTCATGACAAATTTAAGTTCGATTAATCATATTACTTAAGAACTCCCACTTAGATAGATATCCCTCTAATCATCTAAGTGATTACGTGATCCAAATCAACTAAACCATAACCGATCATCACGTGAAATGGAGTAGTTTTCAATGGTGAACATCACTATGTTGATCATATATACTATATGATTCACGCTCGACCTTTCAGTCTCAGTGTTCCGAGGCCATATCTGCATATGCTAGGCTCGTCAAGTTTAACCCGAGTATTCTACGTGTGCAAAACTGGCTTGCACCCCTTGTATGAGAACGTTGAGCTTATCACACCCGATCATCATGTGGTGTCTCGGCACGACGATCTTTTGCAATGGTGCATACTCAGGGAGAACACTTGTACCTTGAATTTTTTAGTGGGTGATCATGTTATAATGCTACCGTCAATCAAAGCAAAATAAGATGCATAAAGGATAAACATCACATGCAATCAATATAAGTGATATGATATGTCCATCATCATCTTGTGCCTTTGATATCCATCTCCAAAGCACCGTCATGATCACCATCGTCACTGGTGCGACACCTTGATCTCCATCGTGGCATCATTATTGTCTCGCCAACTATTGCTTCTACGACTATCGCTACCGCTTAGTGATAAAGTAAAGAAATTACATGGTGATTGCATTTCATACAATAAAGAGACAACCATATGGCTCCTGCCAGTTGCCGATAACTCTATTACAAAACATGATCATATCATACAATAAAATATAGCAGCATCCCTTGACCATATCACATCACAACATCCCTGCAAAAACAAGTTAGATGTCCTCTACTTTGTTGTTGCAAGTTTTACGTGGCTGCTACGGGCTGAGCAAGAACCGTTCTTACCTACGCATCAAAACCACAATGATAGTTCGTCAAGTTGGTGCTATTTTAACCTTCAACAAGGACTGGGCGTAGTCGCACTCGGTTCAACTAAAGTTGGAGAAACTGACACCCGCCAGCCACCTGTGTGCAAAGCACGTTGGTAGAACTAGTCTCGCGTAAGCGTACGCGTAATGTCGGTCCGGGCCGCTTCATCCAACAATACCGCCGAACCAAAGTATGACATGCTGGTAAGAAGTATGACTTGTATCGCCCACAACTCACTTGTGTTCTACTCGTGCATATAACATCTACGCATAAACCTGGCTCTGATGCCACTGTTAGGGAACGTAGTAATTTCAAAAAAATTCCTACGCACACGCAAGATCATGGTGATGCATAGCAACGAGAGGGGAGAGTGTTGTTTACATACCCTCGTAGACCATAGGCGGAAGTGTTATGACAACGCAGTTGATGTAGTCGTACGTCTTCACGATCGACCGATCCTTAGTACCGAACATACGACACCTCCGCGTTTAGCACATGTTCAGCTCGGTGACGTCTCGTGAACTCACAATCCAGTAGAGCTTCCGGGAAGAGCTTCATCAGCACAACGGCATGGTGACGGTGTTGTTGAAGCTACCGACGCATGGCTTCGCCTAAGCACCGCTACGATATGACCGAGGTGGATTATGGTGGAGGGGGGCACCACACACGGCTAAAAGATCAATGATCAATTGTTGTGTCTCCGAGAGGTGCCCCCTCCCCGTATATAAAGGAGTGGAGGAGGGGGAGGGGTCGGCCTCCTATGGCGCGCCCCATGAGGAGTTCTACTCCCACAGGGAGTAGGACTCCCCCCTTCCAAGTAGGAGTAGGAGTAGGAGAGGAAAGGAGAGAAGAAGAGAAGGAAAGGGGGGCGCCGCCCCCCTCTTTGTCCAATTCGGACTGGAGGGGGAGGGTGCGCGTGGCTGCCCTGGCCGCCCCTCCTCTTCTTCCACTAAGGCCCATTAGGCCCAATATACTCCCCGGGGGGTTCCGGTAACCCCCCGGTACTCCGGTATATGTCTGAAACCTCCCGAAACACTTTCGGTGTCCGACCATAGTCGTCCAATATATCTATCTTTATGTCTCGACCATTTTGAGACTCCTCATCATGTCCGTGATCATATGCGGGACTCCGAGCTACCTTCGTTACATCAAAACACAAAAACTCATAATACCGATCGTCACAGAACTTTAAGCGTGCGGACCCTATCGGTTCGAGAACTATATAGACATGACCGAGACACATCTCCGGTCAATAAACAATAGCGGAACCTGGATGCTCATATTGGTTCCTACATATTCTACGAAGATCTTTATCGGTCAAACCGCATAACAACATATGTTGTTCCCTTTGTCATCGGTATGTTACTTGCCCGAGATTCGATCGTCGGTATCTCAATACCTAGTTCAATCTCGTTACCGGCAAGTCTCTTTACTCATTCTGTAATGCACCATCCCGTAACTAACTCATTAGTCGCATTCCTTGCAAGGCCTATAGTGATGTGCATTGCCGAGAGGGCCCAGAGATACCTCCCCGACAATCGGAGTGACAAATCCTATTCTCGATCTATGCCAACTCAATGAACACCATCGGAGACACCTGTAGAGCACCTTCATAATCACCCAGTTACATTGTGACATTTCGTAGCACACAAAAGTGTTCTTCCGATAATCGGGAGTTGCATAATCTCATAGTCATCGGAACATGTATAAGTCATGAAGAAAGCAATAGCAATAAACTAAACGATCAAGTGCTAAGCTAACGGAATGGGTCATGTCAATCACATCATTCTACTAATGATGTGACCCCGTTGATCAAATGACAACTCATGTCTATGGCTAGGAAACTCAACCATCTTTGATCAATGAGCTAGTCAAGTGGAGGCATACTAGTGACATATGTTTGTCTATGTATTGACACATGTATTATGTTTCCGGTTAATACAATTCTAGCATGAATAATAAACATTTATCATGATATGAGGAAATAAATAATTACTTTATTATTGCCTCTAGGGCATATTTCCTTCAAGGAGGATGCGGAACACGAAAGTCTGGGCATCCCAGACCCCTTGGCGGACTTCACCGTCCCACAGGAGCGTGACGTCCTCAGGGCACGACACCATTGGGAATCAGTCAAGAAGGTTTTCAAGACGGACCGGATCACGACGGAGTTCATGAGACCGCTGGTAATTTTAGTTTCTGTTCAATTCGACTGCATGTTTATTCATATTTGTAAACGATCCTTGTTCCTTTTGCAGAGAGAGCAGCATAGGATTACGGCCGAAAGCGACTCACTGTCTGAGGCGTTGGCGAGGCCCAAGTGGGACACTCCATTCAACCAGGCGTTGAACATATTGAAAGGACTCCCGGTGGAGACTCGGCCATTGTATGGACGCGTGCACGGTGTCGGAGACGGTGCCATGTGGAGGAAGTACTACCGTGAGACCACGGAGGAGAGAAAGGAAAGACGGAGGTTAACTGAAGAAAACATCGACAAGAAGGTTGAGATTGCGGTTGAGAAGAAATCATCTGAGATAGTTGCAACAGCGGTAGCTGCCACAAAATAGGTGGTTGTAGATATGTCTACTGTCTTGGTTCCATCCGTTTTCAATTGGAGCAGGCAAAATCCAGAAAAAATGCAGCGGACTTTCCCCTTGTTGACTTCTTCGGGAGCAGCTCGACTAGCGTTGCACCAGCACCAGCACCTGCACCTACTCCCGCACCCCCCCCCCCACACCTCCTCCGGCACCGGACGTGCTCGGCGGTTCTTCGTCTTTGGCTGAGCTTGACGCCCTCACGGTATCTGTCACACCGGGCCTCTTCAATAAATGTATAATCTCCTGTTTCCGTTGCCTTTCAGATGTCTCACGTCGCAAACATGTCTTTGCAGGCCGACATAACCCCGTGCACCGTATTGTACAACATCAGAGATTAGAAGGTGGATGTGGGGAAGGCGACGATAATGAAGCCGAAGGAACCATTGTTCCACGGCCGGCCAATCCCCCCGGATGTCTTCAAGGTTTCCGTGGCCAGTATCAAACCGGGCCATGATAATTTGGCTCCCCCGATACTAGGGGGGATGACGACGAGCCCCCGCGGCGGCTTGGTGATTGCAATGGGTGGGTCCTATTGTGGCCAAAGAGTCTGCTTCGTCTAGAGGCGGCCGGGAGCACACCCACAAGCACGCGGTTAGGTATGAACATCAACACCCCCACCTACCCAATTAGCGTCGGTTGTCGTGCTGGGTGATAGCGGGCGGGGTGAGGAAGAGGCTCCATTAGTCGCTGGTGATGTCACCATAGATGAGGATGAGGATGACACTCAACAGTATGTGAATACTGGCGCCTACTTAGGGTTTGAGCGTCATGAGTCGTTGCCTGAATTGCCACCTCCAAAGGCTTAACGTATTATAGACGACCTTCCGGTAGCAAAGAAGCCTAGGAAGAGACCGAGGAAAGGCAACAAATCTGCTTCTATGATCCAGCCGCCTCAGCAGCCTCGGGTTCAAAACCGTATAGATATCCCCGGTGTGGCAAAATGGCATATCTCCGGTGAACCAATCCTACCTAAAGCAGCGCTAGGGGCTAGATTCGGCGATCTAAGGAGACTTCATGATGATGTGCTGCGGATAGAGAAAGGCCTCATCGCCTCGAAAAATCCAGGATACTCACTGTACATGGTTAACGTGCCGCGGCAATTGTCGTACGTCGACACATTCCCCACGGAGAAGTTATTCCTTCGATTTGATTACATCTTCGACATGTTTCACTTGAAGAAGCTGGATTTTATGTTTGTTTGCTTTATGCCTTGCACATGAACGACCTCATCGGGGTTGAGCAGATACCTCATATCTGTGTCGCTGACCCGTACTTCATGCACGAGGGCTTCTTGGGAGTCTGCGCAAAGCACTGTGAATACATCATCAATTTCATGCTTGCCAATAAGGACAAGGAGGAGATTCTCGTGCCTTATCATCCCATGTAAGTCATCCGCGCGGATATCCTTCCTTCAATTTCAATCATTCATTTGCACGGTGGAGGCTAATTAATTTGAGGTGTACTTATTTTGCGCAGCGGCGGGCACGCCATCCTCATCATCCTCTACCCCTGATACTCCCACGCTCTTTACTTGGACTCGTTGAAGAACATTAACAAAAAGGATTACACCCACATCAAGTCTGTTCTCGACAGTGCTATGTTTTGCTACGGCGCATGGGGTGGAGAGGTCAAGGACAAGAAGAAAAGGGACGGCAGGCCCGCCTTCGGCCATAAGACCGACTTCTGCTGCATCCAGCAACCGAGTCATTCTCTTAATGATGGATTCTATGTCCTACACCACATGCTGGAGTACATACGGGATCACCAGAACCTTTGCATGTCACCTACATTCGGCGATGCCCATATTCTGCAATGGGCAAAGAACTTAGGAGATATCGAGGATCATCGACTTCGAGCTGAGTTCTATCACATCCAGCGCGAACTTTCCCAAATCATCATGAAGGAGGTCGTTGAAAAAATAGGGATGTTCTACGAAGAAGGAAAAATGTCGCGGGAAGACGTCCGAACACGCGTAGCCGTTCAGCGTCTCGACCTGAAGCCTTTCACTAGGCTTGGGGACTATCTCCCTGACTTGGATGGATGGCACGACATGTTGGAGTGATTGTCGATATATGACAATGTGTCCGTTTAGTCCATACTTTCTGTATGACAAAACTTTGAGTTATGCACGAGGAGACTTTATTTGTGATGTAATTAAACCGTACACCTCGACTAGCGAAGATCACTCTAGTTAGGGCATTTTGGGTACGATGAACTTCGTTGTTTATGCTTATGATATGTTGCTTCTATTTTTGCAAGTCTGTCTCTTTCTGTTGCTCAGCTATACATGTTTCATATCATCGACTCATGTGACGATGCAGGTGCATAGATCATCAATGGCGAAGAAGTGCTACGCCAGGAGTATACGACGAGTAGCCGGAGTGTCAGGCCTAGGTGTACCGGTTTCCGGTTTCCGAGTGACAACCAGTAGTTAGTTTAGGTTCACGCTAATGTGAGAGAGGGATACGAACTCATGTACTGAATAGTTCCGCTCTCACTCATAGTGATAGCTCTTCTCACGTATATCATTGTTTAGATGGATGACGATGTAGTTGCAAGTAATCGAGACTTGTATCACTATTTTCGAGATGATGACCAGAGACCACTTTGTGTTGGATGATGATTATGATGATGACATGATTTGATGAGACTATTTGTATGTATATGCTATGATTACATTTGTATGTGTATGATATGCTAAAGATTATTGTATAAAGCCTGTTCAAATACAAAACAAATATGCAGAAAAAAAACAGAAACTAATAAAACTAGCAGTAGCGAGGGTAATAAAGTTAGTAGTAGCGCTCCCTTACTAGTAGCGCTTCCTGCTAAAAAGGGTTGCAGATATTAGCAGCATCACTTTGAACTAAAGCTCGCTACTGCTATCCATGTATAGCAGTAGTGTTGGATGACACGCGCTACTGCTACATGTTAGCTGTAGCACCTTATCAGTAGCGTGGCATCCCACGCTACTGATAGGCAAAATACCGGTGCTACTGCTAGGGTTTTCCCTAGTAGTGTACATAGTAATGATTCTAACACTCATGGAGTCTTGGTGTTGATCATGTTTTGCTCGTGAAAGAGGCTTAGTCAACGGGTCTGCAACATTCAGATTCGTATGTATTTTGCAAATCTCTATGTCTCCCTCCTTGACTTGATCGCAGATGGAATTGAAGCGTCTCTTGATGTGTTTGGTTCTCTTGTGAAATCTGGATTCCTTTGCCAAGGCAATTGCTCCAGTATTGTCACAAAAGATTTTCATTGGACCCGATGCACTAGGTATTACACATAGATCAGATATGAACTCCTTCATCCAGACTCCTTCATTTGCTGCTTCCGAAGCAGCTATGTACTCCGCTTCACACGTAGATCCCACCATGACGCTCTGCTTAGAACTGCACCAACTTACAGCTCCACCATTCAATATAAATACGTATCCGGTTTGCGACTTAGAGTCATCTAGATCAATGTCAAAGCTTGCATTGACGTAACCATTTACGACAAGCTCTTTTTCACCTTCATAAACGAGAAACATATCCTTAGTCCTTTTCAGGTATTTTAAGATGTTCTTGACTGCTGTCCAGTGATCCACTCCTGGATTACTTTGGTACCTCCCTGCTAAACTAATAGCAAGGCACACATCAGGTCTGGTACACAACATTGCATACATGATAGAACCTATGGCTGAGGCCTAGGGAATGACTTTCATTTTCTCTCTATCTTCTGCAGTGGACGGGCATTGAGTATGACTCAACTTCACACCTTGTAGCACAGTCAAGAACCCTTTCTTTGTCTGATCCATTTTGAACTTCTTCAAAACTTTATCAAGGTATGTGCTTTGTGAAAGTCCAATTAAGTATCTTGATCTATCTCTATAGATCTTGATGCTCAATATATAAGCAGATTTACCGAGGTCTTTCATTGAAAAATTCTTATTCAAGTATCCTTTTATGCTATCCCGAAATTCTGTATTATTTTCAATCAACAATATGTCATCCACATATAATATTAGAAATGCTACAGAGCTCCCACTCACTTTCTTGTAAATACAGGCTTCTCCAAAAGTCACACTATCAAAGTGTATATTCCAACTCCGAGAGGCTTGCACCAGTCCATAAATGGATCACTGGAGCTTGCACACTTTGTTAGCATCTTTAGGATCGACAAAACCTTCTGGTTGCATCATATACAACTCTTCTTTAAGATATCCATTAAGGAATGCAATTTTGACATCCATTTGCCAAATTTCATAATCATAAAATGTGGCAATTGCTAACACGATTCGGACAAACTTAAGCATCGCTATGGGTGAGAAAGTCTCATCGTAGTCAACAAGTCGAGCTTTGTAGACAGTAACATTACCGTCAGCGTCAGTCTTCTTCTTGAAGATCCATTTATTCTCTATGGCTTGCCGATCATCGGCAAGTCAACCAAAGTCCACACTTTGTTCTCATACATGGATCCCATCTCAGATTTCATGGCCTCAAGCCATTTCGCGGAATCTGGGCACATCATTGCTTCCTCATAGTTCGTAGGTTCGTCATGGTTAAGTAACATGACCTCCAGAACAGGATTACCGTACCACTCTGGTGCGGACCGTACTCTGGTTGACCTATGAGGTCCGTTAGTCACTTGATCTGAAGTTTCATGATCATCATCATTAGCTTCCTCACTAATTGGTGTAGGAATCACTCGAACTGATTTCTTGATGAACTACTTTCCAATTCGGGAGAATGTACAATTAACTCATCAAGTTCTACTTTCCTCCCACTCACTTCTTTCGAGAGAAACTCCTTCTCTAGAAAGGATCCATTCATAGCAACGAATATCTTGCCTTCGGATCTGTGATAGAAGGTGTACCCAACAGTTTCCTTTGGCTATACTATAAAGACACATTTCTCCGATTTGGGTTCGAGCTTACCAGGTTGAAGCTTTTCACATAAGCATCGCATCCCCAAACTTTAAGAAATGACAGCTTAGGTTTATTGCTAAACCACAGTTCATATGGTGTCGTCTCAACGGATTTAGATGGTGCTCTATTTAATGTGAATGCAGCCGTCTCTAAAGCATAACCCCAAAATGATAGTGGCAAATCGGTAAGAGACATCATAGATCGCACCATATCTAATAAAGTATGGTTATGACGTTCGGACACACCATTACGCTGTGGTGTTCCAGGTGGCGTGAGTTGCGAAACTATTCCACATTGTTTCAAATGAAGACCAAACTCATAACTCAAATATTCACCTCCACGATCAGATCGTAGAAACTTTATTTTCTTGTTACAATGATTTTCCACTTCACTCTGAAGTTCTTTGAACTTTTCAAATGTTTCAGACTTATGTTTCATTAAGTAGATATACCCATATCTGCTCAAATCATCTATGAAGGTCAGAAAATAACGATACGCGCTGCGAGCCTCAACACTCATCGGACCGCATACATCAGTATGTATTATTTCCAATAAGTCAGTGGCTCGCTCCATTGTTCCGGAGAACGGAGGCTTAGTCATCTTGCCCATGAGGCATGGTTCACAAGCATCAAGTGATTCCAAAAGTCCATCAGCATGGAGTTTCTTCATGCGCTTTACACCAATATGACCTAAATGGCAGTGCCACAAATAAGTTACACTATCATTATTAACTTTGCATCTTTTGACTTCAATATTATGAATATGTGTATCACTACAATCAACATTTAATAAAAATAGACCACTCATCAAGGGTGCATGACCATAAAAGATATTACTCATATAAATAGAACAACCATTATTCTCTGATTTAAATGAATAACCGTCTCGCATCAAACAAGATCCAGATATAATGTTCATGCTCAACGCTGGCACCAAATAACAATTATTCAGGTCTAAAACTAATCCCGAAGGTAGATGTAGAGGTAGCGTGCCAATGGTGATCACATCAACCTTGGAATCATTTCCGACGCGCACCGTCACCTCATCCTTAGCCAATCTTTGTTTAATCCATAGCCCCTGTTTCGAATTGCAAATATGAGCAACAGAACCAGTATCAAATACCCCGACGCTACTACGAGCTTTAGTAAGGTACACATCAATAACATGTATATCAAATATACCTTTCACTTTGTCATCCTTCTTATCCGCCAAATACTTGGGGCACTTCCACTTCCAGTGACCAGCCCCTTTGCAGTAGAAGCACTCAGTTTCAGGCTTAGGTCCAGACTTGGGCTTCTTTCCTTGAGAAGCAACTTTCTTGATATTCTTCTTGAAGTTCCCCTTCTTCCTTTTGCCCTTTTTCTTGAAACTAGTGGTTTTTATAACCATCAACACTTGATGCTCCTTCTTGATTTCTACCTCCCCAGCCTTTAGCATCGCGAAGAGGTCAGGAATTATATTTTCCATCCCTTGCATATTATAGTTCATCACGAAGCCTTTATAGCTTGGTGGCAGTGATTGAAGAACTCTGTTAATGACACTATCATCAGAAAGATTAACTCCCAGTTGAGTCAAGTGGTTATGGTACCCAGACATTCTGAGTATGTGTTCACTGACAGAACCATTCTCCTCCATTTTGCAGCTGTAGAACTTGTTGGAGACTTCATATCTCTCAACTCGGGCATTTGCTTGAAATATTAACTTCAACTCCTGGAACATCTCATATGCTCCATGACGTTCAAAACGTCTTTGAAGTCCCGATTCTAAGCCGTAAAGCATGGCACACTGAACTATCGAGTAGTCATCAGCTTTGCTTTGCCAAACGTTCATAATGTCCGGAGTTGCTCCTGCAGTGGTGCTTCCAGGGCGTAATTCTTCTGTGCAGCAATGAGGATAATCCTCAAGTTACGGACCCAGTCTGTGTAGTTGCTACCATCATCTTTAAACTTAGCTTTCTCTAGGAACGCATCAAGATTCAAGGGAATGATAGCACGGGCCATTGATCTACAACAAAATAGATATGCAAAAACTATCAGGACCAAGTTCATGATAAATAAAAGTTCAATTAATCATATTACTTAAGAACTCCCACTTAGATAGAAATCCCTCTAGTTATCTAAATGATCATGTGATCCATATCAACTAAACCATGTCCGATCATCATGTGAGATGGAGTAGTTTTCAATGGTGAACATCACTATGTTGATCATATCTACTATATAATTCACATTCGACCTTTCGGTCTCAGTGTTCCGAGGCCATATCTGCATATGCTAGGCTCGTCGAGTTTAACCCGAGTATTCTGCACGTGCAAAACTGACTTGCACCCATTGTATGTGAACGTAGAGCTTATCACACCCGATCATCACGTGGTGTCTCGGCACGACGAATTGTAGCAACTGTGCATACTCAGGGAGAACACTTATACCTTGAAATTTAGTGAGGGGTCATCTTATAATGCTACCGTCAACCTAAGCAAAATAATATGCATAAAAGATAAACATCACATGCAATCAAAATATGTGACATGATATGGTCATCATCATCTTGTGCCTTTGATCTCCATCTCCAAGGCACCATCATGATCTCCATCGTCACCAGCTTGACACCTTGATCTTCATCATAGCATCGTTGTCGTCTCGCCAACTATTGCTTCTACGACTATCGCTACCGCTTAGTGATAAAGTAAAACAATTACATGGCGATTGCATTTCATACAATAAAGCGACAACCATAAGGCTCCTTCCAGTTGCCGATAAATTTTACAAAACATGATCATCTCATACAACAATTTATATCTCATCAAGTTTTGACCATATCACATCACAACATGCCCTGCAAAAACAAGTTAGACGTCCTCTACTTTGTTATTGCAAGTTTTACGTGGATGCTACGGGCTTCTAGCAAGAACCGTTCTTACCTACGCATCAAAACCACAACGATTTTTCGTCAAGTGTGTTGTTTTAACCTTCAACAAGGACCAGCCGTAGTCAAATTCGATTCAACTAAAATTGCAGAAACAGACACCCGCCAGCCACCTGTGTGCAAAGCACGTCGGTAGAACCGGTCTCGTGAACGTGGTCATGTAATGTTGGTCCGGGCCGCTTCATCCAACAATACCGCTAAATCAAAATAAGACGTTGGTGGTAAGCAGTATGACTATTATCGCCCACAACTCTTTGTGTTCTACTCGTGCATATCGTCTATGCATAGACCTGGATCGGATGCCACTGTTGGGGAACATAGCATGCAATTTCAAAAAAAAATCCTACGATCACGCAAGCTCTATCTAGGAGATGCATAGCAACGAGACGGGGAGAGTGTGTCCACATACCCTCGTAGACCGAAAGCGGAAGCGTTAGGTTAACGCGGTTGATGTAGTCGAACGTCTTCACGATCCAACCGATCCAAGTACTGAATGTACGGCACCTCCGTGTTCAGCACATGTTCGGCTCAATGACGTCCCTCGAACTCTTGGTCCAGTAGAGGGTCAAGGGAGAGTTCCTTCAGTATGCCGACGTGGTGACGGTGATGGTGACGTGATCCGCACAGGGCTTCGCCTAAGCACTACGACGCTATGACCGGAGGAGTAAACTATGGAGGGGGGCACCACACACGGCTAAGAGAACAACTGTTGTGCCTTTGGGGTGCCCCCTACCCACGTATATAAAGGAGGGGAGGCCGGCCGGCCCCTAGGGGCGCGCCAAGTGGGGGGAGTCCCACTAGGACTCCCAGTCCTAGTCGGCTCCCCCTTCCTTCCAACGGAGACGGGAAAGGGGAAAGAGGAGGAGAGGGAGAAGGAAAGGGAGGGTCGCGCCCCCACCCCTTGTCCAATTCGGATTGGGCTTGGGGGGCACCTCCTGTGGCTGCCTCCTCCTCTCCACTATGGCCCATTAGGCCCATTAACTTTCCCGGGGGGGGGGGGGTTCCGATAGCCTCCCGGTACTCCGATAAATCCCCGAACCTCTTCGAAACCATTCTAGTGTCCGTATACAACATTCCAATATATGAATCTTTACCTCTCGACCATTTCGAGACTCCTCGTTATGTCGGTGATCTCATCCGGGACTCCGAACAAACTTAGGTCACCAAAACACATAACTCATAATACAAATTGTCATCGAACGTTAAGCGTGCGGACCCTACGGGTTTGAGAACTATGTAGACATGTCCGAGACACATCTCCAGTCAATAACAAATAGCGGAACCTGGATGCTCATATTTGTTCCTACATATTCTACGAAGATCTTTATCGGTCAAACCGCATAACAACATATGTTATTCCCTTTGCCATCGGTATGTTACTTGCCCGAGATTTGATCGTCGGTATCATCATACCTAGTTCAAGCTCGTTACCGGCAAGTCTCTTTACTCGTTCCGTAGTGCATCATTCTGTAACTAACTCATTAGTCACATTGCTTGCGAGGCTTATAGTGATGTGCATTACTGAGAGGGCCCAGAGATACCTCTCCGATACTCGGAGTGACAAATCCTAATCTCGATCTATGTCAACCCAACAAACACCTTCGGAGACACCTGTAGAGCATCTTTATAATCACCCAGTTACGTTGTGACGTTTGATAGCACACAAGGTGTTCCTCCGGTATTCGAGAGTTGCATAATCTCATAGTCAGAGGAATATGTATAAGTTATGAAGAAAGCAATAGCAATAAAACTAAACAATCATAATGCTAAGCTAACGGATGGGTCTTGTCCATCACATCATTCTCTAATGATGTGATCCCGTTTATCAAATGACAACACATGTCTATGGTCAGGAAACTTAACCATCTTTGATTAGCGAGCTATCTAGTAGAGGCATACTAGGGACACTCTGTTTTGTCTATGCATTCACACATGTACTAAGTTTCCGGTTAATACAATTCTAGTATGAATAATAAACATTTATCATGATATAAGGAAATACAAAATAACAACTTTATTATTGCCTCTAGGGCATATTTCCTTCAGAACCCGCGTGCCTAGGTCGTCAGGTTTGGCTCAATAACCACTGCACCACAATCAAATTGATGTTTTATATCTGAAAACAACACTATTTGACCCTTGTTTCAATCCCAGTATAAATTATTTTGAAAAACAAAAATTACCAAAAGAATTCCCAATTTAAAAAAGTTCATGGACTTTCAAACGAAATGTTCGCAAGATCTAAAAAGTTCATCAATTTTGGCAAATAGTTCATGAATTTGAAAAAAGTTCACCGTATTTTGAAAAAAAGTTCATCGATTTTGATTAAAAAAAGTTCATTTGATATTGAAAAAAAGTTTAAGGATTCGAAAAAGGTTCATCATTTTTTTTAAAAGTTCATGAATTCAAAAAACTTCATCGGATTTTGAAAAAAGTTCACTGATTTCGAAAAAATTTCTTCGATTTTGATAATTTTTTATTGGATTTTTAATTTTTTTACACATTTTCAACAAAAGTTCATGAATTCAATTTTTTCATCAATTAAAAAAAGAATACAAATTCAAAAAAGTTCACTAGGTCTTCAATTTTTTTTCAATTTTGATAAAGAAAACTTCACGCATTTTGAGAAAAAGAAAGAAAAAAGGGACAAAAAGAAAAAGAGGAAAGAAAAAGAAAAAAAGAACAGAAAAAGAAGAAGGAAGAAAAGAGGAAAATGGTGGATATAAATCACATCCGGTACATTGCATAGCTGGTTACTGTAGGTAGAATTAAACGTAGATGTCGCGCTCTCGAATCACAACAGTGCTAGTTTTTGTAGTATTAAACATAATCACTTTTGGGGGCTACTACAAATCAGCCGGATGATTTCTTGCCTAGGTAGACGTCTGATCAGTGTGCTGGTGGCCGTTGGATCACAGCAACGGCACGGCAGCTCAACGCAGCAGCGCCATTGCACCCATGGCAGAGCTCCACCGCTCCAACGCAGCGCTGGTAGCGTCCAACGAGCTCCATTGCAGACCCGGCGGGCTTCAACGCATCACTGACGGCTCCGGCAAAGCTTCATTGCAACTCCGGCATAACTCCAGCGAGCTCCATTGCAACTCCGGCGTAGCTCCAATGCAGCACCGACAGCTCCGCGCGAAGCTCCATTGCAACTCCGGCCGAGCTCCATTGCAGCCTCGCCGGAGCTCCAACGGTACACCGACGGCTCCGACGAAGCTCCATTGCAACTCCGACGAAGCTCCATTGCAACCCTGGCAGCCAGTGATGAGCGCTGCATCGCAGCAACAATTACCCTTCACCGCCGCGCCCCCATCCGGCGTGTCGCATCAGGAGCCGCCAGCGAGCAGCTGGTGAGCATTGCGTCTCAGGGCCAATTGATCCCCTGCACCATGGCGCTCACATCCGGCTTGCAGCGCCGGGAGTCACCATGAGTAGCTATATCGCAAGCACTGGGATTCTCCGGCGAGCAGCTGCGTCGGAAGCACCGGGATTCGCCAGCGGCTAGCTACGTCGCAAGCACCGGGATTCACCGGCGAGCAGGCGCCTCTCCCCTTCGTGTTGCGTCGCCTCCATGGGGTTGCAGCACCGCAGCTGGTGGCGCGCGGGGCTTCACGGCTCTTCAGTAAGCCGCGAGATGCAGCAGGTGGTGCGCCGTGGCTCCTCCTGGTTTGCCTCTATGGAGTTGCTGTTGTTGCGTCGCCATGGGAGCATCTCTCTGACGAACAGAGACGGGGAGGGGGGAAAGGAGGAGTGGGGAATAACGTGTGGGGAAGAGAGAGCAAGAAGAGATAAGGTCGCGGCTGGTGGAAAGCGGTGGATGGGCCCAGGGCACGTGTCAAGCAGCGCGGGGGGTTTATCTTTCTCTGTTATCATCCGGTTGATTTCAAACGTTTTCCTTGTGGAAATCGTATAACAAGCACTAAAGACGCGAGCCGCCGCCACGTGTAGCGCTCCGGGCTCTCTCATTGGATTTAGTTTTTTTATTTTTCCGCATGTGTTTTCAGCTTTTAGATTGTTTTTTTAGCTTTTTTGTTTTCCACCAGTCTTTCTTAGCTTTTGGACCGAAATTTATTTTTGTGTGAAAAAACATGTTTTTTTGTTTGGCACGGATTTCCTTCCGCGAAAGACACGGTTTTGCTTTTGCGAGAGGCACGGATTTACTTCCGCGAGAAGCATGGCCATGCCTCTCAAAAACGAAAAAAAAATCATTTTTTCCTTCCGCGAGAGACACGGTTTTGCTTCCGCGAGAGGCAAGGATTTGCTTTCGCGAGAGGCACGACCGTGCCTCTCGAAAACGAAAAGGCGCGTTTCTTTTTCCTTCTGGGAGACGCATGGATTTGTTTTCACAAGATGCAAGCCGTGCCTCTCAAAAATGGGAAAAAATGTGAGAGACACGATTTTGCTTCCACAAGAATTTGCTTTCGCGAGATGTAGGCCTCTCGAAAACGGAAAAGATGTGTTTTTTTCCTTGCACGAGAGGTACGGGTTACTTCCCGTGGAGGCATGGATTTGCTTCCGTGATAGTCACAGACGTGCCTCTTTCCGAAATAAAAAAAATGTGCTTCCTATTAGTATTTTTGTCCATTTTTTCATGAAAATAAAGTTAGTCAAAATGTATCAACTTGAGAACTAATTTTGAAGATCTGGAAGACTCCCTGGTTGGGACATATGACGCACATGCAGTACGTCACTTGTCGCAACATGGAAAGATATGAATGATCATTGAAAAGAGTACTCGTCTTTTTTTTAGGGGTGGAAAAGGGTACTAATGATTTCGCCTACATGGTTCGTAGCGTGCCAGGCCTTTATATATGGCCGCGCAGGGCCGGGCCACCCATATGGCCAGGTGAGGGCAACTCTGGGATCCATCGATCTGACCCTTCGACGTGTCCCGATCATTATGGCTGGCGAGCCGACTGGCGCCTAGCAGTTGCCTAAGAGCATCTCCAACAGCCGCGCTAAACTAGCGCCGCGCTGCAAATTAGGCCGTTTTAGCGTGCGCGCAACGCGGCGGGTCGCTCCAGCGGGCGCGCAAAAACGGCGCGCGCGCTATAACGTGTTGGACGCGCGGTTGAAAACACTTACCCGCGCGGCGTATTTTGAGTGCCAGCTATAACGCGCGGCACACTCGAGCGCTCGCGCCGCACTCTCGCCTCTTCTCGTCCTACGCCCCGCGCGCACCGGCGCCGGCGCCCTGCCACCCACCCATGGACGCGCACACCGACGCCCCGCTCACCCCGCTGTACATCCGCGACCCCCCCC
>NC_041380.1:530731599-530752623 GCF_002162155.2 Triticum dicoccoides | reverse complement strand
CGCCGCCGCCGCCGCCGAAAACCCTAGCGCGGGAAGCGCTGGCGTCGCCACCGCCGGAGCTCCGCCGAGGGTCGGCCTCGCGCGCAGCCTCTTCTTGCCGCCGCGGATGACCACGGCGCCGGGTGGCGTCGCGCCGGCGCCGTCCCGTGCCGCCGCCGCATCGTCGAAGAAGGTCCCCAATGCGGCGCGGACGAAGAAGGGAAAAACATCCGCGAAGAAAAACAAGTCGACGGACGGCTCCGGCACCACGAAGGCGAGGGGAAAGAAGCTTGGAGGGCGTTCGACGGCCGCGGCGGCTACCGAAGCGCCGGCGAGCTCACTCGTTGAGCCGGCCGCCGACGCGCACCACGTGTTCGACGAAATGCCCCCAAGGTGAAAAAATTTCCAACTTTTCTTTTCTTCTTATTTTTTCAATGCATCATCATCACATATAGATAGCTTATTTGCATTGTTCAAAAAACTTTGTAGTCTCAACGATGATGCATACATATCCACTATGGGTGTTGGGTCCAACAATTCGCATTGGTCTCAAACCAATGACATCCATTTCGAAGACCATGCGTTTGAGGTGGACGAGGAGGGTGAGGGAATTGTCGAGGCGCCGAAAGGAAGAGCGGGCAATTACTCAACCAACGATGACAAGTTACTGCGCCATACTTATTTGCAAGTGTCGAGGGATCCATCCACTGGAGGTGATCAAAGTAGAGACACGTATTGGGGGCGAATGAAAGAACACTTTGATGCTCACAACTTGAGTGGAATTGACCGCTCCGAGAGATCACTTCGGTCCCGATGGTCGACAATCAACTCGGATTGTCAAAAGTGGGCGGACGTACAAAAGGCAGTTGACAAGATTAACCCAAGTGGCACAAATGAGGATGATCGAGTAAGTGGCATCTCATATATGTTCATCATACTTGTTTTTGGTGACCGAAGTGCTAACTTGTTTTGTTTTTCTTGTAGAACAACATTGCACAAAACTTTTTCAAAGAAGAGACAAGGACAACCAAGAAGGGGAAGATCAAGAAAGGCAGGGTCTTTACCTTGCCTCATTGCTATGAAGTGTTAAAGGATGATGAGAAATGGAAGAAGCGTGATGGTTTGGAGGATTTGCATTTGAGCAACAAACCGAAGCGAGCAATTGAGATGAATGATGATGATGAGGAGGATGATGCATCAAGTGATGACGGCAAGAGAAGCCGCACACCCAACTCGGTTTCATACTCAAAGCCAAAACGACCGGATGGGTGCAAGAAAGACAAAACCGAAAAGAAGAAGAGGAAAGGAGATGATGAGCTCAAAAATGATATGGAAGCTATTGTGAAGGCAAGGGTCGAAGCCAATGAGGTGAGGAAAATGGCAAGGAACCAAGATGCCGTGGCCGAGGAGAGGAGGTTGGCGGCCGAGGAGAGAAGGATGGCGGCCGAGGAGAGAAAGGTGGCTTTGGAGGAGAGGAAAGTGAGCAACGAGGAGCGAGCTAAGTTGTTGGAATGGGAGAAGCACTTGTTCTTCTTGGACACATCTAACCTCAATGCGGCGCAAAAAGAGTATGTCAATCTTGCCCAACAAGAAGTCTTGCTTCAAAAAAGAGCATTGATTCGTGCAATGGGTGGCGGTGGCCTCGGCGCCATGGGTGGCGGTGGCTTCGGCGCCATGGGTGGCGGTGGCCTCGGCGCCATAGGAGGCATGGGTGGCTTCGGAGCCATGGGAGGCATGGGTGCACCTCCGGCCACCATGGGAGGCATGGGTGCACCTCCGGCCGCCATGGGAGGCATGGGTGGCTTTGGAGCACCCTCCGACGCTACGGCCGCCATGGGAGGCATGAGTTTTGCTTCTCTCATGGGAGGCATGGGTGCACCTCCGGTCGCCATGGGTGCAATGTCTTTCGATGTGCCTTCTCACACACATTCCCATGAAGATGCCGTTGAAAATCTTGCCAACACTGTCGGAGCTTCACATGATGCAGTGCGTGATGCGGTGCGTGATGAGGAGAGAGAGGAAGATTCATCTTCGGAGGCGGAAGAGTCGTCTTTGGAAGATGAGGACAAAGACGAAGACGAGGAAGATGAAGATTGACGTGTCTTTCATGTCTTGAACTTTAGTTTGCATTTGAACTTGGTTGGATAAACTTGTAGGCATGATTTTGAATTTGTGGGCATGAACTTTTCTTCATCAATTTATTTGTGTTAAATTTCACATATTCATTTTTGTTCAAAATATTATATATGCAAAATGCCCGGCGAGTCGCGCGCGCTGTATTTTTGCGCTCTGCTGGAGCGGCGCGCGCGCTAAATTATAGCACGGCTGCTGGAGCCAGCGCAGGCGGACGCACAAAACCAACCGCAGCGCGCGCGGTAAACAGGTTTTTTACGCGCGGCGCTTAGCACGACTGTTGGAGATGCTCTAAAAAGACTAGACAGCGGGGACGCCGTCCCCGGTCGGGTCTGGGAGGTAGCCGCTGGAGGCGGCTCGATCGGCAGAGACTCATCGTCGAGCGATCAGCGGCGGGCTGAACCCATCCATCCCAGGCTCCCGACGGCGCTGCGGCGGCCGGGGTCGACGGGCGAGCGGGTCGCTGAGTGGAGTCTCCCAACTGGAGGGGGGAATAAGCAGAGTAAGCGCATCCATCGTCCTCGACTAGGATGCCGGCACTAGCTCAGGTTCGTCGTCCTACTGCTCGCTTAATTCCTCCATGCCCACTCTTTGACCAGCAGTAGCTTACTCAACCCATGGAGTAAATTTTTGTTTTCTGAGGGAACCCATGGAGTAGTTTGATTCCTCATGGCTGAATCATTGCCCATGTATCGCCGCCGTTCGAATCGCGTGAGGTCCAGCCTCCATGGTTGGTAGTAGCGCTCACACATTAGTGCATCACTACTCACTCAGAACTACTTCTTCTGTCCCATAATATAAGAGCGTTTTTAGATAACAGCGCACACTTTTCAGATTACAACTCTGGGGCTGCTATGCCAACAGTAATTTAGTCCCGCTTTCTTCAACACATAGCCACTTTATTCTGTAAAAAAAATTGTCATTGTGATAATGCATGGCGTTTCTATGCCTATAACCAGCATCACTGGAACCATATGTGTGCGCTGTCATGTTTCTTACTTAGCAGTCAGTCTATTTTATGTAATTCTTAGCATCCACTTCATATTCTTCTAGTACTGATATTTTTCTCTGAATTCGTAATTTGTTGCAGAGAAGCTGCAACCTGCAGAACGAAGAAAGCGCTGTTGTGTGTTGCGTCCTTGCCAGGTCTGGACATCAAGGTTGGGCAGATCTACCAGATGTCCTGCTTCATTCGATTGTTGCTCTGCTGGGCTCCTTCTCTGACATTGTTGCCTTCGCTGCCACCTGCTGCTCATGGTGTGATGCCCTCTCCTCGTATCCATCGAAATCTACCTTCTCGACGCTCTTCCCGCCTCTCCTCCTCCAACCTGATGTCCCGGTGCGCTCTCCCCGTATGCCGCCAAAGTTTGATGACAAATATCCACGTCGTGTCCTTGATCTAGCCAGCCAACACTTGCGCCTTTGCTCTCAGATTCCCCTAATTAATTTTTCTCGTGTAAGTAACGACCCCCAGAGTCCTCTGGGTCGTTTCTGCTTTGTGGGTGCTTCTTATGGCCATCTCATCTTCTCCAGCAACAGGTCATGTCTCATTGTTGATGCGTTTACAGGTGTTAGTGTTTCACCGCCACAGCTACCGGGTGACAAATACACCGTGGTCTACTACGGTGCCCTCACGGCTCCCCTATGGTCACCCAACTCACATCTCCTTGTCACCAATGGATCCCACAGTTTCTTCTGGCGTGTTGCTGGTCATTCTTGGTTGAGGCCTTGTCCTTGCGATGGAACGGTCAAGCAGATCGTGACCTTCAGAGGCCAGATCTTTGGGATGGACTCTGGTGGCATGCTCTTTGCCGTGCATTTGGTACCTCAGATCTGCATACAAAAAATGATAGTAAGTTGGGAGGAAATCATGTCCACCATACGGCATCTTGCCAATGTATGCCTGGTGGCGTGTGGGGATATGCTTCTCATGGTCGGTTGTCGGGGATCATTTCCAGCGAGAGGGAATACCTTTGAAGCCTTCCGCCTCGACCAGTCAACTGGGCATCCAAAGTGGGTACAGGTGGAGGAATTGGGGAATTGGGCGATCTTCATCAGCACCGACAAAAGAAGCCAGCCATTATCTTTCATGAACCCGAAGAGGTGGGGAGGAAAGAGCAACCGAGTATACTGCTATTCCCATGATTCTGAACATTGGGCTGCATTTGAGCTGGGCAAGCCCGCCTCCGATCCAGACAACTTTGTTTCAATGAGCCAAGGCAGCATGGTGCACCCTATGTGGGTTGTCCCCAGCATGTTCTCTCGGTGTCTTTGATGGATGTGCATTCTTTTTATGCATGGCTATATTTGCTAGCTGGAGCAGCTTCTTCTATAAGAATGTGTCAGAATGTATGAAATATGTCCATAGCAAAATCATGTGATCGGTGAAAGGAAATTTGTCGTTGTTATTTTGGCATCACTTGGATGTGTGGTTGGAGTATGGTATCTTGTACTCAGTTTCAGATTTTTATGGCAGTGATGTATTTGACTATGATCTGATGCATGTCATTTGTTTGTCTGTCCCAAACCTGAGCCGACTCCTGTAACCGTTAATTCCAGTTTCTGGGTATTAGTGTTGGTTATAACATTTTCATTTTTGTATTTCACATGTGCTTACATACAAAGGGCTTCATTCTTTAGATTGCATTGAAAGGTAACATATATAGGGACGTGGAGTATCTGCTCAAATGAGCTCGGATGAACAGTAAAATCAAAAAAAAATCTAATTTTTTTGATAAACTTTGATAAATGTTTTAAGTGCTTGTAAATTTTCATTATGAGATCACATTCGTGGAAGGCTTGCAAAAATAAAATAAAATCAATGCTCTAAAAATGCTACCTTCAAAAGCATTTTGGAGCACTGATTTTGTTCTTTTTTTTTGCCATGCCTCACAAGAATGTTTTCTCATGATGAAAATTAGCAAACACTTACTCCCTCCGTTCCTAAATACAACAACAACAACAACAACAACAACAACAACAACAACAACAACAACAACAACAACAACAACAACAAAGCCTTTAGTCCCAAACAAGTTGGGGTAGGCTAGAGGTGAAACCCATAAAATCTCGCAACCAACTCATGGCTCTGGCACATGGATAGCAAGCTTTCACGCACCCCTGTCCATAGCTAGCTCTTTGCTGATACTCCAATCCTTCAGGTCTCTCTTAACGGACTCCTCCCATGTCAAATTCGGTCTACCCCGCCCTCTCTTGATATTCTTCACACGCTTTACCCGTCCGCTATGCACTGGAGCTTCTGGAGGCCTGCGCTGAATATGCCCAAACCATCTCAGACGATGTTGGACAAGCTTCTCCTCAATTGGTGCTACCCCAACTCTATCTCGTATATCATCATTCCGGACTCGATCCTTCCTCGTGTGGCCACACATCCATTTCAATATACGCATCTCCGCCACACCTAACTGTTGAACATGTCGCCTTTTAGTCGGCCAACACTCCGCGCCATACAACATTGCGGGTCGAACCGCCGTCCTGTAGAACTTGCCTTTTAGCTTTTGTGGCACTCTCTTGTCACAGAGAATGCTAGAAGCTTGGCGCCACTTCATCCATCCGGCTTTGATTTGATGGTTCACATCTTCATCAATCCCCCATCCTCCTACAACATTGACCCCAAATATCGAAAGGTGTCCTTCCGAGGTACCACCTGGCCATCAAGGCTAACCTCCTCCTCCTCACACCTAGTAGTACTGAAACCGCACATCATGTACTCGGTTTTAATTCTACTAAACCTAAACCCTTTCGATTCCAAGGTTTGTCTCCATAACTCTAACTTCCTATTTACCCCCGTCCGACTATCGTCAACTAGCACCACATCATCCGCAAAGAGCATACACCATGGGATATCTCCTTGTATATCCCTTGTGACCTCATCCATCACCAATGCAAAAAGATAAGGGCTCAAAGCTGACCTCTGATGCAGTCCTATCTTAATAGGGAAGTCATCGGTGTCGACATCACTTGTTCGAACACTTGTCACAACATTATCGTACATGTCCTTGATGAGGGTAATGTACTTTGCTGGGACTTTGTGTTTCTCCAAGGCCCACCACATGACATTCCGCGGTATCTTATCATAGGCCTTCTCCAAGTCAATGAACACCATATGCAAGTCCTTCTTTTGCTCCCTATATCTCTCCATAAGTTGTCGTACCAAGAAAATGGCTTCCATGGTCGACCTCCCAGGCATGAAACCAAACTGATTTTTGGTCACGCTTGTCATTCTTCTTAAGCGGTGCTCAATGACTCTCTCCCATAGCTTCATTGTATGGCTCATCAGCTTAATTCCATGGTAATTAGTACAACTCTGAACATCCCCCTTGTTCTTGAAGATTGGTACTAATATACTCCGTCTCCATTCTTCTGGCATCTTGTTTGCCCGAAAAATGAGGTTGAGAAGCTTGGTTAGCCATACTATTGCTATGTCCCCGAGACCTTTCCACACCTCAATGGGGATACAATCAGGGCCCATCACCTTGCCTCCTTTCATCCTTTTTAAAGCCTCCTTCACCTCAGACTCCTGGATTCGCCGCACAAAATGCATGATGATCTCATCAAAGGAGTCGTCTAGTTCAATGGTAGAACTCTCGTTCTCCCCATTGAACAGCTTGTCGAAGTACTCCCGCCATATATGCTTAATCTCCTCGTCCTTCACCAAGAGTTGGCCTGCTCCGTCCTTGATGCATTTGACTTGGCCAATGTCCCTCGTCTTCCTCTCTCGGATCTTGGCCATCTTATAGATGTCCCTTTCACCTTCCTTCATGCCTAACCGTTGGTAGAGGTCCTCATATGCCCGACCCCTTGCTTCACCAACAGCTCGCTTTGCGGCCTTCTTTGCCATCTTGTACTTCTCTATGTTGTCTGCACTCCTATCCAGGTATAGGCGTCTGAAGCAATCTTTCTTCTCTTTAATCGCCTTCTGGACGTCATCATTCCACCACCAGGTATCCTTATCTTCGCTTCTTCTTCCCCTGGACACTCCAAACTCCTCCGAGGCCACCTTACGAATGCAAGTCGCCATCTTCATCCACACATTGTCCGCATCCCCTCCTTCCTCCCAAGGGCCTTCCTTAATGACCCTCTCCTTGAACACCTGCGCTACCTCCCCCTTAAGCTTCCACCACTTCGTTCTAGCGACTTTGGCACGCTTATCCCGCTGGACACGAATCTGAAAGCGGAAGTCAGCAACCACCAGCTTATGCTGGGGTACAACACTCTCTCCAGGTATCACCTTACAGTCTAGGCACGCATGCCTATCTTCTCTTCTCGAGAGGATGAAATCAATCTGGTTAGAGTGTTGGCCACTACTAAAAGTCATCAGATGTGATTCTCTCTTTTTAAAGAGGGTGTTAGCTACAATCATGTTGTAGGCTAGAGCAAAGCTTAAGACATCTTCTCCTTCTTGATTCCTGATGCCATGGCCAAAGCCCCAATGCGCCCCTTCAAAACCTGTGTTAGATGTACCCACGTGGCCATTGAGGTTTCCTCCTATGAAGAGCTTCTCACCAATCGGTACACTCCTAACCATGTCTTCCAGGCCTTCCCAGAACTGCCTCTTGGTGTTCTCATTGTGGCCTACTTGCGGGGCATACGCGCTGATAACATTGAGAACCAAGTCCTCAACTACCAGCTTGACCAAGATAATCCGGTCCCCACGTCTCTTGACGTCTACCACTTCATACTTGAGGCTCTTGTTGATCAAGATGCCTCCGTTCCTAAATATAAGTATTTTTAAAGATACCATTACAAACTACATATGATGTATATAGACATATTTTAGAGTGTGGATTCAATCATTTTGCTCCGTATGTAGTCCATAATGTAAGATCTAAAAAGATTTATATTTACGAACAGAGGAAGTAGAACATTTGTCAAAGTTTACCAAAAAAACAATTCAGATTTTTGAATTTTTTTTTCAATTTTATTGTTCATCCGAGCTCATTTGAGCTCTAGCTCAGATAAGGTTATATCATACTTTCGCATATATAAGGTTATATGATATCATCATACTTAGTACATGGCTGGAACTAAGTAAACATATGTGCTGATTAATACTATTAAAGCGAGATCCTGTTGTTACCCAGAGTAAATATACATGTGAGGCCGAGACGACACCACAACACATGTTATGCATCCGAGACTGCACAACACCGCGACACCACCTGTCGCAAGGAGAAGACGAAGGTCATGCGAGGCCGAGATGGTTCCATGACACCTATGTGCCACCGACTAGGTTGCAAGGCACCGCCTAGCAAAGACATAGCAAGGAGCACTCAAACACGAACCACAAGAACAACAAGGATGAAGCCTGCCAGAATGGGAAAGGCATACACCCCCCACGGCCCTCCCGGGTGATAGGAAGTCGCATCCATGGCCACCGCAACGAAGCCATGAAGCTCGCCAACCCAACGAACAAGCGCCCACCGAAGCTGATGTAGGACAAGGGGGACCTCCCCAACAACCCACCCCATGTGGGGAGCAAGCCGCATCCATGGCTGCCATTTGCACGCCAAGGAACCACCGACCTATGCAACCACAGCAGGCCGACAGACAGGAGAAGAGGTGACCAACAACATTGCCCCGCACCACACAGGGAAGCCCCCGACCACCACCAAGCTCCACAGAGAGTGCCACCCATGTCGTTCACACCAAAGCAAATGGGGGAGCCCGCTACAACAGTGGTGCAGGAACGGAGCAGCCCCAATGGATCCGAGATGGACCCGGCCGGATCCAGCCGCGCGCCCTAGGTGATATCAGGGGCGAGCCCGACTTTTTCTCCAAAAACTATGAAAACTTCGGAGTGCCTGTAGAGATGAGGCGAGAACCAGCTATCTTAGCTGTAACTGTCTTTTGTGAACTTTTTTGCATTTATTTCTGTGATACTGGAATCACACAAGGCCAAAACCAAGCTACAAAGTCTTCCATAATAAATTCAAAAATACTATTTACTTCTACACGTTGCATTTCCCAGGACGCACCATGGAAATCGCAAAGAATTTGCATCCCCTTGCACTTGCACAAATATATGTGATACTCCTGAGGCGATCTAGTATCTCCTCAACCCACTGGCATCAGTATATCCCTGAAAGGAAAAAGAATGTCCCAGAAGTCTATAAATACATGTCGCGGTAAAGATGGTAATACCTTGGAAACAATGTTCTTTTTTTTTGAAGGAAAACAACATTCTAGCACCACAATAATAAATATATGGGCGTTCTTCCCAAGCAAACTTACAGGATCAGATAACTTCTGTTCTACCAGTGAAACTCATGGATATCTACGGACTCTATTCGCCTGATATGACCCTGAAAATGAGTTGCAGAAGGTAAGCCGTAAGCGTCTGTAGCTTTTGCTTAAATTTATTTCACTAATATGCTCAAATTTGATCTTGTTTGTGAATGGCAGATTCCCCCTAACCACCACCTAACTGTCACGTTACCCCATCAGTGATGGCTATGCATGATAGGTGCTCATGTACAACTGAGAAGGGCTTACCAAAGAAATTGCAAACTCTTACTCTCCTAGTATCTTAAATCTCTCCTATGTTACAAATGACGTGGTGTTACAACTTACAAATACAATTATGTTGTGTTAAAGACCGCAAATTCACAATGATGCTGTCAAGTGTCAGCTTGAAACATCACTAGTCAAGTAGTAATCCGCTAGGTGTTCTACCAAAAGAAGTGGATACATAATTATTTCAAGGAAAAAATATAGATAATCATTGTAACTTATTAAAAGTTTAGGGTAATAACCGTACCATAAGGTCAATAATTAGAGCTTGGGCTTCGGCATTGCTGTTCAGGCAGGTACCAACATGCTGAAATTAAGGAAAAACCGTAGGCATGAATTATCAAAACAGGACCGAGTGTTGCTGGAAATAAAAACAAAATAGCTAATTTTATTTAGGAAAACATTTAGGTGTCCAAATAAATATTTTTTAAAGTCTACACATGCATACAAATAATACAACAACAATGACAACAAAGCCTTTCAGTCCCAAACAAGTTGGGGTAGGCTATAGTTGAAACTCATAAGATCAAAATCATGTCATGGTTCTGGCACATGACTTGGTTTCTATGTTACATAAATTTGGTAGCGAAACTTTTGAGTGACACCATTTCTACTAAGTTTCTAGCTATCGTGTGCTCGAATAATTTTGGTACTGCAGAAAAAACAGTAGGCATGTGTTGGAAATATGCCCTAGAGGCAATAATAAAAGCATTATTATTATATTTCCTTGTTCATGATAATTGTCTTTATTCATGCTATAATTGTGTTATCCGGAAATCGTAATACATGTGTGAATAATAGACACCAACATGTCCCTAGTAAGCCTCTAGTTGACTAGCTCGTTGATCAACAGATAGTCATGTTTTCCTGACTATGGACATTGGATGTCATTGATAACGAGATCACATCATTAGAAGAATGATGTGATGGACAAGACCCAATCCTAAACATAGCATAAGATCGTATAGTTCGTTTGCTAGAGTTTTTCCAATGTTAAGTATCCTTTCCTTAGACCATGAGATCGTGTAACTCCCGGATACCGTAGGAGTGCTTTGGGTGTACCAAACGTCACAACATAACTGGGTGACTATAAAGGTATACTACGGGTATCTCCGAAAGTGTCTGTTGGGTTGACACGGATCAAGACTGGGATTTGTCACTCCGTATGACGGAGAGGTATCTCTGGGCCCACTCGGTAATGCATCATCATAATGAGCTCAAAGTGACCAAGTGTCTGATCAGGGATCATGCATTACGGTACGAGTAAAGTGACTTGCCGGTAACGAGATTGAACGAGGTGTTGGGATACCGACGATCGAATCTCGGGCAAGTAACGTACCGATTGACAAAGGGAATTGTATACGGGGTTTGCGTGAATCCTCGACATCGTGGTTCATCCGATGAGATCATCGAGGAGTATGTGGGAGCCAACATGGGTATCCAGATCCCGCTGTTGGTTATTGACCGGAGAGCGATCTCGGTCATGTCTACATGTCTCCCGAACCCGTAGGGTCTACACACTTAAGGTTCGGTGACGCTAGGGTTGTAGGGATATGTATATGCAGTAACCCGAATGTTGTTCGGAGTCCCGAATGAGATCCCGGACGTCACGAGAAGTTCCGGAATGGTCCGGAGGTAAACAATTATATATATGAAGTGCTATTTCGGCTATCGGGGCAAGTTTCAGGGTCATCGGTATTGTACCGGGACCACCGAAAGGGTCCCGGGGGTCCACCGGGTGGGGCCACCTATCCCGGAGGACCCCATGGGCTGAAGTGGGAAGGGATCCAGCCCAAAGTGGGCTGGGGCGCCACTTCCCCTAGGGCCCATGCGCCTAGGGTGGGGGAAACCCTAAAGGGGGCGCCCCCTTGCTTGGGGGGCAAGCCCCCCCACCCCTTGGCCGCCGCCCCCCTAGGAGATTGCATCTCCTAGGGCCGACGCCCCCTAGGCCCCCTATATATAGTGGGGGGAAGGGAGGGCCTCTAACCTACGCCATTGGTGCCTCCCTCTCCCTCTCCAACACCTCCTCCTTCTCCATAGAGCTTGGCGAAGCCCTGCCGGAGTACTGCAGCTCCATCACCACCACGCCGTCGTGCTGCTGCTGGAGCCATCTTCCTCAACCTCTCGTTCCCCCTTGCTGGATCAAGAAGGAGGAGACGTTGCGCTGACCGTACGTGTGTTGAACGCGGAGGTGCCGTCCGTTCGGCGCTAGGATCTCCGGTGATTTGGATCACGTCGAGTACGACTCCCTCATCCCCGTTCTTTGAACGCTTCTGCTCGCGATCTACAAGGTACGTAGATGCATCCAACCACTCGTTGCTAGATGAACTCATAGATGGATCTTGGTGAAACCGTAGGAAATTTTTTGTTTTCTGCAACGTTCCCCAACAGCATGCACTTAAACTTGCGTATATATATTAAATATGCCTGGATATTACCACAGGAAACTATAAAAAAATCTGAACAAAAACTAAATCTTAAATATCTGAAAGCACCCATCAAATCCCCCTCAGCAGTTCATCTACTGAATTTTTTTTTGGCGAGAAGTTCATCTACTGATTCAAAAAGGACATGCCACAAAACACCGTTTCAACCTCAATCCTTTAAACTGGATGTTTTTTGTTAATTAAGCAACTGAATTTAGGTACTACCCTCATACTTTCAAGTGCTTACCCTTACACATTAGAGGTGCCACCCACTTATACCCTTAATATTCCAATGTACCAACTCCTCCAAAATGGTAATCCAAAGCTTTCACAGATTGTTCATCAGACAACTTGGTTGGAGATGTTGGAAACCAACAAGAATAAATATCTGCCTAATTTAGCCAACGAAGGTGCTCCTGACCAAGATGAAAGGGACAATCTGGCCAAGTCGTGCAGATGGTGATAAGGAAGCGATATGTCGAAAGTAGCAACAAGTGACCAGTAAGAAGGCGACGGACAACGTCAGGTCACAAAAAAGGCTACAGGAAGGATCGAGAGGGCAAAGTCACATCAACAACAATGATAGGGGCACCGAGCTCGATTCAATTGAAAAGACCATGGGAAACCCCCCAAAAAGTGACTAAATGATTTACGGTGAAATGGATGAATTCCCCACCATGCATACAGATTCAAAATGAGATGACTTGGATGGAGTCAGATGGATGATGGACACGATGGCAATGAACACAAAGATGCAGCAACAGTGATTATGGACGAACATGCAGCACAACAGAGGAGAAGAGCAGGCAGAACTGAAGCAGCACACCAGCACACATATAACCAGCCCTACAAACCATCCAGCAAACATGACAGTAGAACCATGGCAAAAATGACCCAGTGCAGAAGAACCTCACCCAGCATCAACATCGCAGCAAGGCCCGACACCCAGTACAAGTGATAGCGCCGCAACTTGCAGTCAGCTCTTCCTCTGGTGTGTGGCAGCGACTGCGACACACCAGCATCAGCAGGACGGTTCCGGGAGCTGGTGATGATATATTGATATGCACGGGCTGGCGATGACGCTGGATAAAGAGCAGCAACAAGCTCTGATCTGGGGAAGCTGCCGACGACGGGAAGGGCTACCGCTGCAATGGGCCAAGCCTGCAGGGTAGCTTCTACCACCCAAGGGCGTGCTAATGTAGCCCAGCGACAAGTGGCAGTAGAAGAAGATGAGCCGCCTGTTATCTAGAGGATACCGGGCAGCGCGGTCCAGACGAGTTAGAAAGTCACAACCTGGCATCAACAGATTCGGCCAGAACGGTGATGCAGATGGCCAAACCATGCCTCCAAGTCGACCAGATCAGATGAGGATGGAGATTGACAATGATAATGAGCTCAAGTCCGAACAAAATCAATGCCAGAAATTTGGAGAGGACAAAGGATACACACCCGGACAGTTTGGCCCGCGAAGACGACCTTGCTGTCGAGGAAGACGAAGACAAGCTGCTGCTACCATAGGGATACGAGAGAAGCTCGCCAAAGGAACACATGGCCACATGAGACAATAAGGAACGAGCTACCACTACATCTAGATAAAGATCGATGCCGCCACCAGGAGTGGAGATTGCTCCTCCCTGGACCAATGCAGCAGCGACGGAGAGTGGTGGCGCCAGGAGAGAACCTGGCACAAGGATACTACCTCATAAGGAAGCAATAATTACCTCTAATATTTTGCATATTCCTTTTTCAAAAGCCAACTTAACGTTGAGAGGATCAAGATCGCCACTTTCATAATCAACAATAAGATCTTCCATGCATTCAAATGACCTGTATATAGTAAAAAAATGTCAAAAATTCTTGGATATAATGTCGATTTGTAGATATCTACAGCATTGTTAGCACTTGGCACATACTCCCTCCGTTCCAAAATAGATGACCCAACTTTATACTAAAGTTAGTATAAAGTTGGGTCATCTATTTTGGAACGGAGGGAGTAATTCCTTGGCGAGCCAGAATTTATTTAGTTCATGTCCTATATACTGTAGATTCTGATTGCATAGATTTGATCATTGTGACTTCAAACATTCTACTGGTGAATTACGCCATTGACCTTTGATGCTTCACAAGAAACAGATACGAGCAACTTTTGGTAGAAGTGTCAAAGAACTTTACTTGTTAACACCACTCTGTTCCTTCTGCGCTACCTCAAACTTCCCAAACCAAGGGAACATAACATATTTGATGTACTCCAAACATGGGTTGCATACTGCTACTTTTGGAGGACAGACAGCCCTGCTTATTTTTCCATTCAAAGCGCACTGCAACATACAGAAGTGCAATTTCAAACAACCTTATTGTACCCAAAAAAAAACTGTGGACAGGAAAGCAATGATTGACAACTAGAAAATGTACAAGAAGCAACATCTCTATCTACGTCCTTTTACATGGCAAGATTATCCAAAAAAGCCCATGCAAAACTGAACTACTCAACCCATATTTAGAAGCAGGGCCAGCCCTGGAGCAGGGCAGTGGGTGTGACGGCCTAGGACCCAAGCTAATTAGGGGCCCATATCTCGTGTATTTCGTATAGCATGCACTATAAAATGCAAGCTCAGCCTAGAGTTCATGGGCCCTACTTTGAAGTTTGGCCTAGGGCCCTTCAAATACCAGGTCCGGACCTGTTTAGAAGGACCAAAATACAGAAGTTAAGAGGCTCCTGTACTGTAAAGAGTTTTCAGGCTCCTGTTAACATAAAATTGACAACCTCATGATACTGACCTGAAAATTCTAGAATTGAAACAGTCTAAGTAAATTTAGCTTGGAATGCAAAAGTTGTGCCAATAAACGCTAACTTCTCTATTGCTGAATGACTATAACACATACCTCCTTATCGTGCATGAAGATGTTCCATTTTGGTTCCCTCATGTTATAAGGGTCCTTTAGTACAATATAAGGATTATCTACTAAATTAGGTAGTGTATCTGTACTTCAAGTTAAGGATCTATCTCATGAAATAAATATCATCATCCAAGCTCCAAACAACAAAGTACAAACAGAAAGATGCATCATAAACAATCAGGACTGCAAAAGAAGAAAAAAAGCCAGAATCAAGATAATGTGCAACATAATAGTTGGTTTGCTTTCGCTTTTTATGTCTTCACAATACTCTCTGGTTAGCATGACAATTTCTTGCTGATCCATGCTGAAGAGCCATATATCCGCCTGCAACTACAAAACAGAAGGATTTGTGTATTTAATGCAGGATCAAGATTATATACACATAAGCAGGATGCTCATAAACACAAGTTGTTTGTATCAGGTGCAAATGATTTTCTTTATTCATTAAAATAATTTTTCTATAATGGGATACTGAGATGATCACAAAAAACTATGGTGACCTAAACATTTTCACAAGATCTAAATTAGAGCTTAGAGGCATCTACTCGAAAGAAACAATTGTGATACATTGCCGGTGGTACAGAAAGGCTACTTCATACCAAAGTGCTAGCTTACATCAAATATGCCAAGCCTACCTTTTTGCTACAAACTCTATTCAGGTTACTTCATATCAAAGTGCTAGCTTACAGTGACTATGTCAAGGAGTGAAATCCTGCCCCTTTTGCTACCAACTCTGTTCGTGTTCATTTCATTTCAGAAGAAGACAGATACATGGTTTCTGAACTAAAACCACGGCAGTTATTTTGGAACAGAGGGAGTATTTGTGTTGTGTTCACTACCTGAACAAACAAGAACTGGTCTAGCTTTTAAAATCTCTACTGTTAAAGTAGCCGCACAAGTAGAAGTATCCATGAATGGTGCTCAGTCTCATGTCTGTCCTATTCATGTAACATAATAATAATATGTAGTCCCCTACAGTATATTGCTTCAGTTATGATGGGACCTTTGTTTTCCTCAGTTGACTGCAAAATTCAGTTTTTGTATAAGCCATGACTCTACTTAGAGCCAACAAAGCAACAAAGGTTGGAAAACGAAAGGTGCCTAGCAAAAATGGAAGCTAACGAAGTAAAGTAATGTTTGTTTGACAGGACATGGTGAATTTATTACTAAGGAAACCAACCTTCGGACATAATATAGCAGCAACTTGCATGCATGGGTAAAATATCACAGCAGCAGGCAGTCGCGGGTCATATGGGGCTGTTTCCGTGCAACAGCTGCTCATTAAACAATAAATTGGCTTGCTTGTTACAGAACGAGAAACTATCTGGCAACACAATGTTCAAGGGTTTGAAAGTGAAAAAGGACCAAAAATTAGCATAAAAAGGGGATACCTTGCCATTCTTTTTAGAGTGCATTTTCTGGAGACATCCAGGGCAAGTGGCCAGTAATCAGATGCATGCCTTTCCAACACATCTGAGAACCATACAAGCTCTACTCTGTCAAGATCCATGCCAGCTGCTTTCCACATCTCAATATTGTAGCAGCCAATTTTCCTTATTACATATTTATTGCTGCAAATCCTATGGTTCCGTTGGGCAAACCAATCTGCTATCAATATTTTAACTATGTAACCAGCTTTGACCATCTTGTTGACATAAATTGTCTTCAGAAGCCCCTGAAAGATAGAGCAGATATATGCAACCATTCCATTTGTAGATAATGTATTACAAATTTGGAAAAACTTGACGTAAGCAAATATCAGCAATGAATGGCCTGAGTTGTGCCAAGATGAAAAGTGCATAGTTAGCAATTCCCCAAAACATGAACCAAGTAAACCAGCAGTGCAAGAAATATATTCCTCATGGAAATGAAAGCAACAGAAACCTGACATGCCCAAACATTTTCTAATTTCACAATCTTTCTATTTAAGCTCAGTTTAAATGGCATTGTTTGGTTGCATGGATGAGGGTGCATAGGATGATCCCACTCACGCCTTGAAGGCGGAACCTTTGTATGATCCCTGGGACAGGGTTGGGTCGGATGGGAACAGATGGGTTCATAATTAAAAAAATTGTATTCAAGTCATAAATCCATTGCCGATGACTACACCAAGGACCAGGAGGTTCCGAAGACTAAAGCTGAGAAGTGGATGAGGAAGACTATGTCTTTCGTGCAGGAACATGGTGCAAGACCGACATCTGCTGCAGCCACTGCTGATGATGATGCTGGTATCCTGATGATTTCTGGAGCATGGCGAAGTAAGAGGTTCCTGAAAGTTTATGTGTTGGCTTTATTTTGGTTTGGCCTGTATATGCTGGTAAACTGCTAGACAAGTGATGAAGTACCAACAGGTTTTTGCCCAAAGCTTGCCGTTGAGATCAATAGTAAGAAGCTGGATTTCTGGTGATGTCCATACTCGTTTTTTTCTTTCCACATCCAGCTTTTGTTGTCGTACAACTGATTATTACCGATCCGGGCAACAGAAAAGGCCGCTTTGAAAAATAAATCATAATTCCAACCCCACTCATTAAATTCAAACGCTAATCATAAGAATTTGTTTGCATCTTTTGAACCATCCGAAACTAATCTGATTAGAGATCCAAACTAAAAGTGCTTAGAAGCACAATGATACTCAGGCTAAATCAAGCTGGACTGCAGTGAGAATGACCATATGGGCAGACAAGGGAAGAGAGGTGTGTGTGGTATCTGACACTTAACAGGATAAGATGACAAAGTTCAGTGTAACTCAAACCGGCATACGTTGATGTAAAAGCAGATTTTTTTTTTGTAGCTATACCTGGGTTATGTCCATCCAGGGGGTTGGCTCAAACCAAACGTAGCAAATGGGGGCATTCTTCTTCTGGAGCAGGAGCCAGAATTCATCTGCATAGACGCAATGATCCCCGATGCTCCTCAGGGCCGCGATCCTCTCATAGCAACTCGGCTCCATTGAGTCCCGACAAAAGTATACATGATAAATTCGAGTTATTTACCCAAAACCACCACATTATGGGCTAGGGTAACAGATCAATACCATATTTGGGGCTGGGCACAAAAAACCACCAACAATGGGGTTAATCTGTAACGCGGAGCACTGACGCTGCGTTTTGGCCCAGAAAACAGCAAAACCGACAGGTGGGGCCTGCCTGTCAGGATGATGTGGCAAAAACAATTCCACGTGGGCAGGCTGACATGGCATGCCTATGTGGACAATTTACTGACTTGGACGAGGGTCCCGCCTGTCAATGACTCGTGTGTTTATTTTCTTACTCTTTTCTTTCCTTTTCCTGTCAATTCGGTCCCTGTAAATTTTCAACAAAAGCAATCGGGTCCTACAAACAAATTAAAAAAGTCATTGCGTCCCTCCCGTGCTCAAGGTCGACAGGAGTTGCGCCCGCAACCGTGCTCGTCGGACAGCAGCCACCGTGAGGAGTGCAACGGCCACCGCAGAGCTCTGTTCCCTCGCCCGGGTCGTCATCCAGTGCGTGCAGCCGCAGAGCTCCCTTCCAGTGTCGCCGTAGTGCACTGGTAGAAAAAGAGGCTTCCGTCCAGCCCCATTAGTCGCGAAAGTGTAGGAACCGCGACTAATGATGTCTTTAGTCGCGGTTCGGCAGACGAACCGCGACCAAAGGCCTGGGCCCAGGGCGCTCGGTGGCCAGCTGGTGCACGTGAGGGGCTTTAGTCGCGGTTGGCCAGGCGAACCGCGACTAAAGGTGCGCAAAGGCCTTTAGTCGCGGTTGGCCAGGCCAACCGCGACTAAAGCTCCTCCCCTATATATACCAGTTCAGCACACTCACTTAGCCATTTCGTGCCACTTCTCTTCACAAGCTTCACAAGGGGGTGTAGGTTTGCTTTTGGTTCCTCTTATGCACACAAGGTGTTTGATGAAATACCCTAAGAGGGTGAAACAAACATGATATGAAGTGTTGGAGCCACACTTGAGGTTCCTCATTTATTTTTTCCTCCTCGATCGCGGTTAGCAACTTGAACCTTTCATGCATGTGTGTCATTGATAAAATATGCATGTGTGCAGTTCATTGTTTAATTTATATTGTTTGTAGCTAGTTAGTTTAACAAATGCATGATGGTTAATTATATATTTTATATTATAATAATGCAGATGAATCGGCAATGGATGTACGGTAACCGACTCTTCGGCGAGTTCACTACGGGTTTGAAAGATTTCCTCGTAGTGGCTAATGCGAACAAGCAGGGGGGTTTTGTTATCTGTCCATGTGTTATCTGTAAGAATCAGAAGGGTTACTCTTCCTCAAGAGATGTTCACATGCATCTGCTTCGGCACGGTTTCATGCCAAGCTATAATTGTTGGACCAAGCATGGAGAAAGAGGGGTTATAATGGAAGAAGATGAAGAAGGGGATGATTTCATCGATGAAAGCTATCTTGCTCATTTCGGTGATACTTTCATGGAGGATGCTGAAGGTGAAGGGGAAGGTGAAGAAGAGGCACGGGATGATCCCGTTGATGATCTTGGTCGGACCATTGCTGATGCACGGAGACGCTGCGAAACTGAAAAGGAGAGGGAGAATTTGGATCGCATGTTAGAGGATCACAGAAAGGCGCTGTACCCCGGATGCGATGATGGTCTGAAAAAGCTGGGCTGCACACTGGATTTGCTGAAATGGAAGGCAGAGGCAGGTGTAGCTGACTCGGCATTTGAAAACTTGCTGAAAATGGTGAAGAATATGTTTCCAAAGGATAACGAGTTGCCCGCCAGTACGTACGAAGCAAAGAAGGTTGTCTGCCCTCTAGGTTTAGAGGTTCTGAAGATACATGCATGCATCAACGACTGCATCCTCTACCGCGGTGAATACGAGAATTTGAATGAATGCCCGGTATGCACTGCATTGCGTTATAAGATCAGAGGCGATGACCCTGGTGACGATGTTGAGGGCCAGAAACCCAGGAAGAGGGTTCCCGCCAAGGTGATGTGGTATGCTCCTATAATACCACGGTTGAAACGTCTGTTCAGGAACAAAGAGCATGCCAAGTTGTTGTGATGGCACAAAGAGGACCGTAAGTCGGACGGGGAGTTGAGACACACCGCAGATGGAACGCAATGGAGAAAGATCGACAGATGGTTCAAAGATTTTGCAGCTGACGCAAGGAACATAAGATTTGCTCTAAGTACGGATGGCATGAATCCTTTTGGCGAGCAGAGCTCCAGCCATAGCACCTGGCCCGTGACTCTATGCATCTACAACCTTCCTCCTTGGTTGTGCATGAAGCGGAAGTTCATTATGATGCCAGTGCTCATCCAAGGTCCGAAGCAACCCGGTAACGACATCAATGTGTACCTAAGGCCATTAGTTGATGAACTTTTACAGCTGTGGGGTGGTGTCCGTGTGTGGGATGAGCACAAACAAGAGGAATTTGACCTACGAGCGTTGCTTTTCGTAACCATCAACGATTGGCCTGCTCTTAGTAACCTTTCGGGACTGTCAAATAAGGGATACAATGCATGCACGCACTGCTTACATGAGACTGAAAGTGTACATTTGCCAAATTGTAAGAAGAACGTGTACCTTGGGCATCGTCGATTTCTTCCGAAAATTCATCCAGTAAGAAAGAAAGGCAAGCATTACAACGTCAAGGCAGATCACCGGCCGAAGCCTACGGAACGCACTGGTGCTGAGGTATTTGATATGGTCAAGGATTTGAAAGTCATCTTTGGAAAGGGTCCTGGCGGACAATCAGTTCCGAAGGGAGCTGACGGGCACGCAGCCATGTGGAAGAAGAAATCTATATTCTGGGAGCTAGAATATTGGAAAGTCCTAGATGTCCGCTCTGCAATCGACGTGATGCACGTTACGAAGAATATTTGCGTGAACCTCCTAAGCTTCTTGGGCGTGTATGGGAAGACAAATGATACAAAGGAAGCACGGCAGGACCAGCAACGTTTGAAAGACCCTGATGACCGGCATCCGGAATGGTTTCAAGGTCGTGCCAGCTACGCTCTGACCAAAGAAGAGAAGGTCATCTTTTTTGAATGCCTGAGCAGTATGAAGGTCCCGTCTGGATTCTCGTCCAATATA
>NC_041380.1:530725045-530731451 GCF_002162155.2 Triticum dicoccoides | reverse complement strand
TCAATGCTTGGATTGAGATTTGGGGGCTGCTAGAGATTAAGCTCTCTAGCAGGAAATTCATTTGGGCTAACAACCAGGTTGATCTCATCATGTCCACTATTGATAGACTCTTCTGTAGCACTGATATGGACACCCTCTATCCTTTGGCTTCTTCTAGATCTCTTTCTAGATGTGGACGTGACCATACCCCCTCCTCTGGGATTCTGGGGTAGATGTCCAACCTAGGAAGAGTAGCTATAAAATGGAAAATGGTGGCTCCTTAGGGCAGATTTTGATGATCTAATCCATAAGATTTGGTTAGAGCTCAATAGAGCTACTTCTAACCTGGAAAGCTGGCAGATTAAGATTAGAAGCCTTAGAAGAGTTACCAAAGGTTGGAACTCCAAAGAGGAAGCTAATCTTAGAAGGTATAAGAAAATCCTAATTGAAGAATTTGACATCTTAGATGTTAGAGATGAACCCTCTGACCTTTTTCAGAGGTAGAATTTGCTAGAATGAAATTCATACATACTGAACTTAAGAAAATCTAGCTTCAGGAAGAAACAAAAGCTAAGCAAAGGTCTAGAGATAGAGATATCAGGGAAGGAGATAGAAACACTGCTTACTTTCATGTAGTGGCTAACCAGAGGAGGAGGAAAACCCTCATCCACTCCCTAGATGGGCCTGATGGGCCTGTTTATGACATTAAGGACATGCTTAATATTGCTGGGGACTTCTATAAAAATTTGTTTAAAAAAGACAATAATAGTGGCTTTAAAATTAGGGTTTTTATCATTTATGCCATCGGTTGTGTCCCACTACTCAGTTTTGCCACTAGGAATTTCAACTACTCAAAAATGCCATCGCTTTGTTAGACACATGTTCAAAAATGCCATTGGGCACCATTATTGTGATCTCAAATCTCTTTTGCCATGTTATAATGATATAAATACCTATGAACCATCATGCCAGCTCTCCTTCTATCTTACTACAATAAAATGTGGGGCCCACTTGATCCCAACAACGTTCTTATTTTCCTATAAAATTATTCGCTTGGTTACTCCTGACAAGTGGGGCCACACTTATCATTGTGAGATAGAGAGAACTGACATGTGGGTCTAGGCTTATTTTTGTCATATAACATGGTCAATGAGTTTGATGTGAAAATAACGATGTCTAATGGCATTTTTGAGGAAACATCTAACGTAACAATGGCATTTTTGAGCAAATATCTCATGGATCAATGGCATTTTTGAGTAGTTGTAACTTCTAATGGCAAAACTGAGTAGTGGGACACAACTAGTGGCAAAAATGATAAAAACCCTTAAAATTAAGCCTGACTTCTTCTCAACAGAGGAGCTAGTCACCCCTGCTGATAATGAGGCTCTAGAAGCCCCCTTTGCCGAGGAAGAAGTCAAGAGAGCAGTATTAGACTCTTACCCTGATGGTGCCCCAGGACCAGATGGGATTCCTTTTTTTCTATCAGTAGTTTTGGGAGGTGATTAAAGTTGATCTGATAGCTATGTTTAATGATTTCCATAAAGGAGAACTAGATATCCATAGACTTAATTTTGCTATGCTTACTCTGATTCCTAAAGAGCCTGATGCTACTTCTATGAAAAAATCAGGCCTATCAGTTTGATCAACTGTAGCTTCAAGATTTTTACTAAGGTTCTTACTAATAGATTGGCTGAGATCCTTCAGAGATTAATAGCTAGCAATCAATCTGCCTTCCTCAAAGGTAGATATATCCTGGAGAGTGTGGTTACTGCTCATGAGGTAGTGAACTCAGTTTACTCTGGGAAGAAACAGGGTTTGGTCTTAAATCTTGACTATGAAAAAGCCTTTGACAAAGTAGATCTTAATTTTCTTTTGGACCTGCTAGAGAAAAGGAGCTTTGGTAATAAATTGATTAGCTAGATTCGCTAGATAACTCATAATGGCTATGTGGGAGTTAAAATTAACAATATAGAGAGTGACTTCTTCATCTCTGGGAAAGGGCTCAGTCAAGAAGACCCCATCTCCCCACTTCTCTTTAACCTAGTGGTAGATGTCCTCACTAAAATGATGTCTAAGGCAGCTACTAGAGACTTAATTGCTGGTCTTTTGCACTAAAGTGTGCCAAGGAGGAATAATCTGTCTACAATATGCTGATGACACCCTGCTTTTTTTAGACAATGATCTTGCCCATGCCTCCAACCTTAAAACTATCCTAACTTGCTTTGAGCAAGTGTTTGGGGCGAGGATTAACTACTCTAAGAGTGAACTCATTCCCATTAATATGATAGATACTGAGTTCACACTTTTTCTTTCTGTCCTGCAATGTAAAGGGGGGAGGAGTTTTCCCATTAAATATCTTGGGATTCATCTACACCATGACAAACTTAGAAAAGAGGACATCCAACCTATAATAGATAAGATAATGAAAAGGATTGCTGGTTGGAGAGGTAAACTCCTCTCGTATAGAGGCATGCTCATTTTGATCCAAGCCTGTCTTGCTAGCATTCCCATCTATCTGCTTTCCTTCTTCAAGTTCCCTAAATGGGCTATTGAAATGATTAATTCCCAAATGGCCAACTATTTTTGGAATGACTTTGAAGAACATAGGAAACTCCATTTAGTCAACTGGAGGATGGTGTGTATGAAGAAATAATTTGGGGGTCTGGGAATCCCAAATCTTCATGACATTAATGTGACGCCCCGAGACCGTTGCGCCAGGTGTCTTCCAATTTTTCGCTGTTGTTGCCTTGTCATTCGCTTGCGTGTTGCATCTTGTCATGTCATCATGCGCATTGCATCATCACATTTTCAAAACTTGCATCCGTCCCGGTCTCCTCATTCTTTCCGTTGTCTGTTCTGAGCCCAACCACTCTTGCACGCGCCCGCGACATGTCCGAAATATTATTTTATAAGTGGCCGGAAAATGTTTTCGGAATGGGTTGAAAGTTGGTGTGTGGTCTTATTATAGTGTAGATAGACCGCCTGTCAAGTTTCATCGCATTCGGAGTTCGTCTGATAGCCCAACCGTTAAACTATAGCGGCATTATAGTCGGTCTAATGTCGGACGTTTTCGGTCTCCGGAAACAGTCGCCGGGGCTCTCTCTCTTCTCTTCTCTCAGCTCGAGACCGTCTATACAGTCTACCTCTCACCGCCAGGCCCTACCTAACCTCTCTCGTCAGTCCGCGGACCTCCTCCCGCGCGCGCCCGAAATCTGTCCCGGACCCGACCTGGACAATCGTTACCGTTGGATCCGGATCATCCCCAAACGTCTACAAAACATCACTGTTTTCTCATTTGGACTTCCTAGTCTATTTTTCTCGACCGCTCGATTTTATTTGGAGGGACGGGTTAGCCCCTAAACTCTCCCTCTTTCCTTATATATATACTCCCTAGTCTAAATCTAGACCAAACCCTAAAATCTAGGGACATTGTCCCATCCACCAAAATCCCCTCACCCGCTGCCGCCAGTCCTCACCTCTCTTTCTCGGGATCTTCCCCGATCCATCCGCAGCGCCACCCACCTCCCTTGTTTTCTTCATCGGACCAACCAGCACCCCTCTCGCTCCACCTCAAGCCAGCACGCCTCCCGATCGAGCTGCTCGATCTGCTGCACCCGAGCGCGCCTGCATCCTCCTGCTAACATGCCTCATCACCGGAGCTTGCCGCCGGCGACAGCAGCAACAACATCGACCTCCCCTGCTCCTTTCTTATTCCCTTTCCTCCTTGGTCTCCCTCTCTCTCATGCCGGTCCTCCTCCCTCTCTCTCAGGTACCCTGGACCACCCGATGAACGCCAAGTCCACAACTCGTCGCCCCCGGGAACGAGTCCCTCCGCCCGGATCTGACGCGGCCCGTGTCCTCGGCCTCGTTCCCGCCTCCAGGGCGCCGCGCCGCCCACAGGAGACCTCCTGCGACGCCCGCCAAGTCCCTGTCGCCCCTGCATCCCCTGATACGAGCAGGAGCTCGCCCGATGCCACCTCGCCTCCCTGCCCCGAATGGACACCAGATCCGGCCGGGGACAGCTGGATCTCGCCGCCTCTGCCATGGATTCCTCATCCCCGACCTCTTCTCCTGCTTCTGACATCTCACCGCCGTCTTCCCGGATCCCCAAGTTCCCTCGCTGTCCTCTGCATCGCGCCGTTTCCCTGCTTCTGTGTGTGAGCATGCGAGGACGACGACAAGCGCCGAGTCTTCCTTCTCCCGTTGACCGCTGCGCGAGGCCCAGCTGCCCGGCCTCCTCCTCCTCCAGTTGGGCCTAGGCCCAATGTGAGCTCACTCCCAGCGCCTCTCCCTTGTCCTTACCAGTTGGGCTGTCCAGATTCGACATGTTTCTTTTTTTCCCCTGCGGACGATTTTCCTAATTTCCATTACATCCATAATTACAGGAGGATGCCATTATTTTAATTTGCTCACACCTAAATAACTGTGCATCGGATTTAAACAAACTTAACATGAAACTTGCTTAGAATTTTGTCTAGTTTCATAATATGTCATTTTCATCCATGTTTAAAATGTTTAAAATGCTGTTTGTTTAAACTTGCTTAATTAACTTGCTAAAATGATTTATTTCATAACTAAATAACCGTAGCTCCAAACCTAAGAAACTTTATATGTAAATGGGGTGGAAAAATGCCTAGTTTAACATGGTGGCATCATCTTGCATGTTTAATAACTCTAAAATTGTGTTTAGGGCATAACAGTACCATAACCAAAATATGCACATGGGGATTTTTTCGGACTTGTTGCTTGTTGTTCTGGCCTCATTTAAACTTACCTAGATAGGTAGTTTTGTTTTGCTTCACCCCTTGCCATGCTAAACAACATTTAATATTGTTGAGTACATACAACGAGATCGAACTAAATAAGTCATGTGGTGTTTCGTCAATATGCAACTCGTTGCATATTGATCTCCACTTAATTTGTAGAATTGCTTGTGCACCTTGCCATGCCATGCTTCATTAAACCATACATGCATCATACTTGGTTGTGCATCATGCCATGTGTATGTGGTGGTTGTTTACTATGTTGTTTGCTTCTTTCCGGTGTTGCTTCTTCGGGTTAGTTCCGATAACGTCGCGTTTGTGAGGACCCGTTCGACTACGTCCGTTTGTCTTTGTCTTCTTCATGGACTCGTTCTTCTTCCTTGCGGGATTTCAGGCAAGATGACCATACCCTCGAAATCACTTCTATCTTTCCTTGCTAGTTGCTCGCTCTTTTGCTACGCCTATGCTGCGATACCTACCACTTGCTTATCATACCTCCCATATTGTTAAGCCAAGCCTCCAACCCACCTTGTCCTAGCAAACCATTGTTTGGCTATGTTACCGCTTTGCTCAGCCCCTCTTATAGCGTTGTTAGTTGCAGGTGAAGACTGGAGCTTGTTCCATGTTTGGAACATGGATATTTGTTGGGGTATCACAATATCTCTTATTTAATTAATGCATCTATATACTTGGTAAAGGGTGGAAGGCTCGGCCTTATGCCTGGTGTTTTGTTTCACTCTTGCCGCCCTAGTTTCCGTCATATCGGTGTTATGTTCCCGGATTTTGCGTTCCTTACACGGTTGGGTTATAATGGGAACCCCTTGACACTTCGCCTTGAATAAAACTCCTACAGCAAGGCCCAACATTGGTTTTACCATTCGCCACCTAGTCTTTTTCCCTTGGGAGTCGCACATCCCGAGGGTCATCTGATTTTAACCCCCCCGGGCCAGTGCTTGTCTAAGTGTTGGTCCAAACTGAGCGATGTCCGGAGCTACCAGGGGCAACACTGGGCTGGCCCACCCGACGCCTGGCTCATCCGGTGTGCCCTGAGAACGAGATATGTGCAGCTCCTATCGGGATTTGTCGGCACATCTGGGTGGCTTTGCTGGTCTTGTTTTACCATTGTCGAAATGTCTTGTAATAGGGATTCCGAGTCTGATCGGGTTGTCTTGGGAGAAGGAATTGTTGGGGAACATAGCAGAATTTTAAAATTTTCTACGCATCACCAAGATCAATCTATGGAGTCATCTAGCAACGAGGGAGAGAGGAGTGCATCTACATACCCTTGTAGATCACGAGCGGAAGCGTTCAAGAGAACGGGGTTGATGGAGTCGTACTCGTTGTGATCCAAATCACCGAAGATCCTAGCGCCGAACGGACGGCACCTCCGCGTTCAACACACGTACGGAGCGAGGACGTCTCCCGCGCCTTGATCCAGCAAGGAGGAGGGAGAGGTTGAGGAAGAGGGCTCCAGCAGCAGCACGGCGACATGGTGGTGGTGAAGCTGCAGTACTCCGGCAGGGCTTTGCCAAGCTCTTACGGAGGAGGAGAGGTATTGGGGAGGGGAGGGGCTGCGCCTTGGATGTTGTATGCAGCCCTCCCCTCGCCCCTCTATTTATAGGGGAAGGAGGAAGGGGCCGGCCCCCTCTAGATGAGATCTAGAG
>NC_041380.1:530700645-530724885 GCF_002162155.2 Triticum dicoccoides | reverse complement strand
GCCAAGGGGGGGGTGATGCGGCCAGCCCATGTAGGGCTGGTTCCCCTTTCCTCTACAGCCCATTAGGCCCCCCGAGAGAGGTGGCCCCTCCCGGTGGACCCCCGGAACCCCTCCGGTGGCCCCGGTACAATACCGATATGCCCCCGAACCTTTCCGGTGACCGTATGACAACTTCCTACATAAAAATCTTCACCTCCGAACCATTCCGGAACTCCTCGTGACGTCCGGGATCTCATCCGAGACTCCGAACAACATTCGGTAATCACATACAAGTCTTCCTAACAACCCTAGCGTCACCGAACCTTAAGTGTGTAGACCCTATGGGTTCAGGAGACATGCAGACATGACCGAGACGACTCTCCGGTCAATAACCAACAGCGGGATCTGGATACCCATGTTGGCACCCACATGCTCCACGATGATCTCATCAGATGAACCATGATGTCGAGGATTCAATCAATCCGTATACAATTCCCTTTGTCGATCGGTACGTTACTTGCCCGAGACTCGATCGTCGGTATCCCAATACCTTGTTCAGTCTCGTTACCGGCAAGTCACTTTACTCGTACCGTAATGCATGATCCCGTGATCAACCACTTGATCACATTGAGCTCATTATGATGATGCATTACCGAGTGGGCCCAGAGATACCTCTCCGTCATACGGAGTGACAAATCCCAGTCTCGATTCATGCCAACCCAACAGACACTTTCAGAGATACCTGTAATGTACCTTTATAGTCATCCAGTTACGTTGTGACGTTTGGCACACCCAAGGCACTCCTACGGTGTCCGGGAGTTGCACAATCTCATGGTCTAAGGAAATGATACTTGACATTCAGAAAAGCTACAGCAAACGAACTACATGATCTTTGAGCCATGCTTAGGATTGGGTCTTGTCCATCACATCATTCTCCTAACGATGTGATCCCGTTATCAATGACATCCAATGTCCATAGTCAGGAAACCATGACTATCTTTTGATCAACGAGCTAGTCAACTAGAGGCTCACTAGGGAAGTGTTGTGGTCTATGTATTCACACATGTATTACGATTTATGGATAACACAATTATAGCATGAACAATAGACAATTATCATGACTAAGAAATATAATAATAACCATTTTATTATTGCCTCTAGGGCATATTTCCAACAGTCTCCCACTTGCACTAGAGTCAATATTCTAGTTACATTGTGATGAATCGAACACCCATGCAGTTCTGGTGTTGATCATATTTTGCTCTAGGGAGAGGTTTAGTCAACGGATCTGCCACATTCAGGTCCGTATGTACTTTACAAATCTATATGTCTCCATTTTAAACACTTCCACGAATGGAGTTGAAGCGACGCTTGATATGCCTGGTCTTCCTGTGAAACCTGGGCTCCTTGGCAAGGGCAATAGCTCCAGTGTTGTCACAGAAGAGAGTCATCGGGCCCAACGCATTGGGTATGACTCCTAGGTCGGTAATGAACTCCTTCACCCAGACTGCTTCTTGTGCTGCCTCCGAGGCTGCCATGTACTCCGCTTCACATGTAGATCCTGCCACAACACTTTGTTTGCAACTGCACCAGCTTATTGTCCCACCATTCAAAATATACACGTATCCGGTTTGTGACTTAGAGTCATCCAGATCTGTGTCGAAGCTAGCATCGACGTAACCCTTTACGACGAGCTCTTCGTCACCTCCATAAACGAGAAACATTTCCTTAGTCCTTTTCAGGTACTTCAGGATATTCTTGACCGTTGTCCAGTGTTCCATGCCGGGATTACTTTGGTACCTTCCTACCAAACTTACGGCAAGGTTTAGATCAGGTCTGGTACACAGCATAGCATACATGATAAACCCTATGGCCGAGGCATAGGGGACGACACTCATCTTTTCTCTATCTTCTGCCATGGTCGGGCATTGAGCCGTGCTCAAGCTCGTACCTTGCAATACTGGCAAGAACCCCTTCTTTGACTGATCCATTTTGAACTTCTTCAATATCTTGTCAAGGTACGTACTCTGTGAAAGACCAATGAGGCGTCTCGATCTATCTCTATAGATCTTGATGCCTAATATATAAGCAGCTTCTCCGAGGTCCTTCATTGAAAAACACTTGTTCAAGTAGGCCTTTATGCTTTCCAAGAATTCTATATCATTTCCCATCAACAGTATGTCATCCACATACAATATGAGAAATGCTACAGAGCTCCCACTCACTTTCTTGTAAATGCAGGCTTCTCCATAAGTCTGCATAAACCCGAACGCTTTGATCATCTCATCAAAACGAATGTTCCAACTCCGAGATGCTTGCACCAGCCCATAAATCGAGCGTTGGAGCTTGCACACCTTGTCAGCATTCTTAGGACCGACAAAACCTTCCGGCTGCATCATATACAATTCTTCCTTAAGGAAACCATTAAGGAATGTCGTTTTGACGTCCATTTGCCATATCTCATAATCATAGAATGCGGCAATTGCTAACATGATTCGGACGGATTTCAGCTTCGCTACGGGTGAGAAAGTCTCATCGTAGTCAACCCCTTGAACTTGTCGATAACCCTTAGCGACAAGCCGAGCTTTATAGATGGTCACATTACCATCCGCGTCTGTCTTCTTCTTAAAGATCCATTTATTTTCTATGGCTCGCCGATCATCGGGCAAGTCAGTCAAAGTCCATACTTTGTTTTCATACATGGATCCTATCTCGGATTTCATGGCTTCCAGCCATTTGTCGGAATCCGGGCCCGCCATCGCTTCTTCATAGTTCGAAGGTTCACCGTTGTCTAACAACATGATTTCCAAGACAGGGTTGCCGTACCACTCTGGTGCGGAACGTGTCCTCGTGGACCTACGAAGTTCAGTAGTAACTTGATCTGAAGTTTCATGATCATCATCATGAACTTCCTCTCTAGTCGGTGCAGGCACCTCAGGAACATTTTCTTGACCTGCGCCACTTACCGGTTCAAGAGGTAATACGTCATCAAGTTCTACTTTCCTCCCACTTATTTCTTTCTAGAGGAACTCTTTCTCTAGAAAGGACCCATTCTTGGCAACAAAGATCCTGCCTTCAGATCTGAGGTAGAAGGTATACCCAACAGTTTCTTTAGGGTATCCTATGAAGACGCATTTTTCCGACTTGGGTTCAAGCTTTTTACGTTGAAGTTTCTTGACATAAGCATCGCATCCCCAAACTTTTAGAAACGACAGCTTAGGTTTCTTTCCAAACCATAATTCATACGGTGTCCTCTCAACGGATTTCGACGGAGCCCTATTTAAAGTGAATGCGGCAGTCTCTAAAGCATATCCCCAAAATGATAGCGGTAAATCGGTAAGAGACATCATAGATCGCACCATATCCAATAGAGTGCGATTATGACGTTCGGACACACCATTACGCTGAGGTGTTCCAGGCGGCGTGAGTTGTGAAACTATTCCACATTTTCTTAAGTGTGTGCCAAATTCGTGACTCAAGTATTCACCCCCACGATCTGATCGCAAGAACTTGATTTTCTTGTCACGTTGATTCTCAACCTCACTCTGAAATTCCTTGAACTTTTCAAAGGTCTCAGACTTGTGTTTCATTAAGTAGACATACCCATATCTACTCAAGTCATCAGTGAGGGTGAGAACATAACGATAGCCACCGCGAGCCTCAACACTCATTGGACCGCACACATCAGTATGTATGACTTCCAATAAGTTGGTTGCTCGCTCCATTGTTTCTGAGAATGGAGTCTTGGTCATTTTACCCATGAGGCATGGTTCGCACGTGTCAAATGATTCGTAATCAAGAGACTCTAAAAGTTCATCTGCATGGAGCTTCTTCATGCGTTTGACACCTATGTGACCAAGGCGGCAGTGCCACAAGTATGTGGGACTATCATTATCAACCTTACATCTTTTGGTATTTACACTATGAATATGTGTAGCATTACGCTCGAGATTCATTAAGAATAAACCATTCACCATCGGAGCATGACCATAAAATATATCTCTCATATAAATAGAACAACCATTATTCTCGGATTTAAATGAGTAGCCATCTCGAATTAAACGAGATCCTAATACAATGTTCATGCTCAAAGCTGGCACTAAATAAAACTAATCCCGTAGGTAAATGTAGAGGCAGCGTGCCGACGGCGATCACATCGACCTTGGAACCATTCCTGACGCGCATCGTCACCTCATCCATCGCCAGTCTCCGCTTATTCCGCAGCTCCTGCTTTGAGTTATAAATGTGAGCAACCGCACCGGTATCAAATATCTAGGATCTACTACGAGTACTGGTAAGGTACACATCAATTACATGTATATCACATATACCTTTAATATTGCCGGCCTTCTTGTCCGCTAAGTATTTGGGGCAGTTCCGCTTCCAGTGACCACTTCCCTTGCAATAAAATGTTGGGGAACGTAGTAATTTCAAAAAATTTCCTATGCACACGCAAGATCATGGTGATGCATAGCAACGAGAGGGGAGAGTGTGATCTACGTACCCTTGTAGATCGACAACGGAAGCGTTTGGTTGATGTAGTCGTACGTCTCCACGATCCGACCGATCCAAGCACCGTTACTCCGGCACCTCCGAGTTCTTGGCACACGTTCAGCTCGATGACGCTCCCCGGGCTTCGATCCAGCAAAGCTTCGGGGAGGAGTTCCGTCAGCACGACGGCGTGGTGACGATCTTGATGTTCTACCGTCGCAGGGCTTCGCCTAAGCACCGCTACAATATGACCGAGGTGGAATATGGTGAAAGGGGGCACCGCACACGGCTAAGGAACGATCACGAAGATCAACTTGTGTGTCCTAGGGGTGCCCCTTGCCTCAGTATATAAAGGATGGAGGAGGAGGAGGCCGGCCAAGGCTTGGTGCGGCCAGGATGTGGAGTCCTACTAGGAATCCAAGTCCTAGTAGGAGTCCACCAAGAGGGAAGGAAGGGAGAAGGAAGTGGAGGAGAAGGAAAGGTGGCCGGCCCCTTTTTCCCTAGTCCAATTCGGACCTAGAGGGGAGGGGGGGGCGCCAGCCCCTTGGCCTTTCTCCTCTTCCCACTAAAGCCCATCAAGGCCCATTGTTTCTCCCGTAACTACCCGGTACTCCGAAAAATACTCGAATCACTCGGAACCTTTCCGATGTCCGAATATAGTCGTCCAATATATCGATCTTTACGTCTCGACCATTTCGAGACTCCTCGTCATGTCCCCGATCTCATCCGGGACTCCGAACTCCTTCGGTATATCAAAACTCATAAACTCATAATATAACTGTCATCGAAACCTTAAGCGTGCGGACCCTACGGTTCGAGAACAATGTAGACATGACCGAGACACGTCTCCGGTCAATAACCAATAGCGAGACCTAGATGCCCATATTGGCTCCTACATATTCTACGAAGATCTTTATCGGTCAGACCGCATAACAACATACGTTGTTCCCTTTGTCATCGGTATGTTACTTGCCCGAGATTCGATCGTGGGTATCCAATACCTAGTTCAATGTCGTTACCGGCAAGTCTCTTTACTCGTTCTGTAATACATCATCTCGCAACTAACTCATTAGTTGCAATGCTTGCAAGGCTTATGTGATGTGCATTACCGAGAGGGCCCAGAGATACCTCTCCGACAATCGGAGTGACAAATCCTAATCTCAAAATACGCCAACCCAACATGTACCTTTGGAGACACCTGTAGAGCACCTTTATAATCACCCATTTACGTTGTGACGTTTGGTAGCACACAAAGTGTTCCTCCGGCAAACGGGAGTTGCATAATCTCATAGTCATAGGAACATGTATAAGTCATGAAGAAAGCAATAGCAACATACTAAACGATCGGGTGCTAAGCTAATGGAATGGGTCATGTCAATCAGATCATTCATCTAATGATGTGATCCCGTTAATCAAATAACAACTCTTTGTCCATGGTTAGGAAACATAACCATCTTTGATTAACGAGCTAGTCAAGTAGAGGCATACTAGTGACACTCTGTTTGTCTATGTATTCACACATGTATTATGTTTCCGGTTAATACAATTCTAGCATGAATAATAAACATTTATCATGAAATAAGGAAATAAATAATAACTTTATTATTGCCTCTAGGGCATATTTCCTTCATAAAAACACTCAGTCTCGGGCTTGGTTCCATTCTTTGGCTTCTTCCCGGCAGCTTGCTTACCGGGCGCGGCAACTCCCTTGCCGTCCTTCTTGAAGTTTTTATTACCCTTGCCTTTCTTGAACTTAGTGGTTTTATTCACCATCAACACTTGATGTTCCTTTTTGACTTCTACCTCTACTGATTTCAGCATTGAATATACCCCAGGAATGGTCTTTCCATCCCCTGCATATTGAAGTTCATCACAAAGCTCTTGTAGCTCGGTGGAAGCGACTGAAGGATTCTGTCAATGACCGCGTCATCCGGGAGATTAACTCCCAGCTGAGTCAAGCGGTTATGCAACCCAGACATTTTGAGTATGTGCTCACTGACAGAACTATTTTCCTCCATCTTACAGCTGAAGAACTTGTCGGAGACTTCATATCTCTCGACCCGGGCATGAGCTTGAAAAACCATTTTCAGCTCTTCGAACATCTCATATGCTCTGTGTCTCTCAAAACGCTTTTGGAGCTCCGGTTCTAAGCTGTAAAGCATGCCGCACTGAACGAGGAAGTAATCATCAGCACGTGACTGCCAAGCGTTCATAACGTCTTGGTTCTGTGGGACGGGTGCGTCACCTAGCGGTGCTTCTAGGACATAATCTTTCTTGGCAGCTATGAGGATGATCCTCAGGTTCCGGACCCAGTCCGTATAGTTGCTGCCATCATCTTTCAACTTGGTTTTCTCTAGGAACGCGTTGAAGTTGAGGACAACGTGGGACATTTGATCTACAAGACATATTGTAAAGATTTTAGACTAAGTTCATGATAATTAAGTTCATCTAATCAAATTATTCAATGAACTCCCACTCAGATAGACATCCCTCCAGTCATCTAAGTATAACATGATCCGAGTTAACTAGGCCGTGTCCGATCATCACGTGAGACGGACTAGTCAACATCGGTGAACATCTTCATGTTGATCGTATCTTCTATACGACTCATGCTCGACCTTTCGGTCTTCTGTGTTCTGAGGCCATGTCTGTACATGCTAGGCTCGTCAAGTCAACCTAAGTGTATTGCGTGTGTAAATCTGGCTTACACCCGTTGTATTCGAACGTTAGAATCTATCACACCCGATCATCACGTGGTGCTTCAAAACAATGAACCTTCGCAACGGTGCACAGTTAGGGGGAACACTTTCTTGAAATTATTTCGAGGGATCATCTTATTTAAGCTACCGTCGTTCTAAGCAAATAAGATGCAAAACATGATAAACATCACATGCAATCAAATAGTGACATGATATGGCCAATATCATTTGCTCCTTTTGATCTCCATCTTTGGGGCTCCATGATCATCGTTGTCACCGGCATGACACCATGATCTCCATCATCATGATCTCCATCATCATGATCTCCATCATCGTGTCTTCTTGAAGTTGTCTCATCATCTATTACTTCTACTACTATGGCCAACGCTTTAGCAATAAAGTAAAGTAATTACATGACGTTTATGTTGACACGCAGGTCATAAATAAATAAAGACAACTCCTATGGCTCCTGCCGGTTGTCATACTCATCGACATGCAAGTCGTGATTCCTATTACAAGAACATGATCATCTCATACATCACATATATCATTCATCACATCCTTTGGCCATATCACATCACAAAACACTTGCTGCAAAAACAAGTTAGACGTCCTCTAATTGTTGTTGCAAGTTTTTACGTGGCTGCTATAGGTTTCTAGCAAGAACGTTTCTTACCTACGCCAAAACCGCAACGTGAATTGCCAATTTCTATTTACCCTTCATAAGGACCCTGTTCATTGAATCCAATCTGACTAAAGTGGGAGAGACAGACACCCGCCAGCCACCTTATGCAACTAGTGCATGTTAGTCGGTGGAACCGGTCTCACGTAAGCGTACGTGTAAGGTTGGTCCGGGCCGCTTCATCCCACAATGCCGCCGAATCAAGATAAGACTAGTAACGGCAAGATAATTGACATTATCGACGCCCACAACTGCTTTGTGTTCTACTCGTGCATAGTAACTACGCATAGACCTAGCTCATGATGCCACTGTTGGGGAACGTAGCAGAATTTTAAAATTTTCTATGCATCACCAAGATCAATCTATGGAGTCATCTAGCAACGAGGGAGAGAGGAGTGCATCTACATACCCTTGTAGATCACGAGCAGAAGCGTTCAAGAGAACGGGGTTGATGGAGTCGTACTCGTCGTGATCCAAATCACCGAAGATCCTAGCGCCGAACGGACGGCACCTCCACGTTCAACACACGTACGGAGCGAGGACGTCTCCCGCGCCTTGATCCAGCAAGGAGGAGGGAGAGGTTGAGGAAGAGGGCTCCAGCAGCAGCACGACGGCGTGGTGGTGGTGAAGCTGCAGTACTCCGGCAGGGCTTCGCCAAGCTCTTACGGAGGAGGAGAGGTATTGGGGAGGGGAGGGGCTGCGCCTTGGATGTTGTATGCAACCCTCCCCTCGCCCCTCTATTTATAGGGGAAGGAGGAAGGGGGTCGGTCCCCTCTAGATGAGATCTAGAGGGGGGGGGCGGCCAAGGGGAGCGGGCTTGCCCCCCAAGCAAGGGGGGCACCCCCTTTAGGGTTAACCCCCCCCCCCAACCCTAGGCGCATGGGCCCAAGGGTGGGTGATGCGGCCAGCCCATGTAGGGCTGGTTCCCCTTTCCTCTACAGCCCATTAGCCCCCCCGAGAGAGGTGGCCCCTCCCGGTGGACCCCCGGAACCCCTCCGGTGGCCCCGGTACAATACCGATATGCCCCCGAACCTTTCCGGTGACCGTATGACAACTTCCTACATATAAATCTTCACCTCCAGACCATTCCGGAACTCCTCGTGACGTCCGGGATCTCATCCGGGACTCAGAACAACATTCGGTAATCACATACAAGTCTTCCTAACAACCCTAGCGTCACGGAACCTTAAGTGTGTAGACCCTACGGGTTCGGGAGACATGCAGACATGACCGAGACGACTCTCCGGTCAATAACCAACAGCGGGATCTGGATACCCATGTTGGCTCCCACATGCTCCACGATGATCTCATCGGATGAACCACGATGTCGAGGATTCAATCAATCCGTATACAATTCCCTTTGTCAATCGGTACGTTAGTTGCCCGAGACTCATTCCTCGGTATCCCAATACCTTGTTCAGTCTCGTTACCGGCAAGTCACTTTACTCGTACCGTAATGCATGATCCCGTGATCAACCACTTGATCACATTGAGCTCATTATGATGATGCATTACCGAGTGGGCTCAGAGATACCTCTTCGTCATACGGAGTGACAAATCCCAATCTCGATTCATGCCAACCCAACAGACACTTTCAGAGATACCTGTAATGTACCTTTATAGTCACCCAGTTACGTTGTGACGTTTGGCACACCCAAGGCACTCCTACGGTGTCCGGGAGTTGCACAATCTCATGGTCCAAGGAAATGATACTTGACATTCAGAAAAGCTACAACAAACGAACTACACGATCTTTGAGCTATGCTTAGGATTGGGTCTTGTCCATCACATCATTCTCCTAATGATGTGATCCCGTTATCAATGACATCCAATGTCCATAGTCAGGAAACCATGACTATCTTTTGATCAACGAGCTAGTCAACTGGAGGCTCACTAGGGGCGTGTTGTGGTCTATGTATTCACACATGTATTACGATTTCCGGATAACACAATTATAGCATGAACAATAGACAATTATCATGAACAAAGAAATATAATAATAACCATTTCATTATTGCCTCTAGGGCATATTTCCAACAGTCTCCCACTTGCACTAGAGTCAATATTCTAGTTACATTGTGATGAATCGAACACCCATGCAGTTCTGGTGTTGATCATGTTTTGCTCTAGGGAGGGGTTTAGTCAACGGATCTGCCACATTCAAGTCCGTATGTACTTTACAAATCTATATGTCTCCATTTTAAACACTTCCACGAATGGAGTTGAAGCGACGCTTGATATGCCTGGTCTTCTTGTGAAACCTGGGCTCCTTGGCAAGGGCAATAGCTCCAGTGTTGTCACAGAAGAGTCATCGGGCCCGACGCATTGGGTATGACTCCTAGGTCGGTAATGAACTCCTTCACCCAGACTGCTTCTTGTGCTGCCTCCGAGGCTGCCATGTACTCCGCTTCACATGTAGATCCCGCCACAACACTTTGTTTGCAACTGCACCAGCTTATTGCCCCACCATTCAAAATATACACGTATCCGGTTTGTGACTTAGAGTCATCCAGATTTGTGTCGAAGCTAGCATCGACGTAACCCTTTACGACGAGCTCTTCGTCACCTCCATAAACGAGAAACATTTCCTTAGTCCTTTTCAGGTACTTCAGGATATTCTTGACCGTTGTCCAGTGTTCCATGCCAGGATTACTTTGGTACCTTCCTACCAAACTTATGGCAAGGTTTACATCAGGTCTGGTACACAACATAGCATACATTATAGACCCTATGGCCGAGGCATAGGGGACGACACTCATATTTTCTCTATCTTCTGCCGTGGTCAGGCATTGAGCCGTGCTCAATCTCGTACCTTGCAATACTGGCAAGAACCCCTTCTTTGACTGATCCATTTTGAACTTCTTCAATATCTTGTCAAGGTACGTACTCTGTGAAAGACCAATGAGGCGTCTCGATCTATCTCTATAGATCTTGATGCCTAATATATAAGCAGCTTCTCCGAGGTCCTTCATTGAAAAACACTTGTTCAAGTAGGCCTTTATGCTTTCCAAGAATTCTATATCATTTCCCATCAATAGTATGTCATCCACATACAATATGAGAAATGCTACAGAGCTCCCACTCACTTTCTTGTAAATGCAGGCTTCTCCATAAGTCTGCATAAACCCGAACGCTTTGATCGTCTCATCAAAACGAATGTTCCAACTCCGAGATGCTTGCACCAGCCCATAAATCGAGCGTTGGAGCTTGCACACCTTGTCAGCATTCTTAGGATCGACAAAACCTTCCGGCTGCATCATATACAATTCTTCCTTAAGGAAACCATTAAGGAATGCCATTTTGACGTCCATTTGCCATATCTCATAATCATAGAATGCGGCAATTGCTAACATGATTCGGACGGATTTCAGCTTCGCTACGGGTGAGAAAGTCTCATCGTAGTCAACCCCTTGAACTTGTCGATAACCCTTAGCAACAAGCCGAGCTTTATAGATGGTCACATTACCATCCGCGTCTGTCTTCTTCTTAAAGATCCATTTATTTTCTATGGCTCGCCGATCAACGGGCAAGTCAGTCAAAGTCCATACTTCGTTTTCATACATGGATCCTATCTCGGATTTCATGGCTTCCAGCCATTTGTCGGAATCCGGGCCCGCCATCGCTTCTTCATAGTTCGAAGGTTCACCGTTGTCTAACAACATGATTTCCAAGACAGGGTTGCCGTACCACTCTGGTGCGGAACGTGTCCTCGTGGACCTACGAAGTTCAGTAGTAACTTGATCTGAAGTTTCATGATCATCATCATGAACTTCCTCTCTAGTCGGTGCAGGCACCTCAGGAACATTTTCTTGACCTGCGCCACTTACCGGTTCAAGAGGTAATACTTCATCAAGTTCTACTTTCCTCCCACTTATTTCTTTCGAGAGGAACTCTTTCTCTAGAAAGGACCCATTCTTGGCAACAAAGATCCTGCCTTCAGATCTGAGGTAGAAGGTATACCCAACAGTTTCTTTAGGGTATCCTATGAAGACGCATTTTTCCGACTTGGGTTCGAGCTTTTCAGGTTGAAGTTTCTTGACATAAGCATCGCATCCCCAAACTTTTAGAAACGACAGCTTAGGTTTCTTTCCAAACCATAATTCATACGGTGTCGTCTCAACGGATTTCGACGGAGCCCTATTTAAAGTGAATGCGGCAGTCTCTAAAGCATAGCCCCAAAATGACAGCGGTAAATCGGCAAGAGACATCATAGATCGCACCATATCCAATAGAGTGTGATTACGACGTTCGGACACACCATTACGCTGAGGTGTTCCAGGCGGCGTGAGTTGTGAAACTATTCCACATTTTCTTAAGTGTGTGCCAAATTCGTGACTCAAGTATTCACCCCCACGATCTGATCGCAAGAACTTGATTTTCTTGTCACGTTGATTCTCAACCTCACTCTGAAATTCCTTGAACTTTTCAAAGGTCTCAGACTTGTGTTTCGTTAAGTAGACATACCCTTATCTACTCAAGTCATCAGTGAGGGTGAGAACATAATGATAGCCACCGTGAGGCTCAACACTCATTGGACCGCACACATAAGTATGTATGATTTCCAATAAGTTGGTTGCTCGCTCCATTGTTTCTGAGAACGGAGTCTTGGTCATTTTACCCATGAGGCATGGTTCGCACGTGTCAAATGATTCGTAATCAAGAGACTCTAAAAGTCCATCTGCATGGAGCTTCTTCATGCGTTTGACACCTATGTGACCAAGGCGGCAGTGCCACAAGTATGTGGGACTATCATTATCAACCTTACATCTTTTGGTATTTACACTATGAATATGTGTAGCATTACGCTCGAGATTCATTAAGAATAAACCATTCACCATCGGAGCATGACCATAAAACATATCTCTCATATAAATAGAACAACCATTATTCTCGGATTTAAATGAGTAGCCATCTCGAATTAAACGAGATCCTAATACAATGTTCATGCTCAAAGCTGGCACTAAATAAATCTAATCCCGTAGGTAAATGTAGAGGCAGCGTGCTGACGGCGATCACATCGACCTTGGAACCATTCCTGACGCGCATCGTCACCTCGTCCATCGCCAGTCTCCGCTTATTCTGCAACTCCTGCTTTGAGTTACAAATGTGAGCAACCGCACCGGTATCAAATACCCAGGAGCTACTACGAGTACTGGTAAGGTACACATCAATTACATGTATATCACATATACCTTTAGTATTGCCGGCCTTCTTGTCCGCTAAGTATTTGGGGCAGTTCCGCTTCCAGTGACCACTTCCCTTGGAATAAAATGTTGGGGAACGTAGTAATTTCAAAAAAATTCCTACGCACACGCAAGATCATGGTGATGCATAGCAACGAGAGGGGAGAGTGTGATCTACGTACCCTTGTAGATCGACAACGGAAGCGTTTGGTTGATGTAGTCGTATGTCTCCACGATCCGACCGATCCAAGCACCGTTACTCCGGCACCTCCGAGTTCTTGGCACACGTTCAGCTCGATGACGCTCCCCGGGCTCTGATCCAGCAAAGCTTCGGGGAGGAGTTCCGTCAGCACGACGGCGTGGTGACGATCTTGATGTTCTACCGTCGCAGGGCTTCGCCTAAGCACCGCTACAATATGACCGAGGTGGAATATGGTGGAAGGGGGCACCGCACACGGCTAAGGAATGATCATGAAGATCAACTTGTGTGTCCTAGGGGTGCCCCTTGCCTCAGTATATAAACGATGGAGGAGGAGGAGGCCGGCCAAGGCTTGGTGCGGCCAGGATGTGGAGTCCTACTAGGACTCCAAGTCCTAGTAGGAGTCCACCAAGAGGGGAGGAAGGGAGAAGGAAGTGGAGGAGAAGGAAAGGTGGCCGGCCCCCTTTTCCCTAGTCCAATTCGGACCTAGAGGGGAGGGGGGGCGCAGCAGCCCCTTGGCCTTTCTCCTCTTCCCACTAAAACCCATCAAGGCCCACTGTTTCTCCCGTAACTACCCGGTACTCCGAAAAATACTCGAATCACTCGGAACCTTTCCGATGTCCGAATATAGTCGTCCAATATATCGATCTTTACGCCTCGACCATTTCGAGACTCCTCGTCATGTCCCCGATCTCATCCGGGACTCCGAACTCCTTAGGTACTTCAAAACTCATAAACTCATAATATAACTGTCATCGAAACCTTAAGCGTGCGGACCCTACGGTTCGAGAACAATGTAGACATGACCGAGACACGTCTCCGGTCAATAACCAATAGCGGGAACTGGATGCCCATATTGGCTCCTACATATTCTATGAAGATCTTTATCGGTCAGACCACATAACAACATACGTTGTTCCCTTTGTCATCGGTGTGTTACTTGCGCGAGATTCGGTCGTCGGTATCCAATACCTAGTTCAATCTCGTTACCAGCAAGTCTCTTTACTCGTTCTATAATACATCATCTCGCAACTAACTCATTAGTTGTAATGCTTGCAATGCTTTTGTGATGTGCATTACCGAGAGGGCCCAGAGATACCTCTCCGACAATCGGTGTGACAAATCCTAATCTCAAAATACGCCAACCCAACATGTACCTTTGGAGACACCTATAGAGCACCTTTATAATCACCCATTTACGTTGTGACGTTTGGTAGCACACAAAGTGTTTCTCCGGCAAACGGGAGTTGCATAATCTCATAGTCATAGGAACATGTATAAGTCATGAAGAAAGCAATAGCAACATACTAAATGATCGGGTGCTAAGCTAATGGAATGGGTCATGTCAATCAGATCATTCATCTAATGATGTGATCCCGTTAATCAAATAACAACTCTTTGTCCATGGTTAGGAAACATAACCATCTTTGATTAACGAGCTAGTCAAGTAGAGGCATACTAGTGACACTCTGTTTGTCTATGTATTCACACATGTATTATGTTTCCGGTTAATACAATTCTAGCATGAATAATAAACATTTATCATGAAATAAGGAAATAAATAATAACTTTATTATTGCCTCTAGGGCATATTTCCTTCAGTCTCCCACTTGCACTAGAGTCAATAATCTAGATCACATCACCATGTGATTAACATCGATAGTTCACATCATCATGTGATTAACACCCATAGTTCACATAGTCATGTGATCAACACCAAAAGGGTTTATTAGATTCAGTAATTTAGTTCACATCGCTATGTGATTAACACCCAAAGAGTACTAAGGTGTGATCATGTTTTGCCTGTGAGAGAATCTTAGTCAACGGGTCTTTCACTTTCAGATCCGTTATGTATTTTGCAATTTTCTATGTCTACAATGCTCTGCACGGAGCTACTCTAGCTAATTACTCCCACTTGCAATATGTATCTAGATCGAGACTTAGAGTCATCCAGATCAGTGTCAAAATTTGCATCGACGTAACCCTTTACGGTGCACCTTTTTGTCACCTCCATAATCGAGAAACATATCCTTATTTCACTAAGGACAATTCTGACCGCTGTCCAGTGATCTACTCCTAGATCACTATTGTACTCCCTTGCCAAATCAGTGCAGGGTATACAATAGATCTGGTACACAGCATGACATACTTTATAGAACCTATGGCCAAGGCATAGGGAATGACTTTGATTCTCTTTCTATCTTCTGCCGTGGTCGGGCTTTGAGTCTTATTCAACTTCACACCTTGTAATACAGGCAAGAACTCTTTCTTTGACTGCTCCATTTTGAACTACTTCAAAATCTTGTCAAGGTATGTACTCATTGGAAAAACTTATCAAGCGTCTTGATCTATCTCTATAGATCTTGAAGCTCAATATGTAAGCAGCTTCACCGAAGTCTTTCTTTGAAAAACTCCTTTCAAACACAACTTTATGCTTTACAGAATAATTCTACATTATTTCCGATCAACAATATGTCATTCACATATACTTATCAGAAATACCGTAGTGCTCCCACTCACTTTTTGTAAATACAGGCTTCACCGCAAGTCTGTATAAAACTATATGCTTTGATCAACTCATCAAAGCGTATATTCCAACTCCAAGATGCTTGCACCAGTCCACAGATGGATCGCTGGAGCTTGCACATTTTGTTAGTACCTGTCGGATTGACAAAACCTTCTAGTTGCATGGTATACAACTTTTTTTAATAAATCCATTAAGGAATTCAGTTTTGTTTATCCATTTGCCAGATTTCATAAAATGCGGCAATTGCTAACATGATTCGGACAGACTTAAGCATAGATACGAGTGAGAATCTCTCATCGTAGTCAACACCTTGAACTTGTCGAAAACCTTTTGTGACAATTCTAGCTGTGTAGATAATAACACTACTATCAGCGTCCGTCTTCCTCTTGAAGATCCATTTATTTTTGTGGCTTGCCGATCATCGGGCAAATCCATCAAAGTCCATACTTTGTTCTCATACATGGATCATATCTCAGATTTCATGGCCTCAAACCATTTCACGGAATCTGGGCTCATCATTGCTTCCTCATAGTTCGCAAGTTCGTCATGGTCTAGTAACATGACTTCCAGAACAGGATTACCGTACCACTCCGGTGCGGATCTTACTCTGGTTTACCTACGAGATTCGGTAGTAACTTGATCGGAAGTTACATGATCATCATCATTAGCTTCCTCACTAATTGGTGTAGTAGTCACAAGAACAGATTTCTGTGATAAACTACTTTCCAATAAGGGAGAAGGTACCTTATCAAGTTTTCTACTTTCCTCCCACTCACTTCTTTCGAGAGAAACTCCTTCTCTAGAAAGTTTCCAAATTTTAGCAACAAAAGTCTTGCCTTCGGATCTGTGTTAGAAGGTGTATCCAATAGTTTCCTTTGGATATCCTATGAAGACACATTTCTCCGATTTGGGTTTGAGCTTATCAGGTTGAAACTTTTCCACATAAGCATTGCAACCTCAAACTTTAAGAAACAACAGCTTAGGTTTCTTGCCAAACCATAGTTCATACGGTGTCGTCTCAACGGATTTAGATGGTGCCTTATTTAACGTGAATGCAACTGTCTCTAATGCATAATCCCAAAACAACAGTGGTAGATCGGTAAGAGACGTCATAGATTGCACCATATCTAATAAAGTACGGTTATGACGTTCGGACACACCATTACATTGTGGTGTTCCAGGTGGCGTGAGTAGTGAAACTATTTCACATTGTTTTTAACTGAAGGCCAAACTCGTAACTCAAATACTCTTCTCTACGATCAGATCGTAGAAACTTTATTTTCTTGTTACGATGATTTTTCACTTCACTCTGAAATTCTTTGAACTTTTCAAATGTTTCAGACTTATGTTTCATCAAGTAGATATACTCATATCTGCTCAAATCATCTGTGAAGATCAGAAAATAATGATACTTGTCGCGAGCCTCAATATTCATGGACCACATACATCAGTATGTATGATTTTCAACAAATCTATTGCTCACTCCATTGTTCCAAAGAACGGAGTCTTAGTCATCTTGCCCATGAGGCATGGTTCGCAAGCATCAACTGATTCATAATCAAGTGATTCCAAAAGCCCATTAGCATGGAGTTTCTTCATGCGCTTTACACCAATATGACCTAAACGGCAGTGCCACAAATAAGTTGCACTATCATTATTAACTTTGCATCTTTTGGTTTCAATATTATGATTATGTATATCACTACGATCGAGATCCAACGAACTATTTTCATTGGGTGTGTAACCATATAAGGTTTTATTCATGTAAACAGAACAACAATTTATTCTCTTACTTAAATGAATAACCGTATTACAATAAACATGATCAAATCATATTCATGCTGAACGCAAACACCAAATAACACTTATTTAGGTTCAACACTAATCCCGAAATTATAGGGAGTGTGCGATGATGATCATATCAATCTTGGAACCACTTCTAACACACATCGTCACTTCACCCTTAACTAGTCTCTGTTTATTCTCCAACTCCCGTTTCGAGTTACTAATCTTAGCAACTGAACTAGTATCAAATACTGAGGGGTTGCTATAAACACTAGCAAAGTACACATCAATAAGATGTATATCAAATATACTTATGTTCACTTTGCCATCCTTCTTATCCGCCAATCACTTGGGGTAGTTCCGCTTCCAGTGACCAGTCCCTTCGCAGTAGAAGCACTTAGTCTCAGGCTTAGGACCATACTTGGGCTTCTTTACTTGAGCAGCAACTTGCTTGCCGTTCTTCTTGAAGTTCCCCTTCTTCCCTTTGCCCTTTTCTTGAAACTAGTGGTCTTGTTAACCATCAACACTTGATGTTTTTCTTGATTTCTACCTTCGTCGATTTCAGCATCACGAAGAGCTTGGGAATTACTTTTGTCATCCCTTGCATATTATAGTTCATCACGAAGTTCTACTAACTTGGTGATGGTGACTAGAGAATTCTGTCAATCACTATTTTATCTGGAAGATTAACTCCCACTTGATTCAAGCGATTGTAGTACTCAGACAATCTGAGCACATGCTCACTAGTTGAGCGATTCTCCTCCATCTTTTAGCTATAGAACTCGTTGGAGACTTCATATCTCTCAACTCGGGTATTTGCTTGAAATATTAACTTCAACTCCTGGAACATCTCATGTGGTCCATGACGTTCAAAACGTCTTTGAAGTCCCAATTCTAAGCCGTTAAGCATGGTGCACTAAACTATCAAGTAGTCATCATATTGAGCTAGTCAAACGTTCATAACGTCTGCATCTGCTCCTGCAATAGGTCTGTCACCTAGCGGTGCATCAAGGACATAATTCTTCTATGCAGCAATGAGGATAAACCTCAGATCACAGATCCAATCCACATCATTGCTACTAACATCTTTGAACACAATTTTCTCTAGGAACATATCAAAATAAACACAGGGAAGCAACAACGCGAGCTATTGATCTTACAACATGATTTGCAAAATACTACCAGGACTAAGTTCATGATAAATTTAAGTTCAATTAATCATATTACTTAAGAACTCCCACTTCGATAGACATCCCTCTAATCCTCTAAGTGATCACGTGATCCAAATCAACTAAACCATAACCGATCATCACGTGAAATGGATTAGTTTTCAATGGTGAACATCATTATGTTGATCATATCTACTATATGATTCACGCTCGACCTTTCGGTCTCCATGTTCCGAGGCCATATCTGCATATGCTAGGCTCGTCAAGTTTAACCTGAGTATTCTGCGTGTGCAAAACTGGCTTGCACCCGTTGTAGATGGACGTAGAGCTTATCACACCCGATCATCACATGGTGTCTGGGCACGACGAACTTTGGCAACGGTGCATACTCAGGGAGAACACTTCTTGATAATTTAGTGAGAGATCATCTTATAATGCTACCGTCAATCAAAGCAAGATAAGATGCATAAAAGATAAACATCACATGCAATCAATATAAGTGATATGATATGGCCATCATCATCTTGTGCCTGTGATCTCCATCTCCGAAGCACCGTCATGATCACCATCATCATTGGTGCGACACCTTGATCTTCATCGTAGCATCATTGTCGTCTCGCCAATCTTATGCTTCCACGACTATCGCTACCGCTTAGTGATAAAGTAAAGCATTACAGCGCGATTGCATTGCATACAATAAAGCGACAACCATATGGCTCCTGCCAGTTGCCGATAACTCGGTTAAAAAACATGATCATCTCATACAATAAAATTTAGCATCATGTCTTGACCATATCACATCACAACATGCCCTGCAAAAACAAGTTAGACGTCCTCTACTTTGTTGTTGCAAGTTTTACGTGGCTGCTACGGGCTTAAGCAAGAACCAATCTTACCTACGCATCAAAACCACAACGATAGTTTGTCAAGTTGGTGCTGTTTTAACCTTCGCAAGGACCGGGCGTAGCCACACTCGGTTCAACTAAAGTTGGAGAAACTGTCACCCGCAAGCCACCTCTGTGCAAAGCACGTCGGGAGAACCGGTCTCGTGTAAGCGTACGCGTAATGTTTGTCCGGGCCGCTTCGTCCAACAATACCGCCGAACCAAAGTATGACATGCTGGTAAGCAGTATGACTTATATCGCCCACAACTCACTTGTGTTCCACTCATGCATATAACATCAACATATAAAACCTAGGCTCGGATGCCACTATTGGGGAACGTAGTAATTTCAAAAAATTTCCTACGCACACGCAAGATCATGGTGATGCATAGCAACGAGAGGGGAGAGTGTGATCTATGTACCCTTGTAGATCGACAACGGAAGCGTTTGGTTGATGTAGTCGTACGTCTCCACGATCCGACCGATCCAAGCACCGTTACTCCGGCACCTCCGAGTTCTTGGCACACGTTCAGCTCGATGACGCTCCCCGGGCTTCGATCCAGCAAAGCTTCGGGGAGGAGTTCCGTCAGCATGACGGCGTGGTGACGATCTTGATGTTCTACCGTCGCAGGGCTTCGCCTAAGCACCGCTACAATATGACCGAGGTGGAATATGGTGAAAGGGGGCACCGCACACGGCTAAGGAACGATCACGAAGATCAACTTGTGTGTCCTAGGGGTGCCCCTTGCCTCAGTATATAAAGGATGGAGGAGGAGGAGGCCGACCAAGGCTTGGTGCGGCCAGGATGTGGAGTCCTACTAGGAATCCAAGTCCTAGTAGGAGTCCACCAAGAGGGAAGGAAGGGAGAAGGAAGTGGAGGAGAAGGAAAGGTGGCCGGCCCCTTTTTCCCTAGTCCAATTCGGACCTAGAGGGGAGGGGGGGCGCAGCAGCCCCTTGGCCTTTCTCCTCTTCCCACTAAAGCCCATCAAGGCCCATTGTTTCTCCCGTAACTACCCGGTACTCCAAAAAATACTCGAATCACTCGGAACCTTTCCGATGTCCGAATATAGTCGTCCAATATATCGATCTTTACGTCTCGACCATTTCGAGACTCCTCGTCATGTCCCCGATCTCATCCGGGACTCCGAACTCCTTCGGTATATCAAAACTCATAAACTCATAATATAACTGTCATCGAAACCTTAAGCGTGCGGACCCTACGGTTTGAGAACAATGTAGACATGACCGAGACACGTCTCCGGTCAATAACCAATAGCGGGACCTAGATGCCCATATTGGCTCCTACATATTCTACGAAGATCTTTATCGGTCAGACCGCATAACAACATACGTTGTTCCCTTTGTCATCGGTATGTTACTTACCCGAGATTCGATCGTGGGTATCCAATACCTAGTTCAATGTCGTTACCGGCAAGTCTCTTTACTCGTTCTGTAATACATCATCTCGCAACTAACTCATTAGTTGCAATGCTTGCAAGGCTTATGTGATGTGCATTACCGAGAGGGCCCAGAGATACCTCTCCGACAATCGGAGTGACAAATCCTAATCTCAAAATACGCCAACCCAACATGTACCTTTGGAGACACCTGTAGAGCACCTTTATAATCACCCATTTACGTTGTGACGTTTGGTAGCACACAAAGTGTTCCTCCGGCAAACGGGAGTTGCATAATCTCATAGTCATAGGAACATGTATAAGTCATGAAGAAAGCAATAGCAACATACTAAACGATCGGGTGCTAAGCTAATGGAATAGGTCATATCAATCAGATCATTCATCTAATGATGTGATCCCGTTAATCAAATAACAACTCTTTGTCCATGGTTAGGAAACATAACCATCTTTGATTAACGAGCTAGTCAAGTAGAGGCATACTAGTGACACTCTGTTTGTCTATGTATTCACACATGTATTATGTTTCCGGTTAATACAATTCTAGCATGAATAATAAACATTTATCATGAAATAAGGAAATAAATAATAACTTTATTATTGCCTCTAGGGCATATTTCCTTCATAAAAACACTCAGTCTCGGGCTTGGTTCCATTCTTTGGCTTCTTCCCGGCAGCTTGCTTACCGGGCGCGGCAACTCCCTTGCCGTCCTTCTTGAAGTTTTTTTTACCCTTGCCTTTCTTGAACTTAGTGGTTTTATTCACCATCAACACTTGATGTTCCTTTTTGACTTCTACCTCTGCTGATTTCAGCATTGAATATACCCCAGGAATGGTCTTTCCATCCCCTGCATATTGAAGTTCATCACAAAGCTCTTGTAGCTCGGTGGAAGCGACTGAAGGATTCTGTCAATGACCGCGTCATCCGGGAGATTAACTCCCAGCTGAGTCAAGCGGTTATGCAACCCAGACATTTTGAGTATGTGCTCACTGACAGAACTATTTTCCTCCATCTTACAGCTGAAGAACTTGTCGGAGACTTCATATCTCTCGACCCGGGCATGAGCTTGAAAAACCATTTTCAGCTCTTCGAACATCTCATATGCTCTGTGTCTCTCAAAACGCTTTTGGAGCTCCGGTTCTAAGCTGTAAAGCATGCCGCACTGAACGAGGAAGTAATCATCAGCACGTGACTGCCAAGCGTTCATAACGTCTTGGTTCTGTGGGACGGGTGCGTCACCTAGCGGTGCTTCTAGGACATAATCTTTCTTGGCAGCTATGAGGATGATCCTCAGGTTCCGGACCCAGTCCGTATAGTTGCTGCCATCATCTTTCAACTTGGTTTTCTCTAGGAACGCGTTGAAGTTGAGGACAACGTGGGACATTTGATCTACAAGACATATTGTAAAGATTTTAGACTAAGTTCATGATAATTAAGTTCATCTAATCAAATTATTCAATGAACTCCCACTCAGATAGACATCCCTCCAGTCATCTAAGTATAACATGATCCGAGTTAACTAGGCCGTGTCCGATCATCACGTGAGACGGACTAGTCAACATCGGTGAACATCTTCATGTTGATCGTATCTTCTATACGACTCATGCTCGACCTTTCGGTCTTTTGTGTTCCGAGGCCATGTCTGTACATGCTAGGCTCGTCAAGTCAACCTAAGTGTATTGCGTGTGTAAATCTGGCTTACACCCGTTGTATTCGAACGTTAGAATCTATCACACCCGATCATCACGTGGTGCTTCAAAACAACGAACCTTCGCAATGGTGCACAGTTAGGGGGAACACTTTCTTGAAATTATTTCGAGGGATCATCTTATTTAAGCTACCGTCGTTCTAAGCAAATAAGATGCAAAACATGATAAACATCACATGCAATCAAATAGTGACATGATATGGCCAATATCATTTGCTCCTTTTGATCTCCATCTTTGGGGCTCCATGATCATCGTTGTCACCGGCATGACACCATGATCTCCATCATCATGATCTCCATCATCGTGTCTTCTTGAAGTTGTCTCATCATCTATTACTTCTACTACTATGGCCAACGCTTTAGCAATAAAGTAAAGTAATTACATGACGTTTATGTTGACACGCAGGTCATAAATAAATAAAGACAACTCCTATGGCTCCCGCCGGTTGTCATACTCATCGACATGCAAGTCGTGATTCCTATTACAAGAACATGATCATCTCATACATCACATATATCATTCATCACATCCTTTGGCCATATCACATCACAAAACACTTGCTGCAAAAACAAGTTAGACGTCCTCTAATTGTTGTTGCAAGTTTTTACGTGGCTGCTATAGGTTTCTAGCAAGAACGTTTCTTACCTACGCCAAAACCGCAACGTGAATTGCCAATTTCTATTTACCCTTCATAAGGACCCCGTTCATTGAATCCAATCTGACTAAAGTGGGAGAGACAGACACCCGCCAGCCACCTTATGCAACTAGTGCATGTTAGTCGGTGGAACCGGTCTCACGTAAGCGTACGTGTAAGGTTGGTCCGGGCCGCTTCATCCCACAATGCCGCCGAATCAAGATAAGACTAGTAACGGCAAGATAATTGACATTATCGACGCCCACAACTGCTTTGTGTTCTACTCGTGCATAGTAACTACGCATAGACCTAGCTCATGATGCCACTGTTGGGGAACGTAGCAGAATTTTAAAATTTTCTATGCATCACCAAGATCAATCTATGGAGTCATCTAGCAACGAGGGAGAGAGGAGTGCATCTACATACCCTTGTAGATCACGAGCAGAAGCGTTCAAGAGAACGGGGTTGATGGAGTCGTACTCGTCGTGATCCAAATCACCGAAGATCCTAGCGCCGAACGGACGGCACCTCCACGTTCAACACACGTACGGAGCGAGGACGTCTCCCGCGCCTTGATCCAGCAAGGAGGAGGGAGAGGTTGAGGAAGAGGGCTCCAGCAGCAGCACGACGGCGTGGTGGTGGTGAAGCTGCAGTACTCCGGCAGGGCTTCGCCAAGCTCTTACGGAGGAGGAGAGGTATTGGGGAGGGGAGGGGCTGCGCCTTGGATGTTGTATGCAACCCTCCCCTCGCCCCTCTATTTATAGGGGAAGGAGGAAGGGGGTCGGTCCCCTCTAGATGAGATCTAGAGGGGGGGGGCGGCCAAGGGGAGCGGGCTTGCCCCCCAAGCAAGGGGGGCACCCCCTTTAGGGTTAACCCCCCCCCC
>NC_041380.1:530682812-530700461 GCF_002162155.2 Triticum dicoccoides | reverse complement strand
CCAAGGGTGGGTGATGCGGCCAGCCCATGTAGGGCTGGTTCCCCTTTCCTCTACAGCCCATTAGCCCCCCCGAGAGAGGTGGCCCCTCTCGGTGGACCCCCGGAACCCCTCCGGTGGCCCCGGTACAATACCGATATGCCCCCGAACCTTTCCGGTGACCGTATGACAACTTCCTACATATAAATCTTCACCTCCAGACCATTTCGGAACTCCTCGTGACGTCCGGGATCTCATCCGGGACTCGGAACAACATTCGGTAATCACATACAAGTCTTCCTAACAACCCTAGCGTCACGGAACCTTAAGTGTGTAGACCCTACGGGTTCGGGAGACATGCAGACATGACCGAGACGACTCTCCGGTCAATAACCAACAGCGGGATCTGGATACCCATGTTGGCTCCCACATGCTCCACGATGATCTCATCGGATGAACCACGATGTCGAGGATTCAATCAATCCGTATACAATTCCCTTTGTCAATCGGTACGTTACTTGCCCGAGACTCATTCGTCGGTATCCCAATACCTTGTTCAGTCTCGTTACCGGCAAGTCACTTTACTCGTACCGTAATGCATGATCCCGTGATCAACCACTTGATCACATTGAGCTCATTATGATGATGCATTACAGAGTGGGCCCAGAGATACCTCTTCGTCATACGGAGTGACAAATCCCAATCTCGATTCATGCCAACCCAACAGACACTTTCAGAGATACCTGTAATGTACCTTTATAGTCACCCAGTTACGTTGTGACGTTTGGCACACCCAAGGCACTCCTACGGTGTCCGGGAGTTGCACAATCTCATGGTCTAAGGAAATGATACTTGACATTCAGAAAAGCTACAACAAACGAACTACACGATCTTTGAGCTATGCTTAGGATTGGGTCTTGTCCATCACATCATTCTCCTAATGATGTGATCCCGTTATCAATGACATCCAATGTCCATAGTCAGGAAACCATGACTATCTTTTGATCAACGAGCTAGTCAACTAGAGGCTCACTAGGGACATGTTGTGGTCTATGTATTCACACATGTATTACGATTTCCGGATAACACAATTATAGCATGAACAGTAGACAATTATCATGAACAAAGAAATATAATAATAACCATTTTATTATTGCCTCTAGGGCATATTTCCAACAAGAATATCCTTCGTTGACCGTGAGAGCTTGTGATGGGCTAAGTTAGGACACCCCTACAGGGTTTGAACTTTCAAAAGCCGTGCCTGCGGTTATGGGCAGATGGGAATTTGTTAATGTCCGGTTGTAGAAAACCTGAAGTTGATCTTAATTAAAATGCATCAACCGCGTGTGTAACCGTGATGGTCTCTTCTCGGCGGAGTCCGGGAAGTGAACACAGTGCTGGAGTTACGCTTGACGTAAGTAGTCTTGGATCACTTCTTGATCATAGTTTCTCGACCGTGCCTTGCCTTCCCTTCTCGCTCTCATTTGCGTATGTTAGCCTCCAAATATGCTAGTCGCTTGCTGCAGCTCCACCTCATACCTTTTCCCTACCTATAAGCTTAAATAGTCTTGATTGCGAGGGTGTGAGATTGTTGAGTCCCCGTGACTCACAGATACTTCCAAAAAACCAACTTGCAGGTGTCGTTGAACTGAGCAGGTGGCCCAACCAAGCTCAAGGAGGAGCTCGATGAAGATCTTGTCCTTTATGTTGTTTCGTTCTAGTTGATCAGTAGTGGAGCCCAGTTGGGACGATCAGGGATCTGTAGCATTTGGGGTAGTCTTCTTTCATTTTGGTTCCGTAGTCGGACCTTGTTTGTATCTGGATGTTGTAATGCTTTATTCATGTATTGTGTGAAGTGGCGATGGTAAGCCAACTATGTATCCCTTTCCCCTTTATTTATTTACATGGGTTGTTGTGAAGATTACCTCAATTGCGACATTGCTTTCAATGCGGTTATGCCTCTAAGTCGTGCTTCGACGCGTGGGAGATATAGCCGCATCGAGGGCGTTACAATTAACCTCTATTTACTAGGTTCCTGGGTGAAAAGGTACTATGAAGGAGAAGGGAAGCCTTGGAAGTTGATCATAGATCACAAGTACATGGCTGATAGGATAAATATCTTTGCACCTAACTTGTCACCCAGTGCCTCTAGGTTTTGGAAAGGTATAAAAACCATTATCCAAGCTCTAAAATTTGGTTATAGATGGAAGATTGGGCCAGGAGATAAAGTTAGATTCTGGGAGGATACCTGGTTCGGTACTTCCCCCCTAGCTGTGCAATTCTGGCCTATCTACTCCATTTGCAATGAGCAAACCAAGAGTGTTAGTGAGGTGTGGGATGGTCATCAATTAAAACTCACCTTTATAAGAAACTTTGATGAAAAGCTCATGGAGCAATGGTATCAATTGATCGAGGTAGATGGTAGTTTGGTTCTCAATAATGATACGGATGCCCTCGTTTGGCAGCTGAAAAACAAAGGGGACTATTCTACTAGCTCCCTCTGCCATGTGATTAATTTCAGGGGGGCAACATGTTTTCATACCATCAGTGTGGAAACTTAAAACACCCCCTAAAATTCATGTCTTTTTATGGCTCTTTGCAAACAACAAGCTGATGACTAGAGATAATCTCAGAAAAAGACAGATTATCAAGCCACTTGATTGTGTCTTCTACTCTAAGGCTGAAACATGTACACACATGTTCTTTGAGTGTGTTGTGGCTAGGCTAATTTGTCCATTGATCACAAGTCATTTTGGAGTGAACATAGGAACTGACTTTGAATCAGTTGCTAAATTCTGGATTGCTAATAAAAACATTCATCTCTGAACACTGTTAGCTCTGTTGTACTTTGGTGTGTTTGGAAATATAGGAACTCTATTATTTTCAATAACACCTTATGGGTCTCGATTAAGCAGGTGTTGAGGTTGATCTTAAGGACGATCAAGAACTGGACAATACTGTCCTTGGGCAAGACTGCAGAAAGGCTGGAGGCCTTCTCAACGCATCTTACAAACTTCCTGAGACGGTCGTTACTAATCAGTGGCTGATGAAGGGGCACCCCGAAACCCCTCTGGTGGATCCATGGACCAAGCTGAAGATCACGGACGACACGCTGGGCTTTATCTCTCCTTCCAAGAAGCGAGAGACTGGAGCTTCAGCATTATCAAGCCCGATCTCAACCCTGACGACCACCTGGTCGCCTCAAGCTGCGGCTGCGCCACCGCTGAAGTCTCGCAAAGCCTCCCAGGAACTTCTCTGCATCTAAAAGGGCATGATTTGCTTGCGCTATGTGCGTGGTGTGTTCCTTTCTATTTGTTTCTGCATACTTGATGTAATTTCATTCGCTTAGTCCTTCCCTGAACTGCTCCTCTCAGCGAGTTGATGTATCCCTAAACGACTTTATGGTTTCATTATATAATGGAACCGGGGAGGAGCCTCCCTGTTCTTCTAAGAAAGCTTGAGCTAAAACCCTGTCTGGCTCGACATATGTCTAGTGTTGTGTTGGAATGTCTGTATCGAATACCGTGAAATGGATTCGATATTTTTGAGATACCAATTCAGGTGTTTGAGTGTGCAGCGAAACGTCCAGACTAAAACATGCCCAATTCAGGAGCAAAATCGCTCTCACTCACGCAACCCTCTCCCGCGATACCATTACAGACCTCTCTGGCTTTGATTTGGATCGAATTTGACCAAATTCCCCAAAAGAAAATGGTTGGATACACACGATGGAGACCTGCCCCCATCCCCGCGTGAGACCAAAAGCTTCAAGAGGCGGCGACGATGCAGATATCCACCCCGACTCCCCCAGCCCCCCTCCTCTCTTCAGTAATGGCTCACCTTCAAGCCCTTGAACCACCACCCCCTTTTCCCTTCTCCTGAAGTGTTCCTCCGCTCCCACCCTGAGTTGCACGACATGGTCAATGGATGTGTTCCATCCCGCCCATCTTCGGTCGTGGCAGCCCATCTCCTCCCATGCACGCAGAGTCCCTTATATCATCTTCTTCATCCCCTTCCCATGGTCCCCTTTTCTTGTTCTTTCCTTGCCTAGTCAGCCCCTGCTAACTTTTTCCTCTCCCCTTTACGGATTTATCTTTTGCCATCATTTTGCTAACCACAAATATATCTTTTGTGTCTTGTTGTTAAATGGTCATGTGATGGTTAAAAAAATGTGAACTTCATATGCCATTCTAAGTTGAATTGAATTATAGTCACACATTGCTATATAATCATCCAATTATAGTCACACATTTTACAAATTTTTGATTTGATGGATATAGACTTTCAGTTCCATAGTTTGCCATCCAAACATTATTTGGTACTGAAACTTCACTGAGATTCCATGAGCCAATTCAATGAGAATCCAAACAAGTGATTTCATATTTATGTCGATTAAAGTTTCATCACTGAATTGGAATCGAAATCAATTCAATACGGAGCCTCCAATACATACATCCAAACGCGACATGCGTGCAGCCTTACATGCTAGGGTGCCCACTAGATGTGGACACCAAAAGTTGTTGCAAGCAGCAGAGTGAAAATGAGCCTTTTCTTTGTATTCTTGTTGCGCACTGCCCACCCACCCTCCCACACCAGGAGCTCATCCATCGTAAAAGCTAAACCTCTCCTATTGCGAGTCGTACATCGAGCTCGCCTATACACGTGAGGGTCATGACCCTGACGGGTTCATAGTTTTTTTTTGTAGTTGGTTATCCAATCTGTTTTTTTTACAAATTTTCTTCTAATTCTTATTCCATTTGGGTTTCTTTTTTCAGTTTCTTTTCTTTTCCTTCTCTTTTCCGGTTTATGTTTTTTCTTCATATTATGTTTATCTCATTTCCCTTTTTCTTTATTTGTTTAATGTTTTCTTTTTTTCTTCTATTTTATATTTTAGAAATACAGTATCATTTTTATAAATGTGTTATAACTTCTTCAAAATACACTTTTTTGGGAAAAAATGTGTGAGAATTTTACTTGACAATCTTTTTTCAAAATGCATGAATATTTTCACGAAATTATATAGATTTTCAAAAATACATTAACAGTTTCTTTAATTACACGAACAAATTACATGTTGAATACTTTTTTATACACAATAAAAACAGTTGCATTACAAACATTTTCCACTGAGGGGATGAACACTTTTACAAAATGTAGATGTGATGAAACTTTTGAATACCTTATGATTTTTTTTTTCAGTGTGTAACAGACATTTTATTAAATACCCCAAAACACAGTTTCAAATAGAAGGTGGTCATTTTTTAAACTAAATTGTGAACAATGTTTTTAACGCAAAGAACATTTTCCACCTACACGATGACCATTTTTTGAATATGTGATGAATAATTTTACAATACGCGACATACATTTTCTAAATACCCCAAAAACATTTTTCAAATAGGTAATGACCAATTTTTGAATGCGTGTTGAATAATTTTCCAATACGGAACGGATATTTTCTACATACCCGACGAATTTTTTTCAAATATGTAGTGATCTTTTTCAAATACACAGTGAATCTTTTCAAATACTTCATGACCAGTTTGCATATACATGGTGAAATAAAATGAATGTGAAGATTTATTTCTATATACACAATGAACATGTGTTTGGATACATGGTGAAAATTTTACACCATGACAATTTTTAAATGGGTTTTTATCATTTATGCCATCAGTTGTGTCCCACTACTCAGTTTTGCCACTAGGAATTTCAACTGGTCAAAAATGTCATCGCTTTGTTAGACACATGTTCAAAAATGCCACTGGGCACCATTATTGTGATCTCAAATCTCTTTTGCCATGTTATAATGACATAAATACCTATGAACCAGCATGCCAGCTCTCCTTCTATCTTACTACAATAAAGTGTGGGGCCCACTTGATCCCAACGACGTTCTTATTTTTCTATAAAATTATTCGCTTGGTTACTCCTAACAAGTGGGCCACACTTATCATTGTGAGATAGAGAGAACTGACATGTGGGTCTAGGCTTATTTTTGTCATATAACATAGTCAATGAGTTTGATGTGAAAATAACGATGTCTAATGGCATTTTTGAGGAAACATCTAACGGAACGATGGCAGTTTTGAGCAAACATCTCACGGATCGATGGCATTTTTGAGTAGCTGTAACTTCTAATGGCAAAACTGAGTAGTGGGACACAACTAGTGGCAAAAATGATAAAAACCCTTAAAATTAAGCCTGACTTCTTCTCAACAGAGGAGCTAGTCACCCCTGCTGAGAATGAGGCTCTAGAAGCCCCCTTTACCGAGGAAGAAGTCAAGAGAGCAGTCTTTGACTCTTACCCTGATGGTGCCCCTGGACCAGATGGGATTCCTTTTTTCTTCTATCAGTAGTTTTGGGAGGTGATTAAAGTTGATCTGATAGCCATGTTTAATGATTTCCATAAAGGAGAACTAGATATCCATAGACTTAATTTTGCTATGCACTTGTTCCTGATCTCAAAATTTCTTTTACTAATATATGTGGCACAAGCTAGTCAACTCTTACATGAAAACATGAATAAGTCCAATATGGAATGTGGGTGCTATAGCTTTGATATTGCCCTGCTATTAATTTACATGCAAGATAAATGACAGATGTAGTAGTTGGTGAGGCGTATTAGTCCTATGCACATGTACACCAGTCATCCATATATATAGCAGACTTGGCCTCGGCTCCTACTCAATAGTAAGACAGAGCCGTAGTACAAAATTGCTTGCTAGCTTTTACCAGTTAGGAGAACAAGATCGATGGAGGAGTACGATGAGGACACTGAGATGCACCTAATGTCAAGGATGTGTCTATTGGAATGCGATGCACCAAGAATTTAAACATCAGATCCAGATTACGTTCCGGTTCTTGTTTAGGGTGTCTACCAAAGGCAGATTCACCAATCTCCGTTTCTCTCACATGCTTTTGTCTCATATTTATCATTTCATCTTTGTGTTGGACAAAGTTGAATGATAGATACGAGACATAAGAGGCTGGGAGTTATCGTTAGTGGTTATGGTACCTGTTGCTCTTTTGGGCTTTGTAAAAGTGAAGTTTGCTAGCCTTCTGTGTCTCCTTCCATCGCGGAGGACTACCGGTTCAGACGCTGGATTGCTGGTTCGTTGTGTGAGAGCTAGGATGCTATAGACATTGTTAGCCTACGAGGTGGATGATAAACTGTAATATTAGGAACTTTGGTTTAACTTGGAATGAAATCAGGAGAGGAGCTCCTAAAAAATAAGTGCTTGTTCATCAAATCAATGGTTGATTAGTAATTTTGAGGATTAATTCAGGACGCATTCTCGTCTTGTCCTAGCTCTAGCAATGGCTTCACTTAGGATTCAGTGTCGCATAGTCGTCACGTTGCAGTTCATCCTGCCATCCTGAGGATATACCAGCCAGTTGCACCTGCTCTGGCTCCGGCCCTAGCGGAACCCCTGTGCAGAGACTATGACTGATAGTGCAGTTCGATGTGCAGAAAATACTATGAACCACTAGAGTGCAAATTCTGCAGGTTGACGATACCGCAGCAATGCCCAACTGGCTACAAGCTACAACAATGACTACGGTAGATCCTGTGACAGTAAATGTGGCTTCGCCGATTTTTGTGTAGGAGCACCTGGACCTACTCTTCATATGACCCGGCCAGAAATGCCATGGCTGCAGCCACGACACCATCACAAGGTGGTGCACTATTGTCTTTCCCGATGACTGCAAGGCCAACTACGTCAATGGCTATCATCGATTCCCGAATTCATAACATCAGAGTTTATGATGGACAGTGCATGTACTGATGTACACATGTCTGTTTGCTTGGCGTCCATTCAGCTCACTTGCATGCCTTGCCATGCCGCCACGGTCTTGCCTCGGCACCGAGCATTGCGGAGCTCTAGCTACCTGTGAGGGTCCAATGGAATCCCAACTCCCCTCCAAGGTGCTTCACCGCAGGTCCTAGGCATCGGTCGTTTCCGCTCACGTTGAGTCGGCAATCCCATCCGATGTACTGCTCCGGTCCACTCTAGCAGCGCAGACGGAGCTCCTGGTGCGCGTTGGGAGCTTTCTGGAGCGAGCAGAGGCTGCTCTGGGAAAGCTCTCCCTTGTGTCGGCTGTGTTGCAATCCGCTCTTACGCCACGTCCTCCTAGTGAGGTCGATGTTGATGGCTCAGTGGAGAACAATGTTGCGGGGCTCTATGGTTGTTTCTCCTGTAGAGTTGTGGATAACTTGTCACCTTCGTCTACCTTGCCCACTGTGTTGTCTACCGCTGAGGGCGGGACCATTGCCGTGGTTGTGCCTCAGGTGCTGCAGGTGATGCCCGAGCTTCAAGTGCTATGTGCGAGCTCTGCTTCGCCTCTATCGATGGAGCAAACGATGGTGGATACGCAAGCAACCACGAGTGAGGGACATGATTCAACCGTGACATGTGAGTAGAGTGAGGTGAACTTGCCTGGGCGCTCACATGTGATTTTGGCACCCGTTCCACCCCTGCCAATGGATAATTAGAATGCTCTCTTTGCAAAAGAGCTTTGTGACTTGCTCACTAGCGTGGAGGCTATTAGCCCTGGAACTGGAAGGGCGATTGCCTGCCTCCTAACGAGATCGACATTCAAGGGCAAATGCAAGAAGGCGAGTGATTGCCCTTGGACCGGTTTAGTGAAGGAGAAGTTACTAAGGTGCAAAAGCAAGAAGAGTGGCGCCATAGGTAAGGCGCCCGCAACTGCTTAGTGGATGATTCTCGGTCCCTCGGCTCATCCTCACGGTTGGCTCGTCCTCACGGGTTGGGTCGTCATTATCGTTTTGGTGTGGTCCACTATCTTTTGTTGGGATGTTTTTGTCGGGTTCAATTATTGTGTACAAACATCAGGAGTTACATTTGTAGTATGTTGGGAGGGTCTGGCGGGTTGCATGTGTGCTCATGGGGCCTCACGATTGGTGAGTAGTCCAATTATGGTCTGATTTATTGGTTTTAGCCCGGTTTTCCGTAAATTAATTGAACAATTCTCTTCTTCTTAATTAATCGATGAGGCAATTCTTTTGCCTCCGTTTTGAAAAAATGTCTGTTTGCTCTTGTACATCCATGTATGTATCACCGCATTGCTTGGATATTTATAAGTTTTACCATTGCTAATTTTTAGTTGTTTAGGTTTCTGTCGTAATATTCTACTTCCTCCGTTCCTAAATATTTGTCTTTCTAGAGATTTCAACAAGTAACTACATACGAAGCAAAATGAATGAATCTACACTCTAAAATATATCCATATACATCCGTATGTGATAGTTCATTTGAAATCACTAAAAAGACAAATATTTAGGAACGGAGGGAGGAGGTGTCAACAACTCAAGCCATAAGATGATCGATAGTGAGCGGGAAAAGGAAGTTTCGACTCATGGGCCTCAAGCCTGACCCACTCGACGGGCCGAGTTACCCTAGTGGCTTGCAGCCTTGCAGGACAAAGCGAGGCTGGTAAGGGTTGTAATTTGCCTCGAATTTCGAGGCTCACGAACTCGCAAAGCACGATTTATCTCTAGGTACTGGTCGTCATGTTTGGTTAGGTCAACCTAATGTACTTGATTTCGTCCCTATAAATATTATGACGTTTTAATAAAGCTTTGGAGTTTGTCTAAAAAAATGCCTCAACCGTATATAGCTATATAACGAGAGTGTTAGAAGGGAGAGAGATGAATTGTTGCGGGATATGATGGATGTATTATTGAGCCTCGAGGGCGAGTATATATTGAGTACAAGACTTGGAGGGCAAGATGCCTCTCCTAGAGATAAAGTAGATGAGGATTACAAATCCTAGACTACCAAATACAAGTATCCCAAATATATCTCTAATATCCCCCCGCAGTCGTAGCGGTAGCATTGCGAACAATAGGAGCGTCGCGGACGGTCAGACTGGAGAGAGTAGCAGCCGGCGGGCTAACATCCCCCCACGGTCGTAGCGGCAGTGTCGTGGACGGTGTCGCGTCGCAGATGCGTTGACTGTAGAGGAAGCCGACGAGTTGCTCAAGCGGATGATAGCCCTTTGTGCCATTGTTGAGGTAGCCGAGAGCGTGGGTGGTGTAGCCGTGTCCGAGGTAGCCGTGCGAAGAATGTCGTGGTCGATGTCGAGTCGGGGTAGCCGGTGTCGAGGAAGTCGCCGTGGAGCCGCGGGCGCAAAGTGGCGCCGAGTTAGCATGGGCGCAGTGGTGTCGAAGGAGTGGTGCGTCGGGAAGAAGATGTTGTTGACGACGCATCGCGGCGGGTTTGCCAAGCCCGGGGACACATCATAGACGAAGGCACGCACCGGTGTTGCCAGCATTGGGCATGCGTAGACGGACGAAGACGAAGTTGACGGAGCGCCGCACCAGGCTTTCTAGGCCCGGGGACACGTCGTGGATGAAGGCACGCGGCAGTGTTGCAAACACCGGGCACACGGAGACTGGGACCTGCACGAGTTGTACGCCATGTCGAAGAAGTTGGAGAGGCCAACAGAGAAGAACTCGACGACGATTGCGGCGTCCATCGGCGCCGGGCCGATGTCACCAACGGTGATCGAAGTAGACGAAGTGGTCGGGGTAGAGGACGGCGACGCTGGCGACGGGCTGGTGTTGGACGAAGACGAAGGAGGTGGACGGGCGGCGGCGGCTAGGTTAGGAGCGCGGCGGCGGTGCTTGAAGTAGGCGAAGAACCCGACAGCATGACGGAGACCGGCGCAGACGGTGGCGTTCCCGCGCCAAGTGTTAGAGTTGTGTCGAATATTGTGTACAACGTAGGTTAAAGTTGGACTAGGAGTTGTATTGTGTTTACATAGGATGTGGGGTTGTGTCCTGATAGGACACTTGTATCCTAGGCCTCTCATATATAGCGGGGGGTAGACACACGATGTAACCTATGCCAACATAATAGCACAGACGCGCAAGGGGGAGCCGGCGGCGTGTGCCGGCGCCCGGGTGGCTGAGGTGCGGTATTGTGACGATGTCACGGGGAGGAGCGCCCGTAGTCAAGCCCCGAGGATGTAACCATATCGGTGAACCTCGTTAACAAATCTTGATGTCGTGCTCGTGTGATTGCTTGGTCCTCAGATGATCGACGGTATGTCTCGGATTTATTCTAACAAGTGGTATCACGAGCAAGGTTCGAAGAAGACGACGGTGATTGATCTAGAGGAAGCGAAACTGATAGATCATGGTTGTGGAGTTGAAACCGATTGGGCAGATCGGAACGGTGGCAACAAGATCTATTCGGATGGCGTAATAGGCAGTCGGGCATCAGATCGGTCAGCGGAGTTGGGCCGCGGAAGCGCAAGGCGTGTGCGCCGGTGGTCTAGACGGACAGACTATGGAGGCAGCAGGACAGGTCGGGCGCGTGGCGCTAGAGATCATGGTCGTGGGCCACTGTAGCCAGTTCGGGACAGGCCGTGCGGCTAAGGCACTGGAGTCGTGAGGCGAGCGACAACAGGGGCTGTAGGAAGCGATCGTATCCGGAGATTTGTTTGCAAAACAAAACTGGACCGAGTCAGAACCAAGTCCTCGTGTTCGACTGGAAAACCTACAGGTGCGCTACTAGGTAGCAGCAAGGGTCGGGTCACAGTACAGAATAGAGGCAGCCAGGTCCAAATCGAGCAAAGGAAATATCTATTGATGCATCCATCAGGAACTAGCAAGGGGCTTGGGCAAGGCAAAAGCTAGCATCGTGGAGTTGAGCCACGGGAGCTACACCACCTGAAGGCCAAAAGTGATTTTTTTTAGCATCAGTACAAACACAAGCGTTCATATACACGCGCATACACTCATCCCTATGAACGCACACACGTACACCCTACCCCTATGAGCACCGAAAATCCTAAATCCAGGAATAATGCGAGCACCAGGATTTGAACCCTGGTGGGTTGGGGATACCACTGTCCACCTAACCAACTAAACCACAGGTTGATTCGCGCCAAAAGTGATTCTTTGGTTGGTTTTGCTATTAGTACATGGAGATTCGGTTCGTGTACTTGGGGCATTGTGTGGACAGCTTAGATAATTTTTTCACAGGGTTAGTCATATGAAGAACCATGGCGCCAACAGGTACCAGGTTTCAGGTGGAGAAGTTCAACGGGATTTCAAACCTTGGATTATGACAGACAAAGGTGAAAATGTGTTGGCACAAAAGGGATGCTTGAAGGCGTTGCGGGAAGTCATGCTAGTTAAGATGGAATTATCGTGTGATGGATAGAAGTTTGCGGAAGATGATTTGGAAGCCTGGGTCGAACTAGGTAGTCTAACGGATCGACGCAAGTCGGTTGGTACAGAAGACGGTGGTGGGATTGGCGACGACGACATAGGAGTGTGGTGCTGATGGTGACCGTTTTCTCGGCGTGGAAGCACGCGGCACGGGCCTGAGTGCTTGTGTGACTTCGACAAGACTATGGCGCGGGGTTGATTCAAGACGGTGCACACAGAGCTTGAAGTTGACGGGGCGCGAGGGTGGACTGATCATCTACCATGGAGTCATGTTGAAGGTGGAGCTGGATTGAGGGGATACGGTGTAAGGATCCAGAGAATCGAAGCCTATTCAACTGGGAAAAAGCGAGTGACACGTGATTTGGACTGGAGCCCAGTGGTCTGATGGAAGCGTGAAACTCGTCATCGGTCGGTGATGACTGATGGTACTCTGTAGTGGGGGTTGAGTGGTGTGGTTTCGCGACCGTTGAGACTCGACCGGGACAGTGGAGGCTCGACGCGGTAATAGCGGCGAGGCGTGCGGTACGCACGGGCATGGAGACGGGCCAGGGCTCTGGTGGTCATACATGTGGTGAGACAACTGCGAATTTGACTCGGGATGACTACAAGCAATGGTGAAATTCCTTCAAGTTTCAGACAGGCGGTCAAGAAAGGAGCGGTGATGTTGAGTTCAGGTAACTCTTATGTGTGACACCCAATATATGAGTTGTTCACTTTCACGCAGGTCAGTGATCGGTGTTTGATAGCGTTGGACTGATACTCTGGAAGTTGGGAGCACAAACTAGACTAACAAGGAACTTAATTTTGCTTGAGCGTTGACTGTGGTCAAGAAAAAAAGGGACTACAAGTTGCAGGTGGAGTCACATGGAGTCTTTGGAGTAGCAACGGTGCTCACGGGATAAACTCAAGTCCAATGTACATGGAAGTTTGACGCATGGACGAATTCAAGATGGTGGAGAATATTCGCCAAGGTGGAGTTTGTTAGAGTTGTGTCGAATATTGTGTATAAGGTAGGTTACAGTTGGACTAGGAGTTGTATTGTGTTTACATAGGATGTGGGGTTGTGTCCTGATAGGACACTTGTATCCTAGGCCTCTCATATATAGCGGGGGTAGACACACGATGTAACCTATGCCAACATAATAACACAGGTGCGCAAGGGGGAGCCGGCGGCGTGTGTCGGCGTCCGGGTGGCTGAGGTGCGGTATTGTGACGGTGTCACGGGGAGGAGCGCCCGTAGTCAAGCCCCGAGGATGTAACCATATCGGTGAACCTCGTTAACAAATCTCGGTGTCGTGCTCGTGTGATTGCTTGGTCCTCAGATGATCGACGATATGCCTCGGATTTATTCTAACACCAAGGGAGGCGGTGCGACGCATACCACGGGAAGTCAACGCGCGTGGACGATGAAGTGGACCGTGGGCCGCTGCGCTACGACCCGAAGGGGCGACGCAACGGCGGCGGGCAGGTCAGGGTGACGGCGGGAAGACCTCGGGGCGGCGGCAGGGACCGCGGACCGCGGCGCGACAACCCGAAGGGGTGGCACGGTGGAGGAGCACGGGTTGGTGCAACCGCGGGGACGACCTCTGGACCGCGGCGTGGACCGCGGGCCGCGGTACTACGGTCCGAAGGGCGACGCAACGGTGACGCAGGTCGGTGCAGCTGGGAGAAGAACCACGGGGCGGCGGCGCTGCGGCCCGACGGGGCGATGCAACGGCAGCCCGTTGCTCGATCGGTAGAGGGGCGCGCCGAACTCGGGACGGTCTTCATGGGGCCTGCGGAGGCGCGCGCAACCGACGGGCCAGGTCGGTCGCACGGCGTAGATGAGGCGGATCGCGGCTGCGGGCGGGTGATCAATCCAATCGCGCGCGAGGTCTGGGAAGCCGCTTGGTGGAGGCGTGGTGACAGCGGAGTCCAAGATGAAGCCGCCGGCGACGGGAGGCAAGGCGGCTATGATTGGCCGCAGCATGGCGCGAGGTCACCGGGTCGGGGTGATGCAGGAGTCCCGGTCGGAGAAGGGCGGTGACGGCCGGCGTAGATCGACGGACGGGCCGTCGCGCGAACGGCGGCGGTGAAGGGTCGCCGCATGACGCGAGGCCGCCGGGTCGGGGCGACCGGTGGGCCGACGCGCGGACGCCGCGCGTGGCCGCCGGATCGGGGCGATCGATGGGCAGACGCGCGGACGACACGCGAGGCCGCCGAGTCGGTGAAGAAGCCGGCCGATCGCGCCGATGTTGGAGTAGAGACACACGGGGTCGATGACGTTGGTGGGCGACACAAACCAGATCACATAGACCAGAAAACCAAAAAGGAGACGCCGATCAAAGCGACCGGTAAAAGAGAAAATCAGGACAAAGGATCAGAAAAAAAACTCTCTAGGGTAGCCGGCCAACACGGCCGGGGGACGAACCCTAGGTACGGGCGGCGCGGCCCCCGTCGGCGGTCATGGAGACCGATCGCCCCGAGGGCGGCGCGCAGTTGCGGAAGCGGCGGCGACTAGGGTCTGAGTCGTGATTAGGCTGATACCATGTTAGAAGGGAGAGAGATGAATTATTGCGGAATATGATGGATGTATTATTAAGCCTCGAGGACGAGTATATATTGAATACAGGATTTGATGGGCAAGATGCCTCTCCTAAAAATAAAGTAGAGAAGAATTACAAAGTCTAGACTACCAAATACAAGTATCCCAAATATATCTCTAACAGAGAGCAACTAAATGGGGTTTACCCCTCGGCTGGAAGTTTCAACGGGCACTTTTCAGGGTGCATGCTCCGGCGCTGTCACGTGCCGCACGCTGACTATTTCCCTACCGGAATGATTTTTTTCCCTTTTGCGTTTTCCCCAGTTTTCATGTTTTTTTTTCTTTGTTGAAAATTAAACATTTGGCTTTTTAGTTTCGCAATTTTTTTGGGTTTATGTCTTATAGGTGCATGTCCTTCCGCGTGAAGCATAGTTAAGCTTCTCGCGTGAAAACACAACTGTGCTTCCCCAAAAGTGAAGCATAAACGCGCTTCCGTGTAAAGCATAAATTGTGCATTCATGCATAGTTTAAAAAACGATCCAGTGATCAAACCAGTGACCTGGTTTTCATCGGTCGGACCATCCATTCACCGGTTTGCCGTCTTGTATTTTATGTCATAAAAAAGTAGTAAAACGAGTTAAGTAGGCTCAATTTCTTCCATTTGACACCAACTCATGCTAGGCCAGTTGGTTATTGGGCCAAATAGGGCACTTTGACCTCCTGTCCTTCCAGACATGGGTTCGGATCCCTTGTGACACAAGGTACTGGTTCAATCGGTGATTTTATGTTAGGTTCGCTCGGTTCTTTCCAGTCTAATTGTTGGGCAGTCTATATAGTTTAGAAAACCACCAGAGCGGTTTTTTTTCTATCGGACCGGCGGTTGGCTTTGGTCTTTAAGCTTCCACATCATCTGAAAGCACAATTGTCCTTCCCCATAATTGAAGCACAGCTAGTGGAGTTTTGAAGCATGGGTTAGTACGGTTCAGGAGAAAATTTTCTTTTGCCAAAAATGTTTGTCGAAATCTATCAACACATGATCTAGTTTTTAAGAACATAAGAGTGAAAACGGTTCATGACTTGTACACATATTTCAAGATATAAATCTAAAAAAAACTGGATCTACGGAAAAGAACACAAATAAACCCACCCACCTCTTCATGTGGGAAGAAATCCGACCAAAACTCTCTAATTGCAAGCAGAGGCGCGAGTGACATTTACAAGAGATACTCTTTGACTAGTGATTTCGCTATATAATTTGTATTTCCTCGTCATTCTTATTTGGACGGAAAGGAATTGGCTTTGGTTTGGACTGGCTTCAGCCTATAATTTGAATTATTGTGAGGGAGGTTGGAAGGAATACTGCACAAACATCATTTCCATCCAAATCATGAGAGTGAAGCATCTAAGTTCCTCATAGACCGTATTCAGAGCTGTTGTCCTGGAGCTTGAAGCATCTACAGCACACCAAGTTCAAGGATCGATGTAGAGAGCAAGCGATGGAAGAGCTCACACCGAAGTGCACGCGATCCAACCTCCTCAAGGCGACATCACTGACACCATTGATCGCCACCTCAAGGAGCAGCACAACGACATGATCAAGGCCGTGCGAAAGATGCTCAAGGAAACATCTACCATGCTGAAATCTGTCATTACGAAGCGTCGTGGACCACTGGAGAGGATTTGGGCAATGATATGGTGCAGGTTCGTTTCAAATTGGGCAAGGGGCTGGGTGCAAAGTCGGTTGGCCAGGCGACACCGTGGCGGCTCTTCCCCAGTAGCATGGTTCAACGGGTTGATGACCATGGCGCATACAAGGAACACAGGGGAAAGAACATAATATCTACTCCATCCGTTCCTAAATATAAGTCTTTGTAGAGATTTTACTATGGACCACATACGGATTTATGTAGTTGCATTTTAGAGTGTAGATTCACTCATTTTGCTTTGTATGTAGTCTATAATGAAATCTTTACAAAAACTTATATTTAGGAACGGAGAAAGTATGGGCTAACTTTTTACGCTTGATTGGTTGTTCGGGAGATAAGGGCAACTCCAATGCTGGTTCACGGATGGCAAGAAACGTCCACAGATATGTCCGGATGTGTCTCTGGGACAGCGGGTTGGGCGTTGGTCATCCTATTCGAACAGCGGTCTATGGTTGACAGTGTAGGTCGGACTGACACAGAAATAATAAAAGAGATAAGCAAGGACACATAGGCTGTAGGCTCGTGAATCTTTTTTTTTTTTTGCTCGTCAATCACTTGCCACCAAAATAGTGCTTAGTAGAGCAACGGGCTCGCCTGCCACCTGATGAAAAGGTACACGCTAGTCTCCCACCTAATCTGATCTGATGCAACGGCTGATCCCGGCTTCTGGCGATTGAGTGAGGTAATTAGTAAATAAACTCTAGCGCGTGCATCTCCACAACGCCATGACGGAAATGACCAGCCGATCTCCACTGTGAAAACCAGATCGGACGGATTAGCACATCAAATTGCTGAGAGGGCTCGTAGCTAGCTCTGTTATACTGTTTTTAATTTGATCTGGTGCAACTGATAATTAAACTCTGACTCGTGCATCTCCACAACACCATGGAGGAAATTAACTACCCCGGACCCGCTCCATCTCACGTAGTACCTCCTCTCGAAGTATAGCTTCAACGAACATTCCCAATGCGTCTCATCCCCTCACTGGTTCTCGCTGTAGACCATCCTATATATGCCACCGGAACGGTTCACATGCATGATGCACTTGCTATTAAGTTTCTGCCGTTGTTGCTTGAGTGTTGGTTCCACTACATGTACAATGTTGTTACTTATGGATGTGCTATATATATAATGGCTGTGAGCATCATCTTGGAGCATGTAGAGGACAGGAGAGAAATGGAATATTTCTTACGAAAAATAGATACATTTTTCCTAGTAAAAAATAAAAATAGATACAT
>NC_041380.1:530680365-530682596 GCF_002162155.2 Triticum dicoccoides | reverse complement strand
GTTATTCTTCACCAGAGGTAATCTTACGATAATTTCATAATTAAATTACGTTTCGAATTCAAATAGTTACATTCCTATTGATTCATTACGTAAAAATTGACATAAGAAAATAAAAATATAGGTCATAAGACAAGAAAATTTGCAGTTTATGTGTATTTTAGACTATGTTTTTACGTTTGTAATTTTACATAACATAAAATATTTTTTACGGCGATTATATATTTTTTTACGGTTTCTTTTTGCGTCGGAAATAAGACAAAACTTACGGAACGTAAAATCACAATGCATTGATGGTAAAATAAAGAGGGATATGCATTTGTGATCCCGCTTTCATCAATCAAATATATCATATGCCTGCAGATCTGCTACTGCGGATACTAAATGCTAATCCCACCTAAAAGTAATAGCCCTGCATTTTGAAAATTCAATAAAATCACATGTACACATTTTTTTAAAATGGAGACAAAAGACTTGCCACGTTGATTAATTAAAAAAGATGAGAACTGCCCACTATAATTGTTGCCGTATCGATCTTTGTCTAGATGTAGTGGTAGCTGTTTCCTTCTTGTCCCGTGTGGGGTGTGGCCATGTGTCCCTTTGGCGAGCTTCTCTTATATCCCCATGGCAATAGCAGCTTGTCTTCGTCTTCCTCAGCAGCAAGGTCGTCTTCCCCGGCCTAATTTGTCCAGGTGTGCATCCTTCGTCCTCTTCTCTTTGTTTCTGGCGTCGATTTCGTTTGGATTTGAGCTCTTCATTGCTGTCAATTTCCATCCTTTTTGGGTCTGATCGACTTCGAGTTCATCCTACGCCGTGATCTGGTTTGGCCTTGTGCATCACTGTGTTGCCCACATCCTTTGTCTGGACAGTGTTGACCGGTATACTCTAGGTAACAAGGGGCTCGTCTTCTACTGCCACTCACCGTTGGGCTACAGCCTACAGGGTGGTAGAAGCCTGTGCCCCTGCAGTCTTGGCCCATTGCAGCGGTGGCCCTTCCCGTTGTCGGCGGCTTCCCCAGATCAGAGTTCGTCGCGTGTCTTCACAATTATAAGTACCTTATATGGATGGACAAGGAGACCACTTTTCAGAACTGAGACAACTAGTGATATTTTCCTGACCTGACTAGATATTGTTTCTGCTATTATTTATGCATGACTAGACTTTAAAAAATATTCATTTGGACACCTAGACGTTTTCCTAAATAAAAGTAGCTATATTGTCTTACTTCTTTTTAAAAACAGTGCAAACGTAGACGTTCATATATACGTGCATACATTTATCCCTATGAACACAGACACGCACACTCTACCCCCGTGAGTATCTCCGAGAGACTGAGTCATATAGGAATAAATTGAACACCAGGACTTGAGTCCTGATGAGCTGGGGATACCACCGTCCACCTAACCATCTAACCACATGTTGGTTCGCTATGTTGTCTTGTTTTAAGTAGTACTTTGTCCCGTTCTGACAATTCATGCGTATGTTTTTCCTGAATTCCGGCATGTTGGTAACTGCTTCAACAACAATGCTCAAGCCCAAACTCTAATTACGGCCCTTATGGTACGGTTATACCTTAAACTTTTATGTAAGTTGCAATGATCATGCGTGTTTTTGCTTAAGATAAATGTATCAATTTTTTTGGCACAACACCTATCAGAACTATGCAGTTGGATTAATACCTGACTAGTGATGCTTCAAGTTGACACTTGACAACATCATTGTGAATTTACGGTCTTTTAGCATAACATTGTATCCTATCCTATGTCATATATCCTATATACCTAAGAGATTGAGCCCCACTATTTATCTCAACATGCAAGCATGCCATATCATCGTGATAAGACCCACCTCAATATGCAACCATGCATGGGAAAAGACCCACCCCCATGTGCAACCATCCATCGGAAAATATTTTTCATTATATTATTCTACTTATATTCAATAATTGTTTTTCCAACCGAGTAAGAGCTTCCAATTTCTTTGCCGAAAAAAGCTTCCAATTTCTTTGGCAACCATCGATCTGCAATCATCGATCTATGAAACCATTTCAATAATTCAAACTCTAGGATCTACAATACATGAAAACCTAGACTAGCAAATATTGACCTTTGTGTGAAGTAATGAAATGAATTTAATAAATGGTATGGTGCATAAAGTAAGTTAAATAATCAGCTCTTCTCAATTGTACATGAGCACCTATCATGCGTAGCCATCAATGATGGAGTAACATGACA
>NC_041380.1:530678432-530679900 GCF_002162155.2 Triticum dicoccoides | reverse complement strand
TGGGTGGGGGGATCTGCCTGTCATAAAAAAGTAAAATTTTAGCATATTAGTCAAGTAAATTGAAGCAAAAGGTATGGAACTCATTTTCAGGGTCAAATTAGGCCGTTGGAGTCTGCAGATATCCAAACGTTTCACTGGCAGAATTGAGATTACCTGATCCTGTAATTGCCAAGAAGGCTACATGCAGAGCACTATGCAATTTCCAGATCATCATTCGTGTGGCGCTAAAATGTTGGGTATTTGATGGTTCATGTTGAACTAAGTACATTGTTTCCAAGGTATCACCATGTTTACTGCGACATATATTCATTGACTCCCGGGGCATCCTCTTTTTCTTTCAAGGATGATATTCGGTATCTAGAGCGGAATCGATGCGGTCGTGTGTGCTCTTATCTTCAGCTAGAGTGGCTTTCATTTGGGCGAGGCTTGATGCTTCGCCTTCCTGTCGGTACCATGTGACATGTCTTAATATAGATTTTCATGAAAGAGAAGGAGACATCATGGTGGGTGCGATCGGACATATATTCATTGACTCCTGGGACATCCTCTTTTTTTTTCCGGGATGATATTCGATATCTAGAGCGTATTTGATGCGGTCATGTACGCCCTTATCTTCAGCTAGAGTGGCTTCATTTAGGCGAGGCATGAAGCTTCGCCTTCCTATCGGTACCATGTGACATGTCTTAATATAGATTTTCATGAAACTGACAGAGGCGGAGACATCGTGGTGGCTGCGATCGGAGGTTGGTATTGGCAGAGAGGGTACTGGTTGTGTTGAAGACAATGCGGCACATGCTCTCCCTGTGTGCCGGTTGTTTGGGGACTCGCAGTAGCAGCCTTGGCAAACAGGGGTGGAAACACATGTGAACTGCATTCTTGGTGGTACTCTTTGAGTACCGAGCCACGATTTTCAGGGTGTAAACCCAAGGTCTGGCCTGCGTTGCTGAAGGCATTGTTTTGGAACTCGGATTTTCTCCAGGATGAAAACCCAAGATCATTGATGGGGCAATGACAACGTTTGTGTTTTCTTTCCTTCTTGAAGGTGTTGCTTTTGGAGAATCTCGTTTGTTGTACATGTGTTGTCTTCGGTGGTGGTTAGAGTGCTACTATTGCGAGTGTTTCAACACAGCCGTGACGGGGTCTTTGTTTTCTTTTTTCTCTTTCTTTATTTTATTTCTTGGCTGTGTACATCCCTGATGTCTTTAGACATCTTATTGATGCAGAGGCTGGGTATATTTTGTATCATCGCGGTATTAATATATTCTCTTGGTATCATGAACTTACGTGTGCAAGTGCAAGGAGATGCAGATTATTTGTCTTGCGGCGATTTCCATGATGCGTTCTCGGAAATACAGCATGTAGAAGTTATAATAGTATTTATTTTTCAATTCTTAACGATTGTAGCTTGGTTCTGGCCTTGTGTGATTCCGGTATCACATACATGAGAAATAGTTCAAAAGACATTTAC
>NC_041380.1:530673729-530678300 GCF_002162155.2 Triticum dicoccoides | reverse complement strand
CCCGCACGCGCGTAAAGAAGAACATATGGACATATGGACACACTCGAGCTCTCTCCACCTCTGATCCAATCCCCTAAAAAAGGCTCTCTCCTCCACTGTTCAAGATTCAACCAAAATTTCCCGGTCAAGATAGTATCCCTCTGTCCCATAAGGATGGTCGTAATGCTAGTATCATATTTAGTATCATGTATGGTAACTAGGCAATTTTGATGATGTGTCATAGCATTAAATGAAGAAAGAGAGGATGGAGTATCATATCATGATACCGTATTATAATAAATGCTATGCTACTTTGTGTCATGCATGACAATAAATAGAGTATTATATGATACTAATATATGATACTATGCATTAGGGAGATAGTATCATACACTAGTATCATATGCATGATACTAGTATATGATACTCCCCATTATAACCAGCCTAAGACTAGCCACAGCGGGAGTTATTTCAGCAGTAACTTCAAGTCCAACTCAGCAAATTTGTCTATGTGACAATGAGTTAATGAAGAGAGAGGTAGTTCTAGTAACTTAGCTAGTTACTGTAACATCACATGTCTCAATGCAGTATGAGTCTATAACCTAATAAATGTAGTTTTGCATGACACCACACCTATGTTACTACCCACTATGAAGGTAGTAATATAGTCTAGGGATAGTGTATGTTACTCTCCATTGTGGCTAGTCTAATATTAGAGCGTGCTCCCTCCCATCCCCGCTAGGGTTCCCTCCGCCGCCGCCGCCCTAGCCTCCACCCGCCGCCGCCGGCCACCGGCGTGCGCGCCCCAGCCCATCCTGCGCCCCTCCCCTTCCTCCATCGGCCTTGTTCGCTCACTCGCCCCCCCTCACCGCGGGCGGCGGGCGAATCCCCCACCTCTCCCCTCTCTTCCGCCCCTCCCTCCCGTCCTTCTCCCCCTGCCGCCGCCGGCGTGGTCCACCAGGCCTTGCCCGCACGGCGCTGGCGGCGGCGGGCTGTTCCATCCCCGCACGCGTGTTGGGGGGCGCGGGGGCCCCCTGACCGCAGCGGTGCTGCTCGGCTGCAGCAGTGTGGCTCGGCGGCGGTCCCGTGGGCCACGGGTGCCCTTGGCACGGCGACGCGCTGGTGCTGGTGGTTGGTGGTGCCCGCCCGACCCAGATCTGGGCTGGCGCGGGCCGGCGGCTCGGCACGGCGGCGTTGCTCCCTGGTGGTGGCGAGGTGTCTGTGGTCTACGGGTGGTGCTGGCTTCGTTGGCCGGCGTGCTGCGGCGTGGGGATAGGGACTGTCCGGACCCATGTGGGTCCGGCCGGGCCATCGTGGCCTGGCAAGTCCTTGTCGCCGCGTCCGGTCGGCTCCGCGAGAGCGATGGAGGTTGTCCCTTCCCGCCGGTCGAGTTGCGGTTGCCCTCGTGGCCATTGTCTCCTTTCCCTCCTCCCAAGTCTCGTGTCGGCGGCCCCAGTGAGACGACGATGTTGGTGCGGTGACCGTGGTGGCACAGGCTGGTGGGCGGCAGATTGGGTGGTGCATTACCGAGTGTCCGGGGTAGTGGTGGTTGTTTGGGTCGGGAGAAATCCCTAGCGACTTGTCCGGCTCCGACGCGGTGACGCCTGCGGGCGCCGCCGGACCTTCCTGAAGGGCGTCGGGTATACCCCTTCCCCACTGCCCTTCGCGTACCGGGGGAAACCCTAGGACCCGTGCGGGCATCAGCGGCGGCGCCGTCGCATTCCTTCTTGAAGGTGTTGCTTGGTACACGACCCTCCGGAATGCTAGGAACGCGGTGGTACTTCTCCGGAGGGTGCAGCAGTTTCCGGTCTTCGTCGCTTAGTTGATCTGCCGGTGTCGGCATTTATTTCTCTTTTCTTTCTCTTATTTTTTCTTTTTCGGCTTGGTTGTGCTGTAGGCCCAGCAGGTTGGATGTATCGGTTGGATGCTTTATAATATAAAGCGGGAGGAAACTCTTTTTCTTATCTAATATTAGATCGTTTTTAAACTACACTAATGTCAAAAACGCTTTTATATTATGAGACGGAGGGAGTAATACACGAAGTCAACAGGTAACATGCATGGCGCAGATCTCGAATTGCAAGCTGCAACTTGTACTGCAATTACATAGATAATCCATCCACGATGTATCGATCTCGAGTATCTCCTTGGGCGCCTACAAATAGCATCGATGTGTATGAGCGAGTCATCACACATTTTCTATCCTGCATCTTCTTCTCTTGCTGACCCACAAAGATCTTCCTCCTAGCTAGCTAGAAGCTTGCCCGGCCTTGCTGTTCCCCAACAATGGCTTCTGGTGCCGCCGCTCTTGTTCTCAAGGCGTCCGTCTTCGCTGCCGTACTCTCCATGCTGGTCCTGCCTTCCTCGGGGCGTTGTCCATCGCTGGGACCGGCACCGCCACCACCACCGACGTCGGTTTCAGTAACTCCAGAGCCGCCACCGCCTTCGGGGCCCAAGATAACATGCGCGGATTGTATGCAGTGCCGGGACTCGTGCAGCAGCGACTGCGCTGCTCTCAGCTGCCTCCGGGAATAAACATTGGCTGGATAGCTAGCTCGCTAGGATGTGTTGCATTCATGGTCAATCGTGTCTGTACTCAGGTTGTGCACGGTTCTACGTATGCATAGAGGAATAAAGATGAATGCTATGTAGCTTTGGATAAATCTATTTTCTGAAGTATTTCGGTTCAATCGTACTGAACCTCTTCCTTCATTCGTCGTATCTTTCCATCCGATGGCCAGTATTTTCCGGTTGCTTAAGATTGCAAATCATTCGCACGGACATTGGCATGACAGACACCAGTTTTTGTACGTTGCATTGTGAGGACTTCACTTTTTTTCCGCAGAAACTCCATGTTTTAGTTACAATTAGCTGGCACTAGCAGCTTGATACACGGAGGATTGTGGCGTAGCCAACAAGCGGTCCTAACCTCCATTCTTCCATGGATAGTCAGACAGTCGACAACCCCTATTTTGTTCACGATTAATCTTACATAGCGAAAGCCAGCGCAGTTCCAGATGGCGTTTAATCTCCGAGGTGAGATGGCGAGAAGGCGATTTATCTAGAGAGCTCCTTTTCTGTGGCATTGTGAATTTAATAGCATATGAATTTCAAGGAGAATTTTGATGCAGTGTCCTTCTACCCCCTCCTTTTCTTCTGTCAATTTTCAAAGAAAATTGTAAGAGCTCCTTGACCAAATGTCACCCGCTGCCCCACCAAGATGCATAGTTACCCCCCACCATACGATTTGCATCTGGCGGTCGAGAGCATGGGGGCACCGCATCCAGCACACACTGATCATGTGTCGATTGGTAATCGAAACTTGGGCTCATGGAAGTCGTTGAGAAAGTAGCATGAAATACGCAACACATCTACTTTGATTTACACGATCTCACTTGGGTACGCAGGGAGGAGGATGAGCAAGACGAGGGTTCTCTCAGGAAGAGGATGAGGGAGCCGACAGAGCGTTCGCTCTGAGACAATAATGTACATTCATGACATAGTCACTTAATTAGTCCAGTCCTAATATCTATGTGTGGAATCATTCGAGATGATTGTACTAGTTATGAGTCAACTTGTAATTAACAACCATTAGATAATCCGTGAGCGTCAGGCAGCCGTTGGGAAGAAGGCCTGCCGCGACACCGCACCCTTCCACCGCCTGAAGCCCAAATCCCACGACTCCGACAACGATGACAGAGGTGCCGCTGGCCAGCCTGTCATGGTTTAAAAAGTCACCGTCAAGTGTAGGGTAACACATGGTTAGTTTTTTTAGATCTTTAGTTCACCAGACGAAATATCAGCGGCTTTGTGCAAAAATTATCCTAGTTTAAATTAATATGGTCCGGTTTATTTGAGTTTGAATTAATTTTTCATCAATTTTGTTACAATTCATCTGAAATGTAGCCAGACATTTTCGGCTAGCTTTGGATGATCGGTTTCGGCATCCCTTTCCGCGGGCGGATGCGGGAGGAACTTTGGGGGTTAGCATTGGAAATGCCCTTATTACTAAATTTGAATTTACTATATCTCCGTTATATTGGTAACTCCACTAACAACCACAAACTTGTGAAAACTACATGAAATATGCAAATGATTAAAATCATCAAAATAGTTCTGATGAACATATTGAGTAGAGTGGCAAATCCTATTATTTTTAATACTCAAACTACCTTTATTAAAGGAAGATATATCATAGAAAGGGTTATGGTTCCACATGATGCCTTGAACCCTATCAACCACAATAAATAGAATGCTCTTTTTTAAGGTGGATTTGAAGAAGGCATCTGATAAAATACAAGGGCCCTTTGTCCATCATATGCTCAAGTAGAAGGGGTTCTCTGGTACGTGGTGTGATTGGATTTTGTATACTATGAGGGGATGACATGTGGAAGTTAATGACAAGGTAGGGATTTATTTGAAAACTCATAAAGGGCCTAAATAAGGAGTTACTCTATCTCTCCTTCTGTTTGACTTGGCTGTTGATGCTTTGACCATTATTATAGAAAAATCTAGGCAGAATGAAATTGTGAAAGGAGTTGTAGGAGGGATTTTGAAATATGCATTTAATATGCTCTAGGATGCCGATATAT
>NC_041380.1:530668153-530673071 GCF_002162155.2 Triticum dicoccoides | reverse complement strand
CATATGACTTGCTATATGATGAATATAGTGTTACAAAGTAAAGTTCTTTCTGTATGCATTTGGACATATGACTTGCTAAGTATGCAATTTGTTTAAAGTGAACTTTTCTTATTCGGAGATGCCATTAATAAATCTAACATGTACCATGAGATATTTACTTGTAATTTGGGTTTATACCATTTAAATATTTGCACATCTTTCTTTCGAATGTTAGAATTAGTGGTAGGCGCTGGAAGGGGGTGGCAGATAAAATTGAAAAATAGGCGTGGATGTTGGCAGGGGAAATTACTCAATATTTCGGGCAGAATCACTCTAGTTTGGGCTTGTCTGACTAATATGGCCTTGTATTTGATGTCCTTCTACTCCATTCCTGTTGGGGTTATAAAAGATAATTGATTTCTTCATCGCCATATTAGTCTGTCTAGCTGACGAATATAAGAAAAATAATATCATATAGGCATTCTACATTCTGACAGCCCGATCATTGTGCTGAAAACTAACTAAGAATGGAGAGTATTCGGTTAAATCCATGTACTTGGATGTTATTAACTCTAGCGCGATTCCTAGAATTAAACATGTTTGGAAAGTTAAAGTACCTTTGAAAATCAAAGTGTTTATGTGGTTTGTGCATAAACAAGTTATTTTAACTAAGGATAATTTGGCAAAATGCAATTGGACAGGATCTACAAGATGTAGCTTTTGCGACCAACATGAATCAATCAAACACCTCTTTCTTGATTGTCCTCTGCCAAAAATTATGTGGTGGTCGGTTCACATAACGTTACTCCTCCGAATTCTATCAACACGTTATTTGGGACGTGGCTTGATGGGATAGATTCCAATACATCGAGACATATTCGTGTAGGAGTATGTGCTTTATTATGAGCAGTCTAGAACTACAGAAATGATTTGGTCTTTAACAGAACAACAAATATTCAATTTTTGTAGGTTATCTCCAGAGCCACTGTGTTGATCCGTATGTGGTCGCTACTCACTCCGACGGAGGCCAGGGAGCGTTTGGTTACTGGATCTACCAGATGAGAGATGGTAGCACGGGATATTTTCAATCGGTTTGGATGGCGGTCATGTAATAGGATACGCATTTAGTGTTCCTATCTTTTTATGCCAGCCGGTCGTGGCTTTTCTATTACTGTTTAGCTCTTCGTGAGCCTTTTTTTGTTATTTGTTCGACACATGGAGACTTATGTTGGACCTTTTGCTTATTAATAATCATGACCGTATGCATCATTCTGATGCAGAGGCTGGGGCGAACCCCCCTTTTCGAAAAAAGGCATTCTACATTCAGAGTGCATGAATAAAGCTCTGCTAGCCAAGTGGTCTTGGAAGCTAGAAACCGAGTCTGGACTATGTCAAGATGTGTTCCTAAATAAATATGTAAAAAATAAACGTATTTCTAGGACAAAACCTAGAGTTGGAGACTCTCATTTCTGGACTAGCTTACTAAAAGTTAAAGATCTCTTTTATCAACATTGCAAGAAATGATTGGGGATGGAAAGAATACAAGACGGTGGGTTGGAGACAGACCACTTAAAATCATTTATGCCAGATTATACAATCTTTCCATTGATTATAAAATCTCTATGGCTGAGGTTCTTGGGAAAGGATAGGGTCGATTTTCTTTCAAGAGAAATCTGCTTGGTGAGACTTTGGATCTATGGATTAGTCTTAAGGATAGATGTGAAGAAATTAAGACACCAGGGGGCAGGTACAATATAAAGTGGATGCTTATTGCTGAGAAAAAGTTTATTGTTATATCCCCATACAAACATTTGACTGTAAATGAAGTCAGATTCCCTCAAAAAAATATGGAAAACTAAAATACCTTCTAAAATAAAGTTTTTTCTCTCGCTGGTGGTCAAGGATAGTATTCTTACGAAGGACAACCTACTTAAGAGGGATTGCAATGGGAGTAACATGTGTGTGTTCCGTGGTCAAGAGAGTGTTTTTTAAATGCCCAGTAGCTAGACTCATCTGGAGCCCATTTAAGTGTGATTTTGATTTGATCACTACTCATGTCAATTTGCATGAATGCTTCGGAAGCTGGATAAAAAATTTCCCTACACCGAACAAGAAACTTGTGATTGTTGGGATTTATGCTATTTTCTGGACTATATGGAGATGTAGGAGTGATATAATATTTGAAAAGAAAACTATCAATTATCCAATGACTGTGATCACACTAATGTGCCATTGGATTACCGGGTGGTCTATTTTGAAGATAAAGGAGGCGCCTCAGAGGGTGCTGCTGCAGGGGGCAATGCTCATCCTACAAGGATATCTACCATTCCATTAAATATAGGAGTACAATATCTTTGATGGTTATTAAGTACTAGATGACTTGCATGCTTTCACAAATGAAAGAGTAACTAAAAGTTCTGTGGATTGAAGTCCATGAAGTCGATGAATTTAAAAATGGAAGAGGTTTAAATGGATGGAGAGAACTCCATGTCCAACCAAGGATAAAAGAAGTTTCATCATAATTATTAAGGACACACATTTTTATCTCAAATTACACCAAAATATTAAACACAACGGAAAAGCATAAGCACGCGCGCACATGAGTGGTTATGCAGAAACTATACTAAAATGTATTTTAGCTGCAAAAAATACATACCATATATTAGTTTTTGTACCAAAATTGCTAGCCACTACTAGGGAAAACCTTATACACAGAATCTTAGCAGCAGCGCGGCATAAAAACAGGCGCTGCTGCTAAGTAGTAGCAGCGCGACTACGGAAAGCTCGCTACTGGTGCAAACTTAGCAGTAGCGCGTGATGCTTAAACCGCGCTGCTACAAAAATTCACCGACAGTACACAACGACATAAGTTTACCTGTAGCGCGGCGCCAGGGAGCGCGCTGCTGCTAATGCCATAGTAGCAGCGCGCTTTTTTGTCACCTCGCTGCTGCTAATTTTGAAAATGTGCACATGGTTGGCCCGTTTAGCAGTAGCGCGTGACAGGAAAGCGCGTTGTTGCTACGCTCTTAGCAGCAGCGCGCTTTCTCTCCCGCGCTACTGCTAAGACGCAGAACCCACCACCTTTTCCTCCTCCCCCTCCCCATCTCCTCTCCTCCCTTTCCCCTACCCTCCCACATCCTCCCTCTCTCACTCTTCTTCTTCCTCAATACTTCTCCCCCCATTACTCTCCCTCTTCTACCTACCTTTCTCTCTCTTCATTACTCCTAGCTATAACTACACCACCTCCATTAATTCATCTCCTTTATCTTTTTCCTCCCCCCTTAGATGACGCAGATATTACCTGTTGCCCTTAGAGGGATAATGGACAAGCACGTCTGTGACACGCTTATTGGTCTCTGCAACTTTTTCGACGTCATCTCTCGAAAGTCGATTAGTGTGAAGCAGCTCCGAAGGCTACAGGAAGAGATCGTTGTGATACTGAATGAGCTTGAGATGTACTTCCCGCCCGCGTTCTTTGACGTGATGGTGCATCTGTGTGTCCATATTGTGGATGACATAATAGACTGGGGCCGTCATTCCTGCACAACATGATGCGGTTTGAGAGGATGAACGGGATCATCAAAGGATTCGTTCGTAACATGTCCCGTCCGGATGGAAGCATCGTACAGGGCTATTTGACACAAGAGTGCATCTCTTTCTGTGAGAATTTTCTATATGGCGCAGACCAGCCGCCTGATGTTAGTGTTGGTTTGCCCGTTAACAAGCACGATGGGAGGCTCGAAGGAGAAGGTCACTGTAACGGTCGCAGGGAACTGCACGTGGCATACTCAGATCGACGCAGCGACTTTGATAGAGCAAACTTGGTAGTGCTACAACACCTAGACGAGGTAGATCCTTTCGTGGCACTGCACAAAGAAATTATCGCAAAGAAGTATCGTGACCGGGGGGTATGCAGGACGGACGCCGAAGTTACTAGAGAGCACAACTCCACTTTCCTGCATTGGTTCAAAGAGCATATTATTGCTAATCCCCCTGAGGAGGGCTCTAAGGACGGATTGCTCATATACACCTTAGCACATGGCCCCTCGCCCAACCTCGTAACCTATCAGGCATATGATATTAACGGATACACGTTCTACACGGAGGCCAAAGATATGGACAGTGATGAATATCAGAACTCAGGGGTGACGATGGAATGCATGACCGGCAGCGACAACGGTGCAACTGAATGATTTTATGGAAGGGTCGAGGAGATCTGGGAGCTTGACTACTCTGGACTGCACAACACGACGATGTTCCGTGTCAGATGGGCTAAGAATGTCGAAAGAGAAAGCCGGATTTTCACTACCATGACTATACCCGACGCCAAGAGCGCTACCGTGAACGCTATCACAAAAAACGAGCCATGGGTACATGCTAAGCACGTGACACAATGCTTCTTCATAACCGACCCATGCAATCCCAGTCGTGTTGTCGTGAGGAAAGGCAAAAGAAACATCATTGAATGGATGGAGTCGCCAACGAGGAAGACTATGATCAGTACGGCAACCCAATGAGAGAAGATGACGATGATGATGAAGTATACGTCAAAAGAAGAATCAATACTACATTACCAAAGAAAATTCGTACTCCATGAAAAAGGCAAAGTCACAATGAGGGGCTCAATTATTCTTCGACGAACAAGAAGAGAAAGAAGCTGACTCAAAAACGAAAACGTCAGCGCTGAGGAATCGGTCAAATGATGTAATATATATATATATGTTCCTATTTTGTATACACACTTAATTAGCCATTATTATGCATGGGTCCAATGATGTAATATATATATGTTCCTATTTTGTATACACACTTAGCCATTATTATGCAAGGGTCCAATGATGTAATATATATGTTCCTATTATGCTGAGGAAAAGAAAAAAGGGAAACTGGTTATAGCAGCAACGCTTTAGTGAAAAAGAGCTACAGCTAGTCAAGGTAG
>NC_041380.1:530654495-530667932 GCF_002162155.2 Triticum dicoccoides | reverse complement strand
GTCGGCCCTTGCCTCTCTCCTCTGCTTCCTCCCCTCCCAGCCTCGACCGTCATCGGGCCTGCCTCCTCGCCCTGCACCCTTTGTAAACCACCCCCCCTCTCTCTCTCTGCTAGCTAGGGTTAATTTACTTAGGTTTTAGTTATGTTAATTAGGTTATCTATTTAGTTATGAATTTAGATAGGTTTCAAAATTTCCTGAAATTATATGCAAATTTGAACTGGACATGTGATATGTGGATATATCATGTTTTGGACATGTCATGTTTTGGTAAATGATCCGAGTTGCCTATGTTATGCCGGAATGTTTATTCATTTCCGTTCCGGTGAATTTCAGGCGCTCGATATGTCCATTTTTTAGCAAAGGTCATGCCGAAATTTCCCGTGAATAAAGGCATGATTTGTGCTACATAGTTGGCATATCGAGTGTTGGCACATAGATTTCTTTTTTATCTCATTTCTCATTTATTCATACTTTTAGAAATAAATGAGGACACTTAAACATAGGAAACATGTTGAACAACGAAGAAACTAGGCCTTCTGACCAAGATGCAGACGAGATGGATTATGAGGGTGAACAAGACTACCTCGACTTTTTGACTGCTAAGCAAGGTTTGCAGGTCCGCCTCGATGATGGTACTGACACCGACACCCACATCGACGGCGCCGACACCGATGGCGGCGCCGAGACCGGTGGGGAAGGTACCGCCGGGGAAGATACCGGCGCCGATGCCGGTACCGAAAAGAGGCATAAGAAGCAGAGGATACGAAAACCTAACAACCTAGGGATTGGACGACTTGTGATCACAAAGATGGCACCTGGCAAGTTTGAGCCGTTAGAGCCGGAAGAACCTCGCAAGTGCTATGGGAACCAAGTAGGATGCATCCTACGGGAATGCGCGAGCATCAATGACGATGACTTAAGGAGTAAAGAACATTTGACGCAGTTGCTCCTAACGAAGTTGCACAAGAGATTCAAGTTCCCCGATTGGGATGATAACATAGAACAACCGTGGGATGATCCGAAGATGAAAAAGATTAACAATCACGCCATGGGCATGTTCAACAATGATTTGGCCTCCTGGAAATCGAGGGTGAAATGAGCTATTGAGGCTGAGGAACCCCTGTCCAAGATTCTGGAGGAAAATCCGACACTTATGGAAGAGGAGTTTGAAAAGTTCAAGGACACTTGCGCTACCGAGGACGCCAAGGCTAAGGCTGTGAAATTCAAGAGCCTTCAGCAAAGGAACATGGGGAAGCATCGCCTCGGAAGCCGTGGCTACCTCGTTAAAAGGCCCATATGGGATAAGGAGGACGCAGAACGTGAAGCCGCGGGTCTCCCAGACCCCTTCGCGAAGTTCACCAACCCCTTGGAGCATGACTTCATCAGGGCCCTTCAAGTTTTTTACACGGACAAGATCACGAGGAAATTGATTAGACTACTGGAGAAGCAACACCAGCTTGCAGCCGAAAACCCTACTTCTCCGATGAGGCCCAAGTGGGACACCCCTCTCAACCGGGCCTTGAACGAACTTAAGGGACTCCCTTTGGGCCAGCGGCCGCAATATGGTCGTGTGCACGGCGCTGGAGATGGCGCCACGTGGAAGGTGTTTTACAACGAGGGCCCGGAGGCCAAGAAGCAGAAAAAGAAGTTTAGTCAGGCGGACATCGACGCGAAGGTGAAGCTTGTGGTCGAGAAAAAAGCAGCCGAGGACGCGAAAAAAGCAGCCGAGGACAAATATGAGTTGCTACAGCAGGCAGTCAATGCAGTTGTAACTGCATGCAGAAATTATTTTGCTACTAACTTGGTTCCAGTTATCATCAGCTGGACGAAGGAAAATCCAGACAAGACGGTACATGATTTCTCGTTGCCCAGTTTCGTCGGGAGCAACTCCATGAACAACAATACCATCGCACCATCACTTGCTCACGCAACTGGGCCTCCTCTCGCAGCCGCTCCTGCTCATAGCAGCCCGTCCTTAGTCTCTGGCGCGCTTGGTGGGCCTTCGTCTTTGGTTGAGCTCGACGCCGTCACGGTAATTACATGTCGCACCAACATATATATATATATATATATATATATATATATATATATATATATATATATATTCCATTTTTGTTGCCTTTCGGATGTTTTACGCCACAGACATATGTGTTTGCAGGCGAGAGAAACCCCGTGCACCATACTCTACTTGATCAAAGGCCAGAAGGTGGACATGGGAAAGGGGATGATAATGGACCCCTTGCAACCCATGTTCCACAACCAGCCGATCCCTGCTGGGCACTTCAGGGTTAGCTTGTCCAGTGTGAAATCGAGGCACGAGGATTTGCCTCCTCCAGTACAGCATGTGGGAGCGGACGACGAGACCCCGCCACGGATTGAAAGCTGCAAGGGTTGGGTGCTGCTATGGCCGAAGAATCTTATTCGTCTGGAGCCGGCCGAGAGCACACCAATAACCACACATCAACAAGCATGTGCGGAGACCACCACCCCGCCTACGCAATTACCAGCTCCTGCAATGCCAGGTGAGAGCGGCGGACGACATGATGAAGGGGGTGCAATAGTGTTGGCTGATGTAATTTGTCCTGTAGAACAGAGAATGGATGATGAGACGGAGGTCGACCCTATGGATTTCCTCAATACAAACGCGTATGACGGTGACATAGAATTGATGAGTCAACCATATGACAAATCGGGCTATCAGCTTGCTAATGAGGATATGGATGATATGCCCGGGTAGGAAGGTCGTAGCAGGGATTGCAAAAAGTCTCTCTTCATGAAATCTTCACAGGACACGCCTGAAGATGCCGCCTCAACACAGGCTCAACTATCCCAGCGCGAGGGTCGTACAGTACTTAGCCCGGGAACACTGGGGCAGGGGTTAAGGAAGGGTCTAGAAGGTGTGCCCAAGAAAAAGGAGAGAAAGAGATCGGGGAAGATAGCTGCCTCCAAACAAGCCAGAGCACATAGCAGCCAAACGATACATTCTGAAGAGCGTGTACCCGTGAAAGGTGCGGCCATGTTCCATCTCACGGGCGAGCCGATGCTACCGCAGAAACCACTGGAGGCACTATCAGGGGATCTCAGGGGACTGCACGACCATGTGCTGTCGACTGAGAAAAGCCTACTAGCCTCAAAGGATCCAGGATATCCGACATACGCGGCTCGTGTGCCTGAGGGGAAGTGCTACGTCGAGACACGGCCCACGGAGGTGTTCTTCCTGCGGTTTGACCATATCTTTGAGATGTTTTTGACAAGGCAGCTCAATTTTACAATCGTCCGCTTTTTTGCGCTACATATGAGCTCTGTCATGAACAGTGAAGAAGTCTCGCAAATCATCTGTGTGGCGGATCCGTACTACATGCACGAGTCTTTCTTGAGTCTCGGCGACTTTGAGCGTGAAACTGCTAGGGACTACCTCCAAAACTTCATGGTACAGAATAAGGACCGGGAAATTGTCCTCGTGCCTTATCATCCAAAGTAAATCAGTTTCGAACAACCCTTTCATACATTTCAATCATTCCTTCTCTCTCTATGGGGAATAATTTGAGGTGTCTTTTCCCCGCAGCAACGGGCGGGCCGTCCTTATCGTTCTTTATCCGCAAGTCTCCCATGCCGTGTATTTTGACCCTTCCAGAGACTACGAGAAAAAAGACTACACCCACATAATGAATATTCTAGATGATGCTCTCCAAGGCTTCAGCTTTAGAGGTGGCCACATGCAGATCAGGAAACAAAGGAACAAGAAGATGGGTTTCACGCATAAAACTAACTTCTCCTGCATCCAAGTCCCAAAACCAAGCAAGAAGGATGGATTGTACATCGTCCATCTCATGAATCAGTTCAACACGGATCACCAAAAGCTTCGCATGAGAAGCAAAAATGATGATCATATCCACAAGTGGCTAGAATCTTATGGAGAAGCGGATTATAAACTTAGAGATGACTTCTTTCGCATCCAAAGGGACATTGCGACGATCATCATGAAAGAAGTCGTCGATGAGAAGGGGATGTTCCACCACGGCCCTATATCGCGAGCTGACGTCCGAACTCGCATAGGCATGCAACGTCTAGACCTCACGCCGTTCAAGAAGCTAGGGTCCATCCTCGATGATATGGAAGGATAGAACTTCTAGTGATTTATGATGCCGATGATGATGATATGTGTCGGTTGAACTTGTATACTATTTGTAGTGATGCAACTTTGTGATGTCCACGATCCCTGCCGAACTTGCGTAACGCTACTTTGTTAGTTTGCGTACGATGACCTGCGTACCTCTAATTAATTAATTTGCGTACTGTATGTTGCATCTAGTTGCTAACCCTTTCTTTTTCGGTGTTCTCTAGTATATTTTGTTGCATATATACGATTGTACATCCTCTTCATGAACATGCATCTCTAACAGGTACCTAGTTTCTTGATGGCGAGATGGAACTGCTATGTCGTGTACAAAGGGAAGGTTCCGAGGGTGTACAACGAGTGGCATGAGTGTCAGGCGCAAGTGAATGGGTTCTCAGACGCCAGCCATAAAGGCTTCAAAAGCATACAAGAAGGAGAAGCTAGTTATTTGAGGTTCATGCTAGCACGAGAGAGGACTCGTAACCGCCATCTCATGTACTGCATAGTTCCGCTCTCACTCATAGTGATAGCTCTTCTCGCGTATACCTTTGTTTAGATGGATGACGTTGTAGTTGCAAGTATTCGAGACTTGCATGTATCGCTATTTTTGAGATGATGACAAGATACCACTTTGTGTTGGATGATGATTATGACGAGACTATTTGTATGTATATGCTATGATTACATTTGTGGTCTCGCAGGCATTTGTATGTGTATCATGATGACATTTGTATGTGCTAAAGATTCTTCTATAAAGCCTGTTCAAATACAAAACAAATATGCCGAAAAAAACAAAAAACTACTAAAATTAGCAGTAGCGAGTGGAGAAAAGTTAGCAGCAGCGCGGTTGTAGCAGTAGCGCGCACAGGGGAAGCGCGCTATAGCTATTAGCAGCAGCGAGGTTCCTTTAAGCGCGCTGCTGCAACACTTGTGTAGCAGTAGCGCGGGTGGACCAGCGTTACTGCTATACGTTAGTTGTAGCGCCTTATTGGTAGCGCGGGTACCCGCGCTGCTGATAGGCCTAAAACCCGCGCTGCTGCTAGCCTTTTCCCTAGTAGTGAGCGCCTGCAAATAAGGAGGAACAAGTTGCCATGGTCCCTAAAGTTCAATTCCCAAAAGAACTAAAGGATTTTAGACCGATTAGTCTGTGTAATGTGATAGATAAGATTGTTTCAAAATGCTTGGTTAACTGACTACGCCCTATTTTGTCTGAACTTATTTCGGAAAACCAGAGTGCATTTATTCTAGGGAGGCTCATTACAGATAATTCTATCATAGCATTTGAATCCTTGGATTTCATCTAGGAGGTTGTAGCCAGTTCATCGGCTTTTTGCGCATACAAACTAGACCTATCAAAGGCCTATGACCGGGTGGACTGGGTTTTTCTCGAGAAGGCTCTTAGTAAATGGGGATTCTCACAGCAGTGGATTTCTTGGATTATGGCGTGTGTCACGCCAGTAAAATATTCGGTGAAGTTGAATGGAAAATTATTGGAGCCCTTCATCCCCTCCCGCGGACTCCGACAAGGTGATCCCTTGTCTCCGTTTCTTTTCCTCTTTGTTGCTGATGCTTTGTCTTTGTTGGTCAACAAGGCTATTTCGGAGGAGGGGCTGGTAGGAGTGAAAGTATGTCGGCGGGCACCTATGATCTCTCACCTGTTATTCGCAGATGATTCATTGTTGTTCTTTCACGCATCTGAGTAGCAAGCAACTATTGTAAAATGTTTGTTGAGCACTTATGCACGACCTACAGGACAACACATAAACCCCTCAAAGTGTTCCATCCTCTTCTCTAGTAATTGCAATGAGATGGTGTCGGTGGAGGTTAAACATATTCTGGAGATAACAAGTGAAGCTTTCGAACCCAAATATTTAGGGTTGCCGGTCCCGGAAGGGAGAATGCATAAGGGGAGGTTTGAAACTACTCAAGAAAGATTAAAGAAGAGACTAATTGATTGGAGCGAGCAGTTTTTGTCCTCTGGTAATAAGGAAATATTAATTAAATCAGTGGCACAAGCAATCCCTACATATATTATGAGTGTTTTCCGCTTACCTGTATCGGTTTGTGATGATCTTACTAAGTTGATGAGGCAATATTGGTGGGGTGTGGAAAGAGGAAAAGGGAAGATGGCTTAGCTAATTTGGGATAAACTGAGGCTGCCGAAGAGTAAGGGCGGCATGGGATTCAGGGACATGCGTGCTTTTAACCAAGCATTGCTTGCCAAGCAAGCTTGGAGACTGATTGAGTTCCCTGATAGTCTATGTGCACACATATTAAAAACTAAATATTATCCTCATGGCAGCATCTTGGATACATTATTTACTGGAAATTCGTCCGCAGTTTGGAAGGGTATTGCGCATGGACTATAGCTTGTTAAGAGGGGTATTATTTGGAGGATTGGGGACGGTGCATCGGTGAGGACACGGAGAGATCCATGGATTCCTTGACGATATGACTTTCGTCCTATCACCCCTAAAAGGAACTGCCGGTTTAACCGAGCGTCTGATTTCTTGGGCTCAAATGGAGCGTGGATGGTGGATCGATCGAGGAGCACTTCTGGCCGATGGATGTTATAGAGATTCTGAAAATTCGTACCTCTCCAAGGAATAGACAAGACTTTATTGGCTGGTTTCCAGAACCTCACGGTATTTTCACGGTTAAATCGACGTTCATGCTGGTGGCGCTAGCAGTAACAGGCCGGACGGCGACCGGACAATTTGGAATTCTATATGGAAGTCTCGGGTACCTCTAAAGATGCGCATATTAGCATGGAAGGCGGCGAGCGGGGCATTAGCTACTAATTTGGGCAAGGTTCAACGTCATATACCGGCACGCAGTTCTTGTCCGGTATGTGGCAAGAAGAAAGAGAGTAGTTTTCATGCCCTTATAACATGGCATGCTCGGCAAGTCTGGGAAGGTCTACGCAAGATTTGGCCATTGCCTGATGATGCACTACTAATTGATTCATGGAAGGATTGGCTCTTGCAACTGCTATATTAAAGTGTTCAGAACATACTAGGGACTTGGTGATTATGACCATTTGGCGAATATGGCAGCTATGGAACGACATGACTCATGGAAAGGGTGAGACCCCGGTTCATGCTACAGTCGACTATTTGGATAGCTATTACAAGTCGCTTCACTTAGCAAGAAATTTTTCTAAGGAAGAAATAATAAAAGGGAAGATGCCAATTTCGGAGGAAGGTCGTGTGGTGAGTAGTAAACGGTTGTCAACACCTGTACCATGGCCTCGGCCTCCAGCTGGTTGGGTAGCCCTCTCTGTTGATGGTTCTTTTTCGAGCCAGGACGGGCGCGCTTCTGCTGGAATGGTACTGCGGAATGATGATGGTTCTATGATCTTTGCGGCATATAGGTACATCTTTTATTGTAATGAAGCGCTTGAAGCAGAAATGCATGCAATCATGCAAGGCATGGCTTTGGCCATCCAACATTTAGATAAGCCGGTGATGGTTCAATCGGATTCTTCAAATGCATTGGCAACTCTTACCGGTGACACACTATACAGATTAGCCTATGGTCATCTTGACGCTGAGATTAAAGCTCACTTGGATGTTAGGGAGTTTGTTCCTTATAAAATTGGTAGAGAGCAGAATATGGTAGCACATCTCTTGACATATTATAGCCGTATCGAGTGTTATACTGTGGTATGGTTGAACTCGAGTCCTCCATGTTATGAGGAGCAGTTGGCTTGGGATTATAACCCTATAATTTTGAAATAAAACTCCCTTTCAACCCCAAAAAAAAGTTGATTTACCCTATTCCAATCACTGTAACCTTGGCGGCCACAACTACAGTTTTTGGGCAACCCTTGCAAGACCACGGCCATCGAGGAATGGAGGACCAGCAAAAACTGCACCGGCAGCTGTGACGAGTAGAGATATGAGATGCTATGACATCGAATAATATGGGAAGTGGTACGTTTTTATCTGGAAGGAAAATCGTTGAGTATCATGAATACTTAGCTATGTACTGCACGCTTTCCTCTTTTTTTTTTTCTTTTTTTTTTTTGAAAAGAGAACTCCCCGGCCTCTGCATCAGAGCGATGCATACGGCCACAATTATAAATAAATAAAATAGTTCAACATGGTCTTGCAATCTGCTGCAAAAAAGTAGGCTGGCTCACAAAGAGGTAGAAAAACAAAAAAGTCCCAAAAGCCACAACCAGCTGGCATAAGATAGATAGATAGGTAAACTAATCGTCTATCCTGTTACATGACCGCCATCCAAACCGGTTGAAGATATCCCGCACTACCATCTCCCACCGGACAGATACAGTAACCAAATGCACCCTGGCCTCCGTCGGAGTGAGTAAGGACCATATACGGATTAGCGCAGTAGCCCGGAATAAAACCTGCAAAAATGAATAGTTGTTATTCTGTTAAAAGCCAAATCATTTCTGCAGTTCCAAATTGCCCATAACAACGCACATGCTCCTACTCGAATTTGTCTAGCTGTTTCGGCCTCTTTACCAACAAGCCACATTTCAAATAACGATCTGACCGAATTCGGAGGAGTAATGTTAAAGGCAATTTGCACCAAGCACCACAACACTCTCGCCAACGGGCAATCAAAGAAAAGATGCTGGATAGTTTCATCCCGATCACAGAAACTACACCTAGTAGAACCTGTCCAGTTGCGCTTAATCAAATTATCTTTTGTTAGAACGACTTGTTTATGTACAAACCACATAAACACTTTGATTTTCAGAGGAACCTTAACTTTCCAAACATGTTTTGAACTATGAATAACACTAGCACTACTAGAAAAAACCCTATTAGTGGCGCACCTATTTTCGTTAGTAATGGCGCACTATTAACACGCCACTAGTAACAGATAGTAATGGCGCATCTCTGGTGCGCCACTACTAACCCTTAGATGCTCCACTAGTATTCCCTCTAGGTGCGCCACTAATAGCCTTATAGGTGCGCCACTAATAAGGGCTGAAATGCGCCACTAGTAATGTATTTGGAAAACAAAAAAGATCTAAATTTACAGAAAACAACCTATAAGGAAAAATAATTTAAAAACAAAAATGAAATAGAATCATAATTTTTATTATAGTAAGAATATTACAATGTCTTTACAAGTATCCAATAAAAGAAAAATTACAAGGAAATAAAAGAAAATTCTAAAACTAATCTTCTAGTAATCTTTTCTTCTTTTTCTTTACTTTATCCCTGCAAATAATGATAGAAATATGTGAGAATGAACATTGCCGAGAAGTGAAATTGAGCAATTATTTGCATCCGACATTGAAGATCTAAGATACCTTGAATCATAGACATGGGTCATTTCATGAAGCCAAGAGTCTATGTCATTCAGGATGCATACTTCCCTATCACAAGAACTTAATTATTCAGTAAACACAGTCCTAAACATGGAAAACCCTGCCATCGTTGATTTCATCTCCCTTTTGGAAATATAAAAACTGTATAAATTACAAATATTGGCTCCGGCAAGAAAAGACAAGGAACCAAATCTGCACTGCTTGTTCTTTTATTTTGGATTGAAATCAACAATACAGATTGCAGGGACAAGGCCAAGAGAAAAACTGAAATGCACGCGGTGTAGGGAAGGAGATGGCGTGGTGAGCTCAGAGATGCAGGGCGGGGGTGAGAGGAAGGGAGAGGAGGCGACTGCTTACGGGGGTTGGGTGTGGTGGCGCTGACGAGATGGAAGGAGACGCCATCTTCCTTGGCCGTCGAGGATCTTGTGGACGCCGTCGAGGACGGATGAGTTGAAGTCGCCGAGGTCGAGCATGCCGCTCTTGACCAGCACCGCCGTGCCGCGGATCTTGCCCTCCTTCCACGCCTGCTTGTTCTTCCCCGTCAGCCCGTGCAGCAGCAACATCTCCGACATGGCTGCGAGCGCGAGGAGGGAGGGAGGGACGGAGATCTATGGAGGCGGAGGGCGGCTAGGTGGGGTGGAAGGAGTAGGACGCGGTGGCGGTGGTTGCCACGGCCTGTGGATCTAAGGCCTCGCTCCCTCCTAGGAAGAGACGGAGAGGGGAGAGGGTGGGGGCACCGGCGACGGGATGCAGGGCGGGGCGGGAGGTCGACGGTGAGGCTAGAGGAGACAAGAACGCCGGTGGGGATGGGGATAGGAGGTCCACGGCGAAGGCGACGGGTTTGGAGGGGATCAATTCGAGGGGAGAGGAGGAGGAAGCGTTGTGTTGTGTTGCTTTGGTTGGATTGGATTCTTTTCACCAGACAAAAATCCTCGAATCAGGGCCGGTCGGCGCAACACATAGCAATGGCGCACCAGGGGGTGGTGCGCCATTGCTACACACCATTGCTATCTAAAATAGCAATGGCGCACCTGGCAAAGGTGCGCCATTGGTAAATCTGGGGAAGGGGGTGGACCCGGGGAAAAAATAGCAATGGTGCATTGGACTAAAGGTGCGTCACTACTAAAAAAATAACAATGACGCACCTGCTTTTGGTGCGCCACTAATAGGGATATTGGCTATAGCCATTTTTCTAGTAGTGTAGAGTTGATGACATCAATGTACATCGACTTGACTGTAAATTCCCCAGATCTAGTAAGCTTCCAACACAACTGATCGGGTTGATGAGTAAGCTGAACCTCCATCAGTCTACTCACCAGATGAATTCAAGCCTCCCACCGGTCCCCAGCAAGCACCCTCCCGAGCATCACGTCGCTGCACAATACGATATAGCGACAGATACTGAAGAGCCAGCGCCGTATCACCAAGCCAAGTATCCTCCTAGAATCGAGTGTTATTGCTATCACCGACAATAAACTTTGTTCTATTGAAGAAAGTAGCTTTGACCCTCATTAGCCCCTTCCAGAAAGGCGAATCAGTTGGTCTAACTGTCACCTGTGACAAGGTCTTAGAGTACATATACTTGTTACGAAGAATCTGCGCTCAAGTTACCTCAGTCTTGGCAGATAACTTATATAGCCACTTACTGAGAGGGCGTCTGTTCTTGACTTCAAGGTTCTCAACCCCAAGACCCCCTTGGTCTTTTGGTCGGCATATGACATCCCATTTGGCTAAACGGTAGTTTCTCTTAAGTTCATCACTCTGCCAGAAGAAACGTGACCGACAGAAGTCCAGCCTTTTCCTAACTCCAACTGGTACTTCAAAAAAGGATAAAAGAAACATAGGCATACTCGTAAGCACCGAATTAATGAGAATCAATCGGCCTCCATACGACATGAGTTTGCCCTTCCAGCAGCTCAGTTTCTTCTCAAACCGATCCTCGATACACTTCCATTCGCTGTTAGTCAACTTACGATGGTGAATGGGATACCTAGATAAGTGCACGCTTTTCTCTTGTATTCCACTCTAGAATAAATTTCACTTCTCTAAGGGCATTCACCACATTGGCATCAATATCATTATCAATAGCATTGATAGTGTGTGCGAATAACTTTGATGTCGGCTGTTGGATGAAACCGATCTGGCAGTAGAGATATGGCAAATTCTAGCGCTACATGGCCATTCGATCAACTCTCTACTACACCTGATCCTGCTAAGTGTAACATCTAGAAGATTCTATGGTTGGACTGAAGGCCGATATAATGGATACTATGCACAAACCACAAAACATAAATTATATTTTATTCTAGACTCTTCTATACATAGACCCTCCCAAGTTCCTCTTTTCTAACAACTGCGATTGATTTTTGTTTTACTTTTAGGATTTTTTCTTTCTTTTCAAGGCTATGGACGTCATGATAAATCACATTTATCTTGGCAATGCATCATTAGGTATTTATGTTTTTCTATAAAATATTTCACAACAAAGTACAAAAAAGAGAGAATTTGTAGACGAAATGTACTCCATAATGGTCTGTAGACTTGAATCTACTATGCGAATGATCCTTCCTGGCCCGATATGTGCACTATGCTAAACCGACTGCATAGCTGCACTTTCATCCCATGCATCAACGGCTGAATTTGGCATGTCGGGCAAAAATCAGCCTGAAAGTGTCCTTTGTATAGTGGGACTCTTGTAGACTTGCTGCCGCCCATACAATCAATGGTTGAAGTCCCGGAAGTGGATCCTCTAACATCAAGAAGAGAAGTCACCTAAGCTACAATTCTCTAACTTTCCTCCACATCCATATGATTAAGGCTAAAATGACTTGAATTAATTTGCAAATTACAAATCTATTATATACATTTACAAAAAAATACATACAAACAAAATTATGATGCAATAAAATTATTTTTAAATTTATTTACATGAACAGTAACCACACACATAACCTGCTACAGTAGATAATTACATTATTTGCTGCAGTGCCTCTGACTTTCCTTCTTTGTTTTGTACTAGATTGCACTGTAGCTTAGGTAACTTTCCTCCTTAATGTTAGAGGATCCACTTCCTGAAATCCCAAGCAAGGTATGGAGCGTTGGGAGTTGAGGGAGCCCAGAATGGTTTAATTTAGGGGAGGGGGGTCTGAGGACTATGGTTGGAGTCGCTCTTACTTTTTTTAATCCATATAATACCAATATCTAGCATCCAAAGCAGTCATGCTTTCGCCGCACATGTTGATAGGGATGAAAACGGAGTAAAAACGGATGGAACGGAGTGCTACCATATTTGTTTTCATATATTTTTGCAAAAGCGGAAGCGAATACAGAAACCCCGAAAATGAATACGGAAACAGATACTACCGAAAACGGACACGGAGCAAATACAAAGCATACACGGAATGAGAAGTGGGCGTTGACCGGAACTTAAACCCCCCTTAAATCATAGAGAAATACACACAAAAACAAACAAATTTTATGAATTGTTAATATGGCTACAAAATAATATGATTATGATAGCAACTTAGCGTGGTATTTAGTAGGAAAATTACGCATAGGGTCAAGCTGAGTATATGTGTGGCAGTAGAAGTTGGTCTTCAAATGATCTATTCTACACATTGTGTCATTGTGTGTTGTTTGGTGGTTGGAATGCAAAGCATCCTTGGGTCTATTATGAAAACGGAAATTCCATATTCACGGAAACGGAAAGTTCCATTTCAACAACTGTTCCACCGGAAACACCGTTCCATTTTTGTTTCCGCTTCCGCATAAAAAATTCCGTTTCCACTTCCGTTTTGCAAATTTCCGTTTCCTTTTTTATATTTCCTCTCCGTTTTCATTTTTCCTCTGGAAAAACGGAAAGTTTCCACTCCATTTTCATCCCTATGTTAATGTAACATAGTGCTCTGAGGAAACCAGTAACGTCATCTGACTTTGGAGATTGTGGGTATAAATGTGCACATTATTTTCATCTGAGACTCTTTGAACAAGACCAAACTTACCCTCCCTCTCT
>NC_041380.1:530646765-530654006 GCF_002162155.2 Triticum dicoccoides | reverse complement strand
TAAGAGAGATCTAGCATTCCATTAACTATAATGAGTATTGTACATTTCTACTGGTAACTAGATGATTACAATGATTGCACAAGGTAGAGAAAAGATTTGAGAAGTTCATAGACTTGGACAATAGAACAATAGAAGAGAACACGCTCCAGACGCCATGTATGTCGAAGAAAAAAATCATCTTTATTAAGTGCACTTGTTTTAATTTTGTAATAACACATGCAATTTGGACACAACCAAAAGCATAAACAAGCGCACATAAGTGGTTATATATTCAAGAACAAATGAAATGAAAATTATACTATATTTTATATGCGAGTTTTTCTGTCAAAATTGCTAGCAGATGCCAATAAGGAGGAACCAATCGCCATGACCTGAAGATGTTTGTTCTGCAGTAGCCTCCTTGTTGGCCACGACCGAAGTGCTTCGGAAAGATTTACCTTTCTCTCTTTTCTGAATGTCTCACATGATGTCTTCAGGGTGAGTACATAAAAATCAGCTCTTGTTACTGATTAATAGGAAGTTTCAAACTTAAATCTACATTTCAGTATCTTCCAAAACAAGGCAGCTGCCAAGACTCAAAGACAATCTCGAGCGATTCAATTTTGTCACTCCACTGAGATCCAACCCAAAGTGCCGGGTCAAGATGAGTAATATATATGAAGCCAATCTTTGTTTTTTAAGGCCGGAAGTCGGCGCAGATCCAAACTTGGAATTTGGTGCAATGTATACCTAGATAGTACTCCCTCCGTTCCAAATTACTCGTCACAGAAATGGATGTATCTAAAACTAAAATACATCTAGATAAATCCATACCCGCGACAAGTAATTCGGAACGGAGGAAGTACGTACGTACTGTACTAGTTAGTTCTCCTCCACTGAGATTATCCAACCCAAATCGCCTGGTCAAGATGAGTAACATGTGAAAAGTCAAACTTGTAACATGCATGGCGCAGATCTCAACATGCAACTTGGTACAGTTTACCAAGCTACGAATACAATTCATCTATACAGTCATGGAGTAGTACATGACAATACTAATTAGCTATACCTAAGATTCCAATCTTGGGTGCCTGTATATAAATAGTACTGTCGTATGTGAACAAGCAAGTCTTCACATCTCAAATCTCATCCTGCGTCTCCCTCCTCGTTCTCTCTTAGCCTTGCATTGCTTACTGTCTCCGTAACACAATGGCTCCAGGTTCAGCAGCTCTCGCTCTCAAGGTGGCCGCCATCGTTGCTGTTCTCGCCATGCTAGTCATGCCTTCCTTGGGGCGCTGTCGTTCACCCGCACCGCCGCCACCAACTCCAACTCCAACACCACCACCACCACCGCCGCCAGCTCTCACACCACCACCTCCGGCGGTGCTGCTGCCACCAACCCCTGCACCCGCGCCAGCGCCGGGGCCGAGGCCGGTGATATCCTGCCCCGAGTGTTCTTATCAGTGCTGCTACGCCTTCGTTACCTCGAAATGCAGCGGTGCCTGCGACGCTGTTGAACCTTCCTGCAACTCCTGCAGGACCCAGGTGTCCGCGCTCTGCAGGGCCGACAAAAACTGCACCGGCAGCTGCGATGAGTGCAACGACACCATCAACAATTCATGCATCAGCGCCTGCACTACACGATATTGTGACGCCTGCACGAGGGGGCGGAGCGGGGAGTGCCGAGATAACTGCAGCGAGCAGTGCTCTCCGCCCAACTGCATACCCTGGAGTCCTCAGAACTAGCTCAGATAGCTACTCTAGCTAGTATGTGTTGCATTTTTTGGTCAAACGTGTCTGCTGGTTCATGCATTCATGAGTGTCGTGACTCATGAGTCATGTGTATGAGAAGCTGTGAGCATAAGCTAATATGGAAGCTGTCCTTGGGCCCGATCTTCGCACAATGGTTTGATGCTACAATCCTCGAAATGTGCTTTGGGTCCAAATCCATGAAGCAATCGACGGTTGTTATGGAACATCTGTGTGCCCGAGTTGGACAAAATATGTCATGTCCATAGCATCTCTCTTCTCTATTACGAAAATATCATCTACGACACATATCCCTTGTAATTTAATCTAGAATAAGTTGCACTTTTGTTTTTGCATTCGTTTCATGATCTTACTTTCTCCCCCTCGCCCATATACAAACATTTGTCACTCTGACTAAGCGTGTAAAGTCATGCGATTTTGCTAGTGGCTAGTACGTACTCATCAATCATCATCGACGAGTACCTTTAGGGTACCTGCATGTGATGACATTTTCTATAACAGGTGGTTGCCTCACCTTCAACAGGAGGTAAAACAAGGCAACATGGGTTTACTTACCAGGTTAAATTGCCACCATGACGATAGGCAGCTCGGACGAGTTCACAACTTTGTGTTGCAATTCCGCAAGGAACGGCAGAGCTTCTACGATGAGAATGATCCCAAATGATCCTAAAGATCGATTCGATGCATGGTGTACGACCTGAGCGCTAAGAAAAAACGTCCCGGCATCGCATGCCACAATGTCATAGCAATCCTTGGCTCCTTGCTAATTCCGAGGAGCATTCCTCTCGAATGCCCTTGCAACTATTGCCACACTAATTTTCTCTCCATGGGATCAATCTAAATCTAAGTGAATGGTCTCTTGAAGACCGATGAAATCTTGATTCTCTCTGTGAATGTAATCTTTAAGTTTTATAGGCGGCGGCCAGAGTGGCTAAAGCCCCTAAAATTCCATATAATAAATACCTCATTTGATGGAGGGAACGATGGGGTGACAGCTGGAACTATATAAATAACTGACGCTATGGTTGGCGAGTCATAGGAGTCCTAGTTATGTTTTACACGCACCTCTGGCACCCATACATATTGGACTTGGCCTTGGCTTCTACTGTATTTCATGGACGCCGATATTCATCACATGCGTGGTATATTAAACATACGCCCACATGTTCGTGTGTGGTGCGAGCAGGAGGCAGCCCACATGGGCTGTGTGTGGGCGAACATTAGAATTGTCTACACGTGTGGGCGCAGCTACTTCATGCCACATGTTCAACAAGTACTATTTATCTCTACTCTGCGCGTCTAGCACAAAGCAAAAATGCCTACACGTCCCGCGTAGCTACGTTAGGTACTCGCGGGATGACGATTTAGTTGCCATCCTGGATGGCAGATGTAGTTATCCGTGATGGCAAGTGTAGTTGTAAAAGCATGACAACTCTATTTATTTTGGTTAACTATAGTTGCCATGTCTAATTTAGGATAGTTGCCGTGTGTGATTAACGACTTGCCACATATGTTCAAACAGTAGTTGCCATGTGGTTTACCTAGTTGTCATGTGAGGTCCAATCATAATTGCCATGTATGATTAATCACAGTTGCCATGTGTGTTTATCTGGTTGCCACGAATGCGCAACTGCAGTTGCCGTCTAGCAAAGAATCATAGTTGCCATATGTGTTTACCTAGTTGCCACATTCGTGTAACTGCAGTTGCCATTCACAACGTAGGAGTGTCATGTGAGCGAAAAGCAGTTCGCCCACACGTGCATGGACTAGGTGATGGCTGTGGTCAGAAACTAGTTTGCCCAGACATCGCAACTGGCAAACGCCGTGGTGCGAGGCGTGTGGGCAAATTCTCCAACGCCCACACACCAGCCCCGTCCTACGTGGCATGCAAATTCTGCCTCAATGTGTCAAGATTTGTGCAAACTGCACTTGACGATGATGCACACGTGTGGGTAAGTTGCAAAACTACCACATGTGTGAGTGTTAGTATTTCCGTATTTCATAGCATCTGGACAGAGCTGCCGTACGAACTTTCTCCAATGTACGAACTTGGCCTTGGCCTAGTTCGGTTGGTGGAGTATTAGATAGTTTTTAGTCACAAAAAGGGGTGTAGTGAAGAAGTTGAGAGGCACCTAATATCGCAGTGATTTGCCTTTGGGAATGAGAAGCACCGAGAATTTAAGCGCCTCTCAACTTAGCACGCGCAGAAGCAACGATGACTTAACCTACTTCCACCGCAGTCTAAGATAGACAAGACTCTATGCTGATTGGGCTCATAACACTCACCGGAGCAGTCGATCACTTCTAGCATGACTGCATGAGCAAGAAACATCTGCGCAGCCGGCGGCGAGCAATCGAGTCTTCCGCTTTCTGTTCGTGCGCAATCACCAGACCAAGAATGAAGAAATAAAACAAACCGGCCATCCCAATCGATTTCGTTTGTGGTCCTTCTGGGCTTCAAGCTAGATACGGTCAAGCTGGTCGGTTAGCTAATTAACAGCTTCGGCCGTCGACAAGTAATGCTCTGCCTGTTGAAAAATCTCGTCGTAAAGCATCTCTACGTGAGCGCTGAAGAAGTGATGCATATAGGTGCCTGGCCTGCTGCGCCCTGCGCCAACATTGGGTATGGGCTTGTCCCAGATTCAGCGGTATTGTGACTTGCGAGTGACCTGATTGACCACCTCTTGCCGACGCATCTATCGGGTGCGCTGGGGTTGTGTGCCTTCGGCTGGTGGTGCCCTGTAGGCTGTGAGCAGGGATCCTAGTGTTCGGGCGTTTAGACTGCAGGTAGGGAGCTCAAGACTGGTGGCATGGGGCCTCGGGGGCTCTTAATTAGCCGATTCAACTAGGATCTTGCCGGAGGAGGGTTCTGGTGTTTTCCTATCTTATACACATGTCCCTATGATCTCCGTTCTTGGTCCTTGCTATCTCCTAACATGAGCAGCGCTCCACGGCCGGATTGAGGGGGCTGTCTCAACAGAGTGTCAGCCCTTTACTGCGATTGCTCAATGTGTTCGGGGCTAAGATTTCGCAAGGCGGCGCGGATCCGGTCATGTTTAGTAGTCTTGGTGGCCTCTTGTTAGGTCAGACGGCTCCTGTTTTCACACGTGGTGTTGGTGTTAGTTGTACTTTTTTTTGAGAATGGGTTAGTTGTATTTTATTTTTTTTGAGATTGGGTTAGTTGTACTTGTGCGACTCGTTCTGCTACCATTTTATTTTTCTCTTGACCTTCATGTATGAGGGTTTTCTTATCACTTTGTATCAATTTGACCATTTAAGCTTTATATATATAAAGCAGGGTGAATGCTTGTTGAGAGAGAGAGAGAGAGCGCCTTGACCATCACATTTTCTTATTATTTTTTAATTGATTAACTTGTGCTACGGATTTCGTTTCAAGTGAAATCAAAGGATCCACGATTACAGTTCATCACCTACAGAGCAGGCTAGCAAACTCTATAGCATCCTCTGCTATGGAAGAACACACAGCAGGCTAGCAAGCTTCACATTTACAAAGCACTAGGAAAAGAACAACGACTACCACTAGCTCTAGCTGCTGGGGTAGGTAGGTAGGTAGTCTAAGGTATGGGGCACTCGCAAAAAAAAAGTCTAAGGTATAGGGCAGGTATGTAGGTAGTCTTAAGGTATTCACTGCAACTCCAACCGAGCAATCCAAACCGATATGCACTTTGTCCACTTTTTGTCTATTTGGGTCGGCCAAGCGGACATGCGCGTTCATTTTTTAATTTGGGCCGGCGTGTGCACCTAAGAGGGGCATATCCATTTTTGCCCCCTTGACCTAATTAAACTTAATAAAACATAAATGGTCGGTCAACCATCGGTCAAAGTCCAATTAGACATAAAAAAAATGCTAAGCCCGCCTTGCCTTCCCCGTTGACGTCGTCATCGCCACCGGTGATGTCGATGAAGACGGGAGGCAGCCCAGCCCAACCGAACGCGGCTTGATAGGCCGCCAGGACAGCCTCCTCCAGCGTCAGCTGCGGCGAGGCGGGCACGCTCCTCCTCCTCCTCCTCCTCAAGGCGCAACGTCTGCTGGTCACGGCGTAGCTGCTGCTGCGCATCTGCCGCTCGACGTCGCCCCCCTCCTCGGCGAGCCAATGCGCCTTCCACCACTCAAGGTGTGCCGCCTCCTCTTTGGGCGTGGAGGCGTAGTAGTAGGGAGGCGCGCTCACCCACTCGCGGAGCTAGCTTGTCCATGAATAGGAATCCTTCGGCCAAGTGGGCGCTGGCGGCGACCGCTTCTGCATGGACGTGGGCTCACGCTCCGGCTCCTCCTCGGCCTTGGGTTTGACGAAGGGCGGCAGCGGCGATAGTGGCGGGACGAACAATGGGGCTTGGACAGAGTCCCCCGTCGCTGACAAGGCAAGTGCATGCTCCATCCCATCTCAATGGGCGTCCTCCTCGAGCCGACTCTCCTCCAGCGTGCGCTCTAGGGCCTCCTCGAGGGCAGCTTGGTACTCCGCCTCCGCCTCCTCCTCTGGCAATACCTGTGGGGGCAGCGGATGAACGTTATGGTCGATGTGGAAGCCGCGGCGACGCTCCTCCTCATGGTCTAGCGCAATCTAGCGCTCCTAGTTGGGGGAGTCTGGCGCGTAGACACGCATCGCGCACTGCTCCGGCGTAAGGAGCTCGTGCCGCCGGAATGGGGATGCACTTCAGGATCCAAAAGCCAGCCGTGCGACAGGTTCACATCCGGATACTGCAGGGGAGGGCGGTACTTCCAGTTCCATCGCGCTTGGTGGACTGGTATGTACAGACGCACTCGATCCCCACCGCGTCTAGCCGCCGCTGGTGTAAGAGGAAGAGCTCGTGTCGGCGCTGAGCCTCCCCTTCCCCTTCCCCTTCCTGCCGAAGAGGCCCATGGGTTGCTAGGGTTTCAGGATGGCTGGTTGGCAAGGGTTTTCTGGTCGCCAGTGAGGGAGCAAAGGTGGCCAGATGTGGACGAAAAGGGTTCCGACGGAAAGTGGATGAACAAATAAACCCCATGGCCTCGGCGAGTTTGCTACATTTTCGTGGGCCGTGGCGTCATTTCGGCGGCAGTTAGGCTACACGGACATGAAGGAATTGGTTAAGTTCGGAGGATGCATGCGCGCGTGACCACCAACACATGCATGATCTGCGCGCATGTAGCCTATGGGATATCCAAATTTTGTATGACTACATAATATGATGGTTTGCTTGTTCAATGGGGTGCCGCCCCGCGTAACAGAGTGGGCAAATGCCGATTGTATGATTTATGGTGATTAATATATGATGAGGATTGAAAGAATAGAACCTCTCTTGGGCCGCCAAATGCCAATTGTCACATTAATCGAGAGAGAAAATGTTAATTTACGCACATCATCCATTTTAGTAGTTGGGTTTGACTTTAATGAGGAAGGGCAATGTAACATGCCTGGTCGTGGTGGATCTAGAAGGAGGAGGAGGAACGGGAGTAGGTAGGAGAAGGAAGGAAGGGGATCGATAGATAGGAC
>NC_041380.1:530624825-530646559 GCF_002162155.2 Triticum dicoccoides | reverse complement strand
TAGCCTATAAAGGCCACCTCGCCCCGCTGGCAGTTCTGGACCAATCCCCGTCTTGCATCGCGTACGTCATCGCCTATTGAGCTGTCCTCTACATGGGTCGTCATGGCTGACCGTGGGGTCAACCTGCTCCTGGGGCCCGCCGGTCAGGTGTTGGGGTGGTGCAATTCTAACATTATCCCACCTTGGGGCATGGCTTGTCTCCAAGCAAATGTAGATGGAAAGCGCTTGCCGAGCTGAGTAATCTCTTCCCAAGTGGCCATGGAATCTAGTAGTTCGTCCCAACGCACCAGGGCCTGTATCTTGTCACCCTTCGCTGTCTTGATTGTCTTCTTGGCAAGGATGGCTGTCGGCACTCGCTCCTTGCAAAGAATTTCATCATTCGGATGAAGTTCGGATTCCACTAGAATGTCTCCGCCAATTGCCTTCTTCAGCTGTGACACATGGGCTACCGGGTGAATCTTGCTCTCTGGCAGCAGCTGCAACTTGTATGCAACCTTCCCCACTCGCTCCACAACCTTGTATGGCCCGTAGTATTGGAATGCCAGCTTCTGGATTGGGCGTTGCGCCACCGATGTCTGAATGAATGGCTGCAGTATGAGGAAAACAACATCGCCCACGATGAACTCGCAATCACTGCGTTTTTTATCCGCTTTCTTTTTCATCCTTTCCTGGGCTTGTTTGAGCTATGGTTGGAGCAGCTCCAGCATGACTTCTCTTTCCTTGAGCCAAGATGCCAGGTCTGGAACAGTACACTCATCCACTTGGTTCACCCCAAAATCTCGGGGCATGGTGCCATATATCACTTCAAAGGCGGTTCCCCCCCAGGGATGAGTGAAAAGTTGTGTTGTACCACTACTCAGCAAGGAACAACCACCTGAACCAATTCTTGGGGCATGCATGAACTGAACAGCGCAGATACGTCTCCAAACACTGGTTGACTCGTTTTGTTTGCCCATTTGTCTGAGGATGGTAAGAAGAGGTCATGCGGAGTTGCGTTTGAGCCAGTTTAAAGAGCTCCTGCCAAAAGGCACTTGTGAAGATACAACCTCTGTCAGACATGATCGCCATGGGAAGACCGTGCAGCTTGAAGATGTTTTGCATGAATGTAGTCGCCACCAAGAGAGCTATGTATGGGTGCTTCATGGCTAAGAAGTGGCCATATTTAGAGAACTTGTCCACTACCATAAGGATGATGTCGTAGCCTCCTGATCGTGGCAACCCTTCGATGAAATCCAAGGAAATCACTGCCCACAACCACTTGGGAATCGGTAAGGGTTGTAAGAGTCCAGCTGGAGCCACTCTCTCCGTTTTCGCTCGCTGGCAAATTTGGCACTGTTTGACAAAAGCGTGCACCATCTCCTTGAGGCCTTTCCGCGCAAACAACCGTCACACTCGATGATACGTTGCATGAAACCCAGAGTGACCCCCTACTGCACTGTCATGGACTACTGAGATAAGGGCCGATTGGGTTTCCGGGTCCTTGCCGATCCATATACGCCCATGAAACTTGATGACACCATCACTCAACTCAAAGCCCGGATCGCTTTTGCTGTCCAAAACTAACCTGGTCATCAACTGTTGAGCCACTCCATCTTGCTGGTAACTTGCCCAAATCGTGTCCAACCAGGCTAGCCGTGCGAGAGTCACTGCCGCCAGCTCGTGCGCATTCGTATGCGTGCGCCTGGAGAGAGCATCAGCCGCTCGATTGGCCACCCCTACGTTGTACTGTATTTGGAAACGAAGCCCGACCAACTGGTGAAAGCACGCTGTTGGATAGGTGTATTGAGGCACTGATCAGCCAGGTTGAGCAAGTTGCGTTGGTTCGTCCGGATGATAAATTCAGAGTGTTGTAGATACGGCCGCCAATGATCGACAACCAGCAACATGGCCAAGCACTCCTTCTCGTATGTTGATAGTCCCAGATTGCGGGGAGCAAGGCTCTTGCTTAAGTAAGCGATGGGGTGTCCAGCCTGCATAAGCACCGCGCCAGTCCCTGTTGCGCTGGCATTTGTCTCCACGACAATTTGCTTTGAGAAATCGGGCAACGCGAGCACAGGTGCAGTGACCACTGCTTGCTTGAGAGCCTGAAACGACACCTTTCTTGTCGGATTCCACATGAACACGAAATTCTTCTTGAGCAGGTCATTGAGTGGTTGCCTAATGGATGCAAAAAATTTGATGAATTTTCTGTAATAGCCTGACAGTCCCAAGAAACACCGCAGCTCCTTGACATTGGCGGGTTGCTTCTAGTCTTGAACTGTTTCTACATGCTCTATCATAGCGGCAACCCCTTGTTCACTGATCTGATGGCCCAAATAGGTGATCTGGTTTTGAGCGAACGAGCACCTGGAGCGTTTTGCATCCAATTCATTGTCTCCCGGGAGTTATAGTACCTGATGCAACAGCTGTAGGCGCCTCCTCAGAGTCGCGGAGTGCACCAGTATATCGTCCATGAAAACGAGAACCCCGTGGTGGAGTAGAGGGGACTAGACAATCGTCACCACTGATTGGAATGTGCTAGGGCCTCCGGTGACACCATACGGAAGCACCTGGAACTGGAATTACCCTTGATGGGTTGTGAAAGCTGTCTTCTCCTCATCTTGTTCCACCAATCTTATTTGATTAAACCCAACGCATAAGTCAAGCTTCGAGAACCATTTGGATCCTGCCAATTCATCCAGAAGCTCATCGATAATCTGCAGAGGGAAGTTGGGCTTTATCGTGATGGCATTCAAATGGCGAAAGTCCACACAAAAATGCCACGTTTGGTCCTTCTTCTTCTTGACGAGTAGCATCGGAGAAGAGAAAGGGCTCGTGCTGGGTACAATTAGGCCTTGTTTCAACATCTCTCTGACTTGCTTCTCAATCTCTGTTTTCTGCTCAGGAGTGTAGCAGTATGGCCTGATATTCACCAGCTTCGTGCCCTCCAATAACTAAATTTTGTGGTCCCATGGCTTGTGTTTTGGCAGTGTAGTAGGTTCAGCGAATACCATGTCGAATTCTTCTAGCAACGCTGCTCTTTCTGGGTAATCTGCATCTGGTGCGTGACACTTGGAGTCTGTCTCAACTCTGCAGAGGAGCACCACATGTGCCACCGCATGTCGGCGTCCTGGGAACGGTGGTACCTAGACTTGCCTACCTGCGGCCCACGGCGTGGCTCCGTCAACAGCCTGGTACTGCCTAGCTTCAGCAACAACAACTCAAGACCCTCGCGAGGGGCCAAGCCTCGCTAGGCGGGCGACACCAAGACCTCCCTGGGGGTGGCCTCACCAGGCTGGCTCCCGAGGAGCGGAGTTATCAAGGCAAGGTGCACCTCGCGAAGTTCACATGACATGAGCCATGACGACCAAGGCCAGGCGGGCGCCAGCGGGTGCAGTGTACCAGTTTCCCGTTTGGTGCCAAGGAGGCAAGCGCAGGCGCGGAGTCCCGAGGAATCAAGCAAAAGTTTCCATATCGATGCAACAAGACCAAGACTGCCAGGACGGCAGGACGGAGGTCGTCGTGGAGCCCACCTTGGCGTCACCACTAGAGGCTTTCGTAGGTGAAGACTACTTTTTGTCAGGATAACTTGTACTAGTTGTCCATCTTCAATTTTGACCGTTGTGGGATCCCTTCCCGCCTTACATTTGGGAAGAAGACCAAGGCTACTATAAATAGGACTTAGCCACCACCATAGAAGGGGGATCATTCATATCATCCTCTCACCCACTAGCTCATCGAGCTCAAGAACACCTTATCTCCTGAGGCTGTTCCACCACTGTACTAGTTCATCCTCACCCCCTCGAGGCAATCCACCACAAAGCAAGAGTAGGGTATTACACCTCAAGGTGGCCGGAACCAGGATAAACCGATGTGTCTCTTGTCCCTTGGGTTCGTCGAGCTAGGCCATGGAATCATCGAGCAAACAGATTGGGAGGGGAGAGTTCTTCACACGCACCCAGAGTTCAAACCTCTCAAGGGTCTGCGGAACCCTGAATCCGACACCGCATGCTGGTCTTCCAATTCTTGCAACTGCACTGCTGAAATCTGTGGGACAGTAGCTAGCTGTGGTTGTACCCCGACCAACTTGATCCACTGCCCTTCATGTTGGAATTCGAGTCGCTTGTGCTCCAAATCAACCCACATGGGTTCACAACGCTAGAGCTAGTCCATGCCTACTACCATATCATAGCAGCCAAGAGGGAGTACACGAATGTCTGTTGCAAATTCTTGCCCTTGTGTCTACCATGAACATTGGGGAATCATGCTATCACATTTCAGTATCCCTCCATCTAAAATTTTCACGGAAGAGCTTGCAGTTTTATGTATTTTGTCTGCCAATGTCATCGCGACTACCTCACTGACAAAACTGTGAGAGCTGCCGGAGTCCACCAGAATTAGAACTTCCTTGGAGTCAATTTTGCCGACGAGGCGCACTGTATGAGGTGTTGTTTGCCCTGTGGTGGCCAGTTTCGAAATAGACATGAGCACTTCATCATCTAAGTCCTCTGCCTGTTGATCTTGAAATTGATCACCCGCTTGGAGAAGATCGAGCAACTCCTTGACCAGATGGAGTTGGATCGTGGCGGCACACTGGTGACCTTGGCCTCAACGCTCCCCACATTTAAAACAAAGCCCTCATGCACGTTTGTAGTTCCGAAGAAGCAACACGGTTATCTCTTGCTTGTGCCCGGTCGGGCGGATTGGCCGTCTCGACCCCGCGCCTATCTTCAGCCACGACTGGAATCCCGGGAACTGCTGCTCGCACCGGTGGCACACCCAATGCCAGCAAGGGCCGATCAGCCGCTGATAACCCACAAGTAAAGGGGATCGCAACAGCTTTCGAGGGTAGAGTATTCAATCCAAATTTATTGATTCGACACAAGGGGAGCCAAAGAATATTCTCAAGTATTAGCAGCCGAGTTGTCAATTCAACCACACCTGGAAACTTAGTATCTGCAGCAAAGTGTTTAGTACCAAAGTAATATGGTAGTGGTGGTAGCGGCAACAAAAGTAAAGACAGCAAAAGTAATATTTTTGGTATTTTGTTGTGATTGTAATAGTAGCAGCGGGCAAGTAAATAAGCGTAAACCAGTATACGTAAAACTCATAGGCACCGGATCAGTGATGGATAATTATGCCGGATGCGGTTCATCATGTAACAGTCATAACATAGGGTGACACAGAACTAGCTCCAATTCATCAATGTAATGTAGGCATGTATTCCGTATATAGTCATACGTGCTTATGGAAAAGAACTTGCATGACATCTTTTGTCCTACCCTCCCGTGGCAATGGGGTCCTATTGGAAACTAAGGGATATTAAGGCCTCCTTTTAATAGAGAACCGGAACAAAGCATTAGCACATAGTGAATACATGAACTCCTCAAACTATGGTCATCACCGGGAGTGGTCCCGATTATTGTCACTTCGGGGTTGCCGGATCATAACACATAGTAGGTGACTATAGACTTGCAAGATAGGATCAAGAACTCACATATATTCATGAAAACATAATAGGTCCAGATCTGAAATCATGGCACTCGGGCCCTAGTGACAAGCATTAAGCATAGCAAAGTCATAGCAACATCAATCTCAGAACATAATGGATACTAGGGATCAAACCCTAACAAAACTAACTCGATTACATGATAAATCTCATCCAACCTGTCGGGGATATACGCCGCGGTGTAAACCGGCCGGAAGTATAACCCGGCTGGACTAGGCGTTTCATTGGTAAACCGCCAATCCTCTGGCGGTTTACATGTCTGGCGGTTCACTGGTATGATGATTCACGAGCCTGAAGATTCATTGGTGACCCGGCGCATATTCCAGATGCATGACAAGGCCCAAGGACCAGCAGGCCGGTTTAGGTTAATGGTGGGCCGGTTTAAGAGGAAAGGCATGAGGAATATTTATCTTACAAGGAGTTAATACCTGGACTTGTATCCGGTTTGTATTAGAGATAGACTAATCCTAATCCTAAGAGGACTCCACATGTAACCCGCCCCTCCAACATATATAAAGAGGGGCAGGGCTCCCCAAAAGGGAAGAAGATTCACAAGTTCCACAAGTTGGACAAGTTAGGTTTAGACAATAGCTCTCGAGATAGAGCACTCCTCTAACCGTGATCATCATCATCAATATCAATGAAGCAGGATGTAGGATTTTATCTCCACCGTGAGGGGCCGAACCTGGGTAAAACATCGCGTCTCTCGTCCCGCTCAACCCCTCTCAAGCTACCACATAAATGCGTTGGCCTCGTGACTAAGTCCTGACACTAAGGACATCTGTCGTGACAGTTCCACGACAGTTGGTGCCCACCGTGGGGCCTGCGTACGGTGGTGTTGAGTTCTTGGAGGGATCTCTTCTAGGGATCGATGACTCACAATTTTCTGGATGAAAAAGAGCCGGGCTATATGCGTCGCTGTCGCATCGTCTCGATCCGCCGAGTCCGAGACGAGATCTTCTGCACGAGGTGATTTATCTGCCACGTTACTAATCCGAGGCCAACTGGAGTTCAAGCGATCCGTCCGACCACAGATTCCGCCGGGTTGCCGCAGCTCCGCTAGTCCTTGCTGTTCCGCCGAGTTGCCGCAGCCGCGCTAGTCCTTGCTGTTCCGCCGAGTTGCTGTAGCATCCATAGTTCGGTGACGTGTGAAGGCACTAGTAAAAAGTTGCTCAGCCCGTTTAAAAAAAGGGACGCGTATGTGGATCCGTCCAAACCAACCACAACCGTGGCTGACTTCGCTCCGCCTCCGTCACAAATCCGCCGGCTGTTCCTAGTTCTACTTGATCTGGTAGATGTGTGTCCAGCTGAGGTTGCTCCCGTTGATCAATAAAAAAAGAGGAAAGGGCAGCTAAGGAGAATCTGAAACCGGAAGAAGTACATGCATACAAGGCAAATCAGGCAGCCCATACTCCGTGAAAAAAGGAATTGTTCCGGACCTGACAAATATCCACAGCGCTTTGCCTCCGTCGGACTCGCCGCACGCGCTTCACCTCGTCTCGCCTGTGCCAGCAAGCTGCTTCTGCTGCCGTTTGCCTCCAATGGCCTCTACTACTTCTGTTAGGGCCGGCCCTGAGCCGCCCCGTTTCTTGCGCCTTCCAAGCCACGCCTTGAGCCGCCGCGCCACGACTCGGCCGCGTGCCCCACCTCCACCAGCGCTTCTTCAAGTTGGGTTCGGGGTTGACCTTGCCTCCTAGTCGCCTCGCCTTCGGTTGCCATCTCGGATTCGACCTCACCTCGTTGCCACCGCGAGAAGCTCCGCCCGCAGAGGGAAGTCACGGACTCAACCTCGCCCGTCTCGTCTCTTCCTGTCGCCTGCTTAGGCACACGCGTCCTCACTGTACATGTCTCCAAGGGGACTTACAACAGTCGCCATCATCACGGTTTTCCCGTCGCATCGAGCCGCCGTGGCCGGTGTCGAACTACCCGGCCTCGCAGTCGCTGTGGCCTCGCGCCTCCGCCTCGCATGGCTGGCACAGCTACGCCGCCACCGCGTTGAGCTGCCTCGCTGAGCCGGCCTCGAGCCACCCCTGCCGGGCGGTCTGATCGAACCCCGCCGTGTTTGGAGGGCCACCGAACACCACGGGCCGTTTCAAAGTTTGATTGGATGTGAATGTCATCACTTGGTCAAATTTTGGTCAGATTACCGTGCAATTACTGCCTACAGAACATACGTCAGGATAAGTCGACCCGCGACTAAGTCGTTGGCTTTGTAGGAGCCGCTTCCTCTGCTGTGTGTTGTCGCGGCCTTGAGTCATCGCCAATTCTAAGTCGGCTGTCTCCGTTGTCGTGGCTTCGTCATTGCTGAAAGAAAACTCAAGTTGCCAGGTGTTTAATGACCCGGAGGGTCTTTGCCTGAACCGCCGGGACTATATTGAATTGTCGGCCTGCCTGAGCCTCCTCTGTCGCGATGAACGGATCAACCGTCGTCCGAACAAATCAGGTGATATCCATCCAAGTTTGTTTTATTAGCACATATTGTTTTTGTCAAAGAACAAATTTATCTTTGCCTTGGTCTGCAACATTGTTTATGCAGGGTAATTATTTATGACAAAAAGTGATATTATACCGCGGAGATGGAGGCACGTCAACATCTTTTTGCAAAGGTGGTCGTCATTACTCAACGGACTCCCGCGCCAGTTTACAACGCCGTGGCCGTCTCTCGCGGCCGCACCGGTTCACAACGACACGGACAACTCGCCCGTCCACCCTCACGGCCGGTTCACGCATCCGCGCCGGTCTACAACGTGGAGGACAATTTGCTCCTCTGCGCCGGTTTATAACACCGGGCCGGCTCATCTGCTTAGCTCCCGTGGCCGACTCGCCTGTGAGTAATTTCAGCTTCACCCGGTGATCATCAACTCCGCGGTGATAATCTCTGACCTGACGCATCAGGTGAAATCCATCCGGTATATTTTTATATTATATATTGCTTTCTTTTAAAAAATAGGAGCCATTACTTTGTCTTGCAAGTTCTTCAATGTAGGACAGATTAAATCACGAAGCTTTGAAGCTCTCAATATCCGGTTTAACATCCGGTTCAAGAAGGATTTATCTCTTGCAAAAAGTTAAAGGGTGCCAAAGAGGACCTGCTGCCATGATGCGCAGCTCAAACATGGGTATCATGCTTTGTTGGCTTATCATATTCTTGATCACTTGGGGGCTTTGGTCGTATCCGAACCATAATCACACCTCTTGATCGGCGCAATGCCACAATATCACTTGGGGGCTTGGTCGCGTCCGAACCATAGCAACGCCATTTGGTAGGCGGAAAGCCACAACATCACTTCGGGACTTGTGGTCACGTCTGAACCATACTCACGCCTCTTGATCAGCCTAGTGCCACATCATCACTTGGGGGCTTTGGTCGAACCCGAACCATCGCTACACCTCTTGATCGGCGTAATGCCAATGCATAACTTGGGGACTTGTGGTCACGTCTGAACCATAGTCACGCCTCTTGATCGGCCTAAGGCCACAGAATCACTTGGGGGCTTGGTCGAACCCGAACCATTGCCACGCCTTTTGATCGGCATAATGCCATTGTTTCATTTGGGGACCTGGCTGACTTGAACCATAGCTACGCCTATCGGGGGCTTGGTCGTGTCCGACCATGGTAACGCCATTTGATCGGCTCAATAGCCTCTTTTTGCAAATGGTTTTATCATTCCCTTTGCTTGAAATTTGCTTTGATAAATATTTCCTTTTACTTCTGTTGCGTTTTTAAACCGACATTGTTAATCCGGTTCGGTTGTCAATTACAAATTGGAGGAACATGGTCAAATCTTAATCCGGAGACTATCTGCCCGGTTTGATTTTATGTTACCATCTTATTATGGAGTAAACCGGTGTTCGTTAACCCGGCTTGACCTTCAACTACAAGTTGTCAGTACATGACCAATTATAATCCGGCGATTATTAACCCGGTCCGGTTTGACTACAAGTCGCCAGTATATATATGGATAATCCGATGTCTATCATAACCCGGTACGGTTTTATCATAAACCGGCACAATAAGGAAAGAGTTATCAGTACTCGAGATTGGGGTTATCACCTTTACTACAAAAAGTTGGTAAAACCAAACAATGTGATTCAATGTCACAGGTATGATATATTTCATATTTGATTATTCTTAAATGCAGCCTTGGTTATAAACCCGGGTTATATGTTGGGCGTTATGACCCGTCCGGCGGTAAACCGCCAGGACACTTTAAACTTGTTGTATGCAGAAATAGGTTGAATAAAGCATAATTACAAATCACCGGTGTTTATTGAACCGGCCTGGCTTTGGACTATAAGTCGCCAGTATATATTTGGATTGCGCCATTGGAATTATGCGCTTATAAATCATTGGGTATATTATTCAAATAGCCAACATGGCTGGATTTCTATTGTGATTATCAATAACCAGTGTTATGATTGAGGTTTTCAAAGTCGCTTTAGCACAATGGCTATTATTTTTATCAATGGGCATGATTTATTTTACAATGGAGGAAATAGTCCCGAGTCGCTGCAGGCTTACGACCCGGCACTTGGGGGCTACATTGTTCAAATCGAGATTACATCGAATATAGAAGTCCCATGTCACTGCCAGCATGCACCATGGCACTTGGGGGCTAATGAAAAATCATTTTTACTAGTCTTATTGAAGACCCGACTCATCATATTATAATGAGCGGGCCCTTGGGGCTACCAATTGCTCCTGTCAACATTTCAAGGTACACAAGTTTTCGTCCATAATATTGAAGGATCCATTGCTCAGTTGGTAAAGTACAAAGCTCTTAACCTTGTGGACGTGGGTTCAAGCCCTACGATGGAAGCTACATTATAAGATGTTATTTTCATTGAAGTATATATAAAGTCCCGGTTCAGTATTATCTTACTAAGCCGGCCCTTGGGGGCTACACATCACTTCTAAAATCTACATAATTATATTTACAAAGTTCCTTCTCATTATTGCATAATGACCCGGCCCTTGGGGGTTACACTGATTGAAGTTTTTATAAGAAATTACAAGTCCCAGATCGCTGCAAGCATGACAACCCGGCACTTGGGGGCTACATATATGGAGTATTCAGTTTTTAGATGAACAAACCGGATTTCTTCAAGGTTGAAACACTTATTGGAGCAAGTCTTAAGTTATCACTATGTTCTCCTCTTAAGACTTGGGGGCTACAGGTATTATGCATATAAAGGAGGAACATCTTCATTTTATCAGTTTTGAGCAAATCAGGAAGATATTACATGACCCGGTGTCGACAACAATTATGACCCGGTGTCGTCAATATTTGTAAACCGGTAATGATAAACCGGCAAGTTCAAGTCTTATACCGGCACAGTTTAACATTCTCAAACCGGCAAGTTTTACATCTTCAAACCGGCTGAATATCAGATAAGTATTTCAAGACCCATATTTCTTAAACCGGCGCTTTGGGAGCTGAATCAAAGGAGTTATTCTTCCCCAATATTTCTATGACAAACCAATGTCGGCAAATTGATTTTGAAGCTGGTCTGTTGACCCGGACTTCCCAGAAGGAGGAAACAACAAGGACTTAAGGGTGATCAGGTACCGGTTTACAAGAATTCTTAACTCGGAGCACAACCTGTCAAAGTTGTTCTTGTGTTTCTTTTGCAGCATAAGTTTACCATGAATAAATCCAAGCTAAACTTGGGGGATAATGTCGGGGATATACCCCGCGGCGTAAACCAGCCGGAAGTAAAACTCGGCCGGACTAGGCGTTTCATTGGTAAACCGCCAGAGGATTGGCGGTTTACATGTCTGGCGGTTCACTGGTATGACGATTCACGAGCCTGAAGATTCATTGGTGACCTGGCGCGTATTCTAGATGCATGACAAGGCCCAAGGGCCAGCAGGCCGGTTTAGGTTAATGGTGGGCCGGTTTAAGAGGAAAGGCATGAGGAACATTTATCTTACAAGGAGTTAATACCTGGACTTGTATCCGGTTTGTATTAGAGATAGACTAGTTCCCAATCCTAATAGGACTCCACATGTAACCCGCCCCTCCAACATATATAAGGAGGGGCAGGGCTCCCCAAAAGGGAAGAATATTCACAAGTTCCACAAGTTGGACAAGTTAGGTTTAGACAATAGCTCTCGATATAGAGCACTCCTGTAACCGTGATCATCATCATCAATATCAATGAAGTAGGATGTAGGCTTTTACCTCCACCGTGAGGGGCCGAACCTGTGTAAAACATCACGTCTCTCATCCCGCTCAACCCCTCTCAAGCTACCACATAATTGCGTTGGCCTCGTGACTAAGTCCTGACACTAAGGACATCTGTCATGACAATTCCACGACACAACCCATCACCGTCCAGCAAGCCTATGATGGAATTACTCATGCACGGTGGTGAGCATCATGAAATTGGTGATTGAGGATGGTTGATGATGACGACGGCGACGAATCCTCCTCTCCGGAGCCCTGAACGGACTTCACATCAGCCCTCCCGAGAGGTTTTAGGGCTTAGCGGCGGCTCCGTATCGTAAAACGCGATGATATCTTCTCTCTGATTTTTTTCTCATTGAAACTAATATATGGAGGTGGAGTTGGAGTCGGAGACGCAACAGGGGGCCCACGAGGTAGGGGGGCGCCCCCCACCCTCGTGAGAAGGGTGTGGGCCCCCTGGTCTTCATCTGTGAGGATTTTTTATTTTTTATCTAAGATGTTCCGTGGAGTTTTAGGTCATTTCGAGAATATTTGTTTTCTGCACATAAAACAACACCATGGTAATTCTGCTGAAAACAGCGTCAGTCTGGGTTAGTTCCATTCAAATCATACAAGTTAGAGTCCAAAACAAGGGCAAAAGTGTTTGGAAAAGTAGATACGACGGAGACGTATCAACTCCCCCGAGCTTAAACCCTTGCTTGTCCTCAAGCAATTCAGTTGACAAACTGAAAGAAAGAAAGAAAAACTTTTACAAACTTTGTTTGCTCTTCTTGTTGTAACTATGTCAAGCCAGCATTCAAGTTTTCAGCATAAATCATAACTAACCACGTTTGCAATAATTCTCAGGTTTCACAGTTACTCATATCAATAGCATAATCAACTAGCAAGTCATAATAATAAATCTCGGATGACAACACTTTCTCAAAACAATCATAATATGATATAACAAGATGGTATCTCGCTAGCCCTTTCTGAGACCGCAAAACATAAATGCAGAGCACCTTTAAAGATCAAGGACTGACTAGACATTGTAATTCATGGTAAAAGAGATCCAATCATAGTCACACCCAATATAAATTGACAGTGATGAATGCAAATGACAGCTGTACTCTCCAGCTAGTGCTTTTTAATAAGAGGGTGATGACTCAACATAAAAGTAAATGGATAGGCCCTCCACAGAGGGAAGCAGGGATTTGTAGAGGTGCCAGAGATCGGTTTTGAAATAGAGATAAATTGTATTTTGAGCTATGTACTTTCATTGTCAACATAACAAGTAAGAGATTGCGATATCTTCCATGCTAAACACAGTATAGGCGGTTCCCAAATAGAATGGTAAAGTTTATACTCCCCCTCCACCAACAAGTATCAATCCATGGCTTGCTTGAAACAACGAGTGCCTCCAACATACATCAGGTCCTAGGGGGAGTTTTTCTTGCAATTAATTTTGATTTAGTTTGCATAAAGCATGGGACTGGGCATCCCCATGACTAGCCATTTTCTCGTGAGTGAGGAGTGGAGTCCACTCCTCTTGAGAATAACCCGCATAACACGAAAGATAAGGACAACCTTTGTTGATACATGAGCTATTCGAGCATACAAAACAGAATGTTTATTTGAAGGTTTAGAGTTTGGCACATACAAATTTACTTGGAACGGCAGGTAGATACCACAAATAGGAAGGTATAGTGGACTCATCTGGAATAACTTTGGGGTTTAAGGGATTTGGATGCACAAGTAATATTTCCGCTTAGTACAGGTGAAGGCTAGCAAAAGACTAGGAAGCGACCAACTAGAGAGAGACAACAGCCATGTACATGCACTAAAATTAATAAACATTGGATGCAAGCATGAGTAGGATATAATCCACCATGAACATAAATATCGTGAAGGCTATGTTGATTTTGTTTCAACTACATGCATGAACATGTGCCAAGTCAAGTCACTTAAATCATTCAAAGGAGGATACCACCCCATCATACCACAACATAATCATCTCAATAGCATGTTGTCATACAAGGTAAATCATTATAACTCATAGCTAATCAAGCATGGCACAAGCAACTATGATCTCTAATTGTCATTGCAAACATGTTTATTCATAATAAGCTGAATCAAGAATGAGAGACTCATCATATTTACAAAAACAAAAGAGGTCGAGTTCATACCAGCTTTTCTCATCTCAGTCAGTCCATCATATATCATCATAATTGCCTTTCACTTGCATGACCGAACGGTGTGAATAATAATAAGAGTGTACGTGCATTGGACTAAGCTGGAATCTGCGAGCATTCAATAAACAGGAGAAGACAAGGCAATATGGGCTCTTGGTTAAATCAACAATAATGCATATAAGAGCCACTTCAACAATTTAATTATGGTCTTCTCCTACTGACCCTCAAAGAAAAGAGAAGAAATAAAACTATTTACACGGGAAAGCTCCCAACAAGCAAAAGAAGAACATGCAATATTTTTGGGTTTTCTTTTTAATTACTACTACAGCAGAAAAATAAACTACTACTAATTTTTTTTGTTTTTTTAAGGTTTAACAAACACACAAGAAGAAAGCAGGAAAAGGAAAATATACTAGCATTGATATTACAACGAAAAAGTATGAGCACTGACATCTAGCAATGAGTGTGTGTGAACATAAATGTAATGTCAGTGAGAAATACGTACTCCCCCAAGCTTAGGCTTTTGGCCTAAGTTGGTCTATGGCCACGGCTGGCCTGGCGGATATCCATAATAATAGTTGTTGGGGTCGTACTGTGACGAGGAGGAATAGTTGGGATCATACTGTGATGAAGAAGAAGACTCTGACTGCCACTTGCTAACAGTCATATCTGGATCCCATGAATAAACAGATTGTCACGGAGGCTCATCTTGTGGTTCCTGTTCTGGCTCCTCGACTGGTGCAGGGTTTCGGTAGGCGTGAATAGCCGTCAACGGAACAAGATACGTGCCTACAGTCAAATCAAACAAAGAAGGAGCAGACAAGGTAATAGTCTCAGGATGATGTTTATTAAAGAACAATTGATATTTAAGCTCCCCTGCCCTATTTTTAACAATAAAATCATGTGTCACCATACTTTTATGATCTAGATAAACATGGGGTAGCACCTTTTCTTCCTTATCAGCATGCCTAATAGGTACGTTAAAGTGTGCGGCTAGGCGTGTGGCATAGATGCCTCCAAAAATGGGGCCCTTAGTACGGTTCATATTTAAACGTCTAGCAATAATACCGCCCAAACTAAGAGTGTTATCACTATATAAACCTTGGAGAAGAATAATTAAATCAGGGATACTAAGGTTTCCAGAATTTCCGTGTCCAATTAAACAACGACTAGCAAATAATGCAAAGTAACGCAAAACAGGAAAATGTATGCTAGTAATTCGTGCGTCGGAAACCTTCCTGGTTTCTCCTACAGTGATATTATGAATAAACCCAGCCACATCATCATGATGTGGTTCTTCTGTCTTGCCCTCAAAAGGGACTAAACAAATCCGACAGAAATCATAAAGTGACATCTTCTTATGCTCATCATATAAATGAAACTCCACCGTAGGTGGTGAGTTCCTAGAATGAAAATGAAAGTTTTGCACAAAAGTATTTGTGAGCAAGAGATACTGATCGCACTGGTCGTGGAGGAAAGCGGTGAGGCCTGCATTGTGAGCCAATTCATGAAAGTCTTCATAGATACCGGCTGCTCTCAAGAAATCTTCAGAAGGCCATTCACACGCCCGAATCTCCGTGGTGCGTGGCAAATTATACTTAGGCTTCGGTGCCTTTTTCTTTGAGCTTTGGCTTGATGAGCCCCTCAAAAATCTCCTCATTATTTTTCTGAAATAATCTAAAAATTTTATTAACTTCAAAATAAAAGTAAACCAAACTCAATAAAACTGATAGTAACTACTCCTACAAGTGCCTAGAGCCTATATCAAGCATTAGAACTACTTGGAACCGTATAAATTTGACATGCAAGCTCAAGAACATGGTCACCTATGCAGCACAAATTTGCAAAGAACAAAGCACTAGAACAAAAACTAATTGGACCAATGGAGGAGTCACATACCAAGGAACAATCTCCCCAAGCAGTTTTGCGAGAGGTGCTTTGAGCAAGGAGATCGAAAATCATAGCAAAAGTGGCTAGAACTCGTGCTTGAATTGGTTTTTCGGGTTTGTGTGAGATAGAGGAAGAAGATGGGTGCTGGGATAAGTGGAGGAGGGCCACCGTGGGCCCACGAGGCAGGGGGCGCGCCCTATAGGGGGGCCCACCACCCTCGTGGCCAGGTGGCAGCTCCTCCCGCGATAATTTTTGCACAATAAATCCTCAAATATTCCCGAAAAAATCATGTTAAATTGGCATGGCATTCTGAGGACTTTTATTTTCGGGATATTTTATATTGCACGGATAAGTCAGGAAACAGACAGAAAAAATACTATTTTTACTTTATTTAATATAAATAACAGAAAGTATAAAGAGGGTACAGAAGGTTGTGCTTCTAGTTTCATCCATCTCATGCTCATCAAAAAGAATCCACTAACAAGGTTGATCAGGTCTTGTTAAGAAACTCATTCCGATAATCATGAAACCGAAGAAATTTTGAATAACACTAAATTACCTCAACGGGGATATGCACATCCCCTATAATAAGTATATCATATTTCTTCTTGACAGTAGGAAGAGGAAATCCAAAACCTCCAAATATAAACGATGGAATTTTTCCAATAGAGTTGATACTATGAACTTGAGGTTGTTTCCTCGGAAAGTGTACCGTATGCTCATTACCATTAACATGAAAAGTGTCATTGCCTTTGTTTCAATCAATAACAGCCCCTGCAGTATTAAGAAAAGGTCTTCCAAGAATAATAGACATACTATCGTCCTCGGGAATATCAAGTATAACAAAGTTCGTTAAAATAGTAACGTTTGCAACCACAACAGGCACATCCTCACAAATACCGATAGGTATAGCAGTTGATTTATCAGCCATTTGCAAGGATATTTGAGTAGGTGCCAGCTTATTCAAGTCAAGTCTACCATATAAATAGAGAGGCATAACACTAACACTGGCTCCAAGATCACATAAAGCAGATTTTATATAATTTCTCTTAATGGAGCAAGGTATAGTAGGTACTCTGAGGTCTCCAAGTTTTTTTGGTATTCCACCCTTAAAAGTATAATTAGCAAGCATGGTGGAAATTTCAGCTTCCGGTATCTTTCTTTTATTAGTAATGATATCTTTCATATATTTAGCATAAGGATTTGTTTTGAGCACATCAGTTAATTGCATACGCAAAAAGATAGGCCTAATCATTTCAGCAAAGCGCTCAAAATCCTCATCATCCTTTTTCTTGGATGGTTTTGGAGGAAAAGGAATGGGTTTCTGAACCCAAGTTTCCCTTTCTTTACCATGTTTCCTAGCAACAATGTCTCTTTTATCATAACGTTGATTCTTTGATTGTGGGTTATCAAGATCAACAACAGGTTCAATTTCTACATCATTATCATTACTAGGTTGAGCATCATCATCAATATTTTTACTAGGTTCATGTTCATTACCAGATTGTGTTTCAGCATCAGACATAGATATATCATTTGGATTATCAGGTGGTTCAGCAATAGATTCACTAGAAGTTTGCACAGTTCTATTATTTTTCTTCTTCTTCTTTTTAGAAGAACTAGGAACATCAATATTATTTTTTGAGAATCTTGCTCGATTCTCTTAGGGTGGCCTTCAGGATACAAAGGTTCCTGAGTCATTCTACCAGTTCTAGTAGCCACTCTAACAGCATAATCATTTTTTTACTATTCATTTCATCAAGCACTTCTTTTTGAGCTTTAAGTACTTGTTCTACTTGAGTGGTAACCATAGAAGTATGTTTGCTAACAAGTTTAAGTTCACCTTTAATATCAGCCATATAATCACCCAAGCGTCTAATCATATAAGCATTTTCTTTTAACTGTCTACAAAAATAAGCATCGAAGTCGTCTTGTTTAAACATAAAGTTATGAAACTCATCCAAGCACTGACTAGCAATTTTAGTAGGAGGGACTTCAACTTTATCATATCTATAGAGAGAATTTACCTTCACTACCTGTGTCAGGATACCGGGATCAGGAGGTTCTTCAGTGAAAAATAATTGAGATCATATGTTTCTTCAACAGGCGGTATATTAAAACCATGTATTTCTTCAATAGGAGGTAAATTCTTAACGTCTTCAGCTTTAATACCTTTCTCTTTCATAGATTTCTTTGCCTCTTGCATATCTTCGGGACTGAGAAATAGAATACCTCTCTTCTTCGGAGTTGGTTTAGGAATAGGCTCAGTAATTGGAGCAGGAGTTGGCTCAGGAGTTGCCTCAGGAGGTGTCCAATTATTTTCATTTGTCAACATATTATTCAATAGAATTTCAGCTTCATCAGGTGTTCTTTCCCTGAAAAGAGAACCAGCACAACTATCCAGGTAATCTCTGGAAGCATCGGTTAGTCCATTATAAAAAATATCAAGTATTTCGGGTTTCTTAAGAGGATGATCAGGCAAAGCATTAAGTAACTTGAGAAGCCTCCCCCAAGCTTGAAAAGTAATATTTTTGGTATTTTGTTGTGATTGTAATAGTAGCAGCGGGCAAGTAAATAAGCGTAAACCAGTATATAGAAAACTCATAGGCACCGGATCAGTGATGGATAATTATGCCGGATGCGGTTCATCACGTAACAGTCATAACATAGGGTGACACAGAACTAGCTCCAATTCATCAATGTAATGTAGGCATGTATTCCGTATATAGTCATACGTGCTTATGGAAAAGAACTTGCATGACATCTTTTGTCCTACCCTCCGGTGGCAGTGGGGTCCTATTGGAAACTAAGGGATATTAAGGCCTCCTTTTAATAGAGAACCGGAACAAAGCATTGGCACATAGTGAATACATGAACTCCTCAAACCATGGTCATCACCCGGAGTGGTCCCGATTATTGTCACTTCAGGGTTGCCAGATCATAATACATAGTAGGTGACTATAGACTTGCAAGATAGAATCAAGAACTCACATATATTCATGAAAACATAATAGGTTCAGATCTGAAATCATGGCACTCGGGCCCTATTGACAAGCATTAAGCATAGAAAAATCATAGCAACATTAATCTCAGAACATAATGGATACTAGGAATCAAACCCTAACAAAACTAACTCGATTACATGATAAATCTCATCCAACCCATCACCGTCCAACAAGCCTACGATGGAATTACTCACGCACGGTGGTGAGCATCATGAAATTGGTGATTGAGGATGGTTGATGATGACGACGGCGATGAATCCCCCTCTCCGGAGCCCCGAACGGACTCCAGATCAGCCCTCCCGAGAGGTTTTAGGGCTTGGCGGCGGCTCTGTATCGTAAAACGCGATGATTTCTTCTCTCTAATTTTTTTCTCATCGAAACTCAATATATGGAGGTGTAGTTGGAGTCGGAGACGCAACAGGGGGGCCCATGAGGTAGGGGGCGCGCCCTAGTGGTGGGGCGCCCCCCACCCTCGTGAGAAGGGTGTGGGCCCCCTGGTCTTCATCTTTGGCGAGGATTTTTTATTGTTTTTTCTAAGATGTTTCGTGGAGTTTCAGGTCATTCCGAGAATATTTGTTTTCTGCACATAAAACAACACTATGGTAATTCTGCTGAAAACAGCGTCAGTCCGGGTTAGTTCCATTCAAATCATACAAGTTAGAGTCCAAAACAAGGGCAAAAGTGTTTGGAAAAGTAGATACGACGAAGACTTATCAGCCGCTCGTGGTGGTGTCGCTTCTTGCCGTCGATACTCTCGCTGAGGTAATGCGTCCAAGAGCTCCTCTTGCATGGAAGCCAAGGAAAAGGCAGAGTCCAAGTCTTTTGGTTGATGTAAAACAACACTGGCGCGAATCTCATGCCGCAATCCCTCTAAGAACTGTGTGATGAAAAATATGGGATTGAAGGAAGGATTGTGTGCTACCAACTGATGCATAAGCTCTTCAAACCGTAACATGTAATTATGGACAGTACTAGTCTGATAGAGAGTACAGAACTAACGGAGATGAGTTTGATATTGTTCCCAACCAAACTTCCCACACAAGGTTGCGCACAACTCATCCCACGACATGGCCTCACTCTAAGCCTCGTGTAGTTGCAACCATCGCGCCGCATTGCCTGTGAAGTGCAGGATGGCTACCCTGACCCACAACTCTGACTGAACCCCGTACACGGAGAAGTACTTTTCACATTGCATTTTCCAGAACTGTGGATTGTCGCCGTCAAATGACGGAAAATCCAACTTGGGTAGCGACCAACTATTGGAATTGATGTGTCGTGTGTGCGGATCAAACGCTACGAGATGCGGTGATGGGGAATCGGTCAGGGACGTACCCTTGACCGGAGGAGGCACATGGGTGGTGACCACGCCATATGCCGACCCTCCGGTGTCGTCGATCTCTCCGCGGCCTCTCAGACCGTGGTCTTCGGGGGCGTCGTGGTTCAAACTCGACGCCGACCGCACCACCGCGTCGCCCTCCGGGATCGGATCCGGAGGCGCCGCCCGCACGGGGTGGAGAGCGATGCGCCCCTCCTGCGGGCGCAAGTCATCCACATGCTTCTGGATGTGGGTGACGGCGGCAGGGGCGGACCCAGGACAAAAATTACCCGGTGTCCCATATACGGAGTACAATATAACATGCATACCATATTAAATAAAAGTATATATTAATGCATATGATTCTACAACACTTGCTTTTTCAAAACCGATGAACATTTTCATCATGTATTGATCGCTCTTGCTTTTCTAGAAATACTTCCTTCTATGACTGATAGTTATTATTTGATATTTACGCTTGATAACTTATATTTGGGCAGAGAAGATTAAACCATGAAAAAATATGTATCTAATACTTGGATTTTAAAGTAAGCTCACTTTGGTGCGTCTAGTCTTCGGAGAATCGTCCACCACAAATGCCGATCACCTTCAAGGATTACGATCTAACCTCCACTTTGTGAATAAATTTTGAATATTTCACGCGATTTTTTATAAATATTTCAATGATCTAATCATTACCACAGTTAAGAGCCCTTGCCCTAATCCTCAAGAGTCTGAGGAACAAGTATTGCAATCTAGAAGAAACATGGCGGATTGGGGTCTCTACTTATGATTTACCTTCTATTTCTTCCGCTGCTTAGGCCACTCGACATGATCTCGGGACGGCGGCGTCAAAGTGAGTATGGTGAGTGCCGAGCCAGCAATGGATTGATTTTATTTAGAGCGACACAGAGAGGCGTATGGCATTTTTTGTTTGTCCTAATTTTTTTTGAGAAATTGGTTGTTTTAGATGAGAGCCTTTTTTAGAGTTAGATGAGAGCCTTTTTTGGAGAAATAATTAGATTTCTTTTGAGAAATGAGAAATAATTAGATGAGAACTTGGTCGATCGATTTAGTTTTTCTTAGGGGTGGTTGATCGATTTAGCTACCGCCCTGGCTGCCTCGCTCGCTGCTAAGACTGGGCCTCGCACTGGCTAGCTGCTGCATCGCGGTGCAGGTAATTGTTGAATGGACCGGCTTGTTGTACCGGTGTTCATGTAACGAAATTACGGGGTGTCCCATCCTTATATGGGCTATATATGTATAGGTAAAATATTTTTATACCCAGTGTCCTGTGACACCCCCTGGCCCAATGTGGGTACGCCCCCGGACGGCGGGACGCCAAAGCTCCAGGGAGGTCTGGATCACATCCAGCCTTGCTGCCTCGTTGGCGATGCGCCCGTCGTTGACGGCCTTGGCAAGAGCTGCGATCTGTTCCTCCATCACCGCCGCCTGTCTTGGCTGCTTCGTCCGATAGCGGGGCTTGGGGTAGGCGATCTCCAGGTCGAGGGATCGCTGGACCTCTGATACCAGATGCAACATGCCTGGTCGCGGTGGATCTTGAAGGAGGACGAGGAACGGGAGTAGGTAGGAGGAGGAAGGAAGGGGATCGATAGATAGGAGGAGTTCCAGGAGATCAGCTCCGGTTCAAGTAATATTACATTTCATAACCCC
>NC_041380.1:530611559-530624572 GCF_002162155.2 Triticum dicoccoides | reverse complement strand
TCGCTAGCCTATAGAGGCCGCCTCGCCGCGCTGGCAGTTCTGGACCAATCCCCGTCTTGCATCGCGTAATCACCTGCTGAGCTGTCCTCTTCATGGGTCGTCATGGCTGACCGTGGGGTCAACCCGCTTCTGGGGCCGGCTGGTCAGGTGTTGGGGTGGTGCAGTCCTAACAGTCAATAGATTCATACACTATCCGTGCGCTGTCTCTTTTTTCTGGTCGTGACTGATCTTTTTTGGAGAGGCATATGCTATGGCTACAACAATTGGTTTTAGAATTTATTTTACAAATGCAAGTACTCAGGCATGTACATGCAGTTTTATTGAATTTTATACAATGCCAAGCTACTACGTACTCTGAGCAAGGACCAACATTTAGTACTCGTACGTAGCAGTAGGTGCATGACATATTTGATTGATGGAAGGTCACATACACCTGATCTATTGTTTCTTAAGTAGTATTCCATTCCACGTCCCGGCCTCTGTGTGTGCCAATAAGATGCTCGCCGCTACTAACACACCCAGCCTTGTACACAGGTGGTAGAACCAACACTCGAGCAACAATGGTACAAGTTAGATAGCATGCGGCATCATCCAAGTGAACCAACCGAGTGTCATAGGCTATTCCACATCAAGATCTTTTTCTGCGGGAATGAGACGCATTGGGAATTTTAGCTGATGTTGGTCAATTGCAGAACGTAGTGCATGAACTACTTCTTGCACACCCCTCTGGAGTTGTGCGAGCATGAATTAACCCAGGCCGGCGACCGTCCCAAGAAGGGCGACGGTCCAAGGCTCCCCCAAAAAAGATACGCACATATTTGGTGTTAGGACATCCTTCGTGTATACTAGTACCCAGCAACTGGCCGTATCTCCTGCACTCTGACTGAAACTGTAAAAATGAGCTATTCCGTGCACGGGAAGATCTAGTCAGTCCGTTAGTATCTGTAGGGACACAGGGATAGCCTACCATGGCCCAGCCAGAGACTCTTTCGAGTAAAAACAAGAGAAATACAATTCTTCCGTGCGCGGGGAGTCCTGTGCATGGGAGAGCCCTTTGAATTGCTTGGAAATCCGAAGCCATGCATGGTACTGCTCATAGTTCATCAGTTTTTTTCTTTCACCACAAGTAAGCACAGTGTTCCAGCCATGGTCCACCATCCCATGCTTTTTCATCATTCACAGATCTATTTTATTTTTTGAATCAAATGTCTAATTTAATAATTTATGATCCGTCTGCATATCTGTGTGTATGATGAGGAGGACATTAAAATGAGACCAGTTTTGAATATATTTTAACAAGTTTTCAAAATCAAATTATAAAACAAGGTGAAACACGATCAATTAAACACTATGAAAGTGCACAAAATTATGAAATGTTTTGTTAAACCCGCTAATGACCCGAACCTGATGGTACACTCTGGAACACAATGCCCCCAAATGAAACTGGATATAAACTATTTGTATCTAGCAACTTGCTAATCATTCTGAATCCACCCCTGCCGCTGCACGTAGCCCTTCGTGACTATCCAAGCTTTGTGCTTCACAATGTTTCCAGTCGGACCACACTTGATCTTAAACACCCACTTCAGTCCAATGGCGCGGTGGCTGCACGGAGTGAGGCGGGATCCCTTGTGTTGTGGCAGTGAATTGACTCCATCTCGGCCTCCATGGCACTGCGCCACGCTGGCTTGTGCAGCGCCTCCACGACAAACGCAGGCTCCTCTGCAACAGAGAGCCACAACGCACTGTACTCCAGCGTGCACGCCGGCGTGTGGTCGATGTGGTACTCCCTCGCCGTTGTACGTCTTGCGCGGTTGTTGTTGCCGTGGCCTTGCCCTAGCTAGCCCTAGATCCTCTCTGGCTCTCTCTCTCTCACTTTGCTGCGCTCGAACGACACGAGAAGGAGGAAGAAGGAGAGCACAGAGGACACAACGAGAGTTTCCGGCGCACGGACGCCACCGCATGAATGGTCTTTTTCCCGAGCACGAACTCGACTCCCCGGCCATTACAACGAGCCCCGCAGGTGCTCTTATACCCTGGGTAGACGCCGGGCATGCCCCGTGTTAGAATAAATCCGAGGTACGGGGTCGATCCACCAAGAACCAAACAATCACAGATAATAACGACACCGAGATTTGTTAACGAGGTTCGGCGAACTCGCCTACTCCTCGGGGTAATGACTACGGGCGCTCCTCCCCGAGATACCGCAATACCGGCCACCCGGGCGCCGGCACAAGCCGCCAGCACCCCCTTGCGAACCTGTCGCTATGTAGCTGTCATGGCTTACAACGTGGGGTGCCTCCTCATATATAAGAGGCCAAGGGTACAACGTGTCCGACTCCGACACTACAAGTATCCTACCCACACTACAACACCAAGTCCAAGCGTAACCCAACTAGTACAAAATATTCGACACAAACACAACAAACTTCACCTTGGCGAATATTCTCTACTACCTTGAATTTGTCCATGCGTCAAACTTCCATGTACTCCGGACTAGTGTTGTCTTCTTTGTAGCTTACCGAGAGCTACTCGACGAGCCTGCCCCAGACCCGCCGCCGCCGTGAGACCCCGCTGCTACTCCTGCAACTCCAGTCTATGTGACTCCACCTGCAATAGTGCTCCCTTGCAACTTGTAAAGATGCGAAGCCGTCCTCCCTCCAATCATCACGGTCACCTCATCTTCCATGATTCTCATGGTCTTCTTATCCCGATCACAACGGAATACCATACCACCATCATGAAGAACACCAAGCGAAATTAGATTCCTCCTTAGCCCTGACACATGCCTGACTTCCCGAAACATCCGCTCAACTCCGTCAAACATCTTGATTTTGATGTCACCTACTCCAGCAGCACGATAACCCGTGTCATCGCCCACATAGGCTAAACCAAACTCACCAGACTTGTACGAAGAGAACCACTCCCTGTTGGGTGTCGCATGAAAAGAGCAAGCTGAATCCAACATCCACGCTTCACTTTTGGTTGACCCCCTGTCTGATACTATGAGGACATTGTCGGTGTCAAAACCGGCGGATCTCGGGTAGGGGGTCCCGAACTGTGCGTCTAACGCGAATGGTAACAAGAGGCGGGGGACACGATGTTTACCCAGGTTCGGGCCCTCTCGATGGAGGTAATACCCTACTTCCTGCTTGATTGATCTTGATGATATGAGTATTACAAGAGTTGATCTACCATGAGATCGTAGAGGCTAAACCCTAGAAGCTAGCCTATGGTATGATTGTCCTACGGACCAAATCCTCTGGTTTATATAGACACCGGAGGGGGCTAGGGTTACATAGATTCGGTTACAAGGAAGGAGATCTACATATCCATATTGTCAAGCTTGCCTTCCACGCCAAGGAGAGTCCCATCCGGACACGAGACGAAGTCTTCAATCTTGTATCTTCATAGTCCAACAGTCCGGCCAAAGGATATAGTCCGACTGTCCGGAGACCCCCTAATCCAGGACTCCCTCAGTAGCCCCTGAACCAGGCTTCAATGACGACGAGTCCATCGCGCAGATTTGTCTTCGGCATTGCAAGGCGGGTTCTTCCTCCGAATACTCCATAGAAGATTTTGAACACAAGGATAGTGTTCGGCTCTGCAAAACAAGTTCCACATACCACCATAGAGAGAATAATATTTCCAAAAATCTAATCTGCTGACACGTTTAGCAACATGACATCATGCCATGACCCGGTCATTGTTCGAACCGTTTTTCTCAACCAACACTGCACATATCGCGAGGTGGTTTTCTTGGCACGTCTTGTCGAAGCAGAGATTGTGTCCCCCTTATTATGTGATTCTCATCAATACGGACGTGGGTAACCCAATCGTGCCCGTTGGTATGACTCCTCAATTTTAGGCAAGTCCCAAACGGCCACGAGGAGGACGCTTGATATTCACCCTCTTTATAAAGAGGCCAAGGCCTGTCCTTTTTTCCCTCTCGTACTCAATCGAATCCTTCCCCCGCCTCGAGTTCCAACACCCAAGGCTCAGGTCAGGCGTTTTGGACCTTCAACCATGTCCGGATCCAACCTTCAAGGTTGGTGGATGCCTTCCTCTGTCACAGAGGAAGACATCAAGAAGCTAAGAGAGACCAGGTATTTGACCGGCGAAATCTCGCACAGGCTGCCTGCTCGAGGGCAGGTCATTCCCACTCCCGAACCCGGCGAGAGCGTTTTATTCATCTCTCACTTCCTCCGAGTGCTAGGCCTCGCTCTGGATCCCTTTTTTAGGGGGATCATGTTCTATTATGGGCTGGATTTCCATGACCTGGCCCCGGATTCCCTCCTTCACATCTCGTCGTTCATCGTCGTGTGTGAGGCCTTCCTCCGCATTACCCCACACTTCGGCCTGTGGCTCAAGACTTTCAATGTGAAGCCGAAGATGATTGAGGGGCGACACGCAGAGTGCGGAGGTGCCGTAATAAGCAAAAGCGCTGATGTTCCATGGCCAGAGGGTTCCTTCCCAGAGGTGTCCAGTTTATGGCAACGAGAGTGGTTTTATATCACAGCTCCCCGGGGTACCAAGTGGGTAGCCGCCCCTGCCTTTCGCTCGAGCACCCCACCATAATTGACGTCATGGATCAACAAGGGGTTGGACTGGGGGCCAGTAAATGATGTGCCGATATTGTAGAGTCGCATCCGAGATCTCCTTGAGAGAGATGTCAGCCTGGCCACGGTAATGTAAGTCATGCTAGTTCGTCGAGTCCCGCCTTGCAAACGTCGACCCCTCCGTATGTGGGAGTTCAACCCGGAAGGACCGCGAACTATTCAACACTTCCTCGGCATGACGCTCGAGAAGATGTACAAATTGTTCTTCGGACCACAAATAAGGTGTCCGGACACCACCGAGGATGCGGGTCTGAGCTGCAATCGTCCAGATACCCAAGTAAGTAATCCTGTGGCCGAACGCGTTGTTATTTTATTTATCACAACATCATTCTAAAAGGTCGCTCTTTGACCAGGACTGGGTAACAAAGGCGAAGATGGTCAGGTGTTCAGCCCCCTTCCCAAAGGCTCAGCAGATCCAGTACTGGCCAGAATGCTCGAGGCGTTGCCTTATCAGGCGCCCTCAGGGGAAGATAAGGGGGGAATAAAGAGGCTGAAAGCGGGCCTCACTCATTATTCATCCAAACCGGGGGAATTACCGCCTCCGCGAAGGAGGGTAATCGGGGAGAAGCGTCTGAAATTCCCTCTCCCCTGTTGGAAATATGCCCTAGAGGCAATAATAAAATGGTTATTATTGTATTTCCTTGTTCATGATAATTGTCTATTGTTCATGCTATAATTGTATTAACTGGAAACCCTAATACATTTGTGAATACATAGACCACAACATGTCCCTAGTAAGCCTCTAGTTGACTAACTCGTTGATCAATAGATGGTTATGGTTTCCTCACCATGGACATTGAATGTCATTGATAATGGGATCACATCATTAGGAGAATGATGTGATGGACAAGACCCAATCTTAAGCATAGCACAAGATCGTGAAGTTCGTTTGCTAAAGCTTTTCTAATGTCAAGTATCATTTCCTTAGACCATGAGATTGTGCAACTCCCGGATACCGTAGGAATGCTTTGGGTGTACCTAACGTCACAACGTAACTGGGTGGCTATAAAGGTGCACTACAGGTATCTCCGAAAGTGTCTGTTGGGTTGGCACGAATCGACACTGGGATTTGTCACTCCGTATGACGGAGAGGTATCTCTGGGCCCACTCGGTAATGCATCATCATAATGAGCTCAATGTGACTAAGGAGTTGGTCATGGGATCATGCGTTACGGAACGAGTAAAGAGACTTGCCAGTAACAAGATTGAACGAGGTATGGGGATACCGACGATCGAATCTCGGGCAAGTAACATACCGATAGACAAAGGGAATTGTATACGGGATTGATTGAATCCCCGACATCGTGGTTCATCCGATGGGATCATCATGGAACATGTGGGAGCCAATATGGATATCCAGATCCCGCTATTGGTTATTATCCGGAGAGATGTCTCGGTCATGTCTGCATGGTTCCCGAACCCGTAGGGTCTACACACTTAAGTTTGGGTGACGCTAGAGTTGTTATGGAAAATAGTATGTGGTTACCGAAGGTTGTTCGGAGTCCCAGATGACATTGCGGACGTGACGAGGAGTTCCGGAATGGTCCGGAGGTGAAGATCGATATATTGGACGAAGGGTATTGGAGTCCAAAATTGTTCCGGGGGTACCGGGTGACGGCCCGCGTGTCCGAAAGGGGTTTCGGAGGCCCCGACAAGTGTTGGAGGGCCTAATGGGCCAAGGGGAAGGGGCACACCAGCCCACTAAGGGGCTATGCACCCCTCCCACCCCATCTCACGTAACCAGGAGAGGTGGGGGCGCCTCCCCTAGGGCAGCCTCCCCTCCTGGCTTGGGGGGCAAGTCTCCTAGGGGTGGGGGCGCCGAAAACCCATCTAGGGTTCCCTCCCTGGCCGCCGCCCCTCCCCTAGATGGGATCTGAAGGGGCTGGCCCCCCCTCCCCTCTCCTATAAATAGTGGGGGTGGGAGGGCTGCGAGAAGAACAAGACCCTCCCCCTGGCGCAGCCCCTCCCTCCTCCAACTCTTCCTTCTCCTCCGTAGAGCTTGGCGAAGCCCTGCATGAATACCACAAGCTCCACCACCACGCTGTCGTGATGTGGGGTTCTCCCTCAACTTCTCCTCTCCCGTTGCTGGATCAAGAAGGAGGAGACGTCTCTGGGCTGTACGTGTGTTGAACGCGGAGGCGCCGTTGTTCGGCGCTTAGATCGGAATCAACCGCGATTTGAATCGCTGCGTGTACGACTGAACCTACTGCGTTCTTGTAACGCTTCCGCTTAGCGATCTTCAAGGGTATGAAGATGCACTCCCTCTCTCATTGCTAGTATCTCCTAGATTGATCTTGGTGACACGTAGGAAAATTTTGAATTATTGCTACGTTCCCCAACAGTGGCATCATGAGCTAGGTCTATGCGTTGATTCTATGCACGAGTAGAACACAAAGTAGTTGTGGGTGATGATTTGTTCAATTTGCTTACCGTTACTAGTCTTATCTTGATCCGGCGGAATTGTGGGATGAAGTGGCCCGGACCGACCTTACACGTACGCTTACGTGAGACTGGTTCCACCGACTGACATGCACTTGATGCATAAGGTGGCTGGAGGGTGTCTTTCTCTCCCACTTTAGTCGGATCGAATTCGATGAAAAGGGTCCTTATGAAGGGTAAATAGTAATTGGCATATCACCATTGTGGTTTTGCGTAGGTAAGAAACGTTCTTGCTAGAAACCCATAGCACCCACGTAAAACATGCAACAACAATTAGAGGACGTCTAACTTGTTTTTGCAGGGTATGCTATGTGATGTGATATGGCCAAAAGGATGTGATGAATGATATATGTGATGTATGAGATTGATCATGTTCTTGTAATAGGAATCACGACTTGCATGTCGATGAGTATACAACCGGCAGGAGCCATAGGAGTTCTCTTAATTTATTTATGACTTGCATGTCAATGAAAACGCCATGTAATTACTTTACTTTATTGCTAATTGTCGTGGTTCTAACTCTGACAGTGATGTAGGGGGGTATGTATGGAGAGGCTAGATCTCAGCTATGGAGAAGTTGTAAACACACCAGGATTACGAGTTCAGGCCCTTCGCGGAGGAAGTAACAGCCCTACGTCTCGGTGCCCGGAGGCGGTCGATTGGATTATGGGTGTGTGAATAACAGGGGTGCGAACCCCTGCTACTGAGGAGGGGGGTGGCTTATATAGATTTCGCCAGACCTCTCCCGCCCTCAGTAATGCAGGGTTAAAATACATTAAGACTGGGCATTACTGGTAACGTCCCTAATAAAGTTCTATGATGACCATAAAGACTACTTAATGGCCGACCGTTTGCCTGCGGAGTGACTTTAGATCTCCTGGCAGTCGAGTGGTTGGCTTCGTAGTCGAGTGATGGCTTCCTGGTCGAGTGTCTTGAATCCGTCGAGTGGGATACCTTCAAGTCGATTGAAAGGTGACTTCTTCCAGGGATGTCCTTGGGTAGGGCTCTTAGGACAGGTCCATGCCCCTACCCTAGGTACATAGCTTCATCACTAACCGTTAGCCATATTAGTAGAAGTAATAGTTGGTGAGGCAACTTCATGAAGACACGATGATGGAGATCATGATGATGGAGATCATGGTGTCATGTCGGTGACGATGGTGTTCATGCCGCCCCTGAAGATGGAGATCAAAGGCGCAAGATGATATTGGCCATATCATGTCACTTTATGATTTGCATGTGATGTTTGTCATGTCTACATCTTATTTGCTTAGAACGATAGTAGCATAAATAAGATGATCCCTCGCTAAAATTTCAAGAAAGTGTTCCCCCGAATGGATCGAGGTTCAAGTGGGGAAGGAGTTGGGGGTCCTTCCGACTGGTTCTTAGCGTTATATGAATGTCTTGTACTGGATCAATCGTCACGGATGACGTTGTCAACTTCTTTCGGTCACCTTGATCCATTCTTGGTCTCTCGTCGAGTGAATTTCCTTACTTGTGAAATACCGAGTGCCGGCACGAGCGGGATCTTCAGTTTGATGGGTTGTTCTGCAGCTCACGGATTTTGCGGGATTTGAATTTCGGGAAGCGAGCGGGACGGGGGCGACCGCAGTAATCGAATGGGATAGGATGGAAGCTCCTCCATTCCCGTGCCACCTTTTTCGCCACGTACCGCACGCGCGCCTGTTGCAAGATTTGACGGGATCGCCTGGGCCTACTGGCCAACCACTCGGAAGCGGCTCCTTACAAGTTGTCGGCTCGGGGCTCCCAAACAGTGTGCTCTCGTCTTCCCTTCTCCCCCCGCAAGGTCCTCCGCCACCTCCGCTCTCACCCTAGCGCCGTAGGTCCGTTCGAGCCTCGCCGGCGACGATGGTGAAGGACAAGACGTTGGCTTTGGAGCACGCGAAGAAGGCGGCGGTGCAGGGGAAGGGGAAGTCCGCTCGGGGCGGATCTTCCTCGAGGACTGCTCTGCCCAGGGATTGGATCCAGGGTGACTGGATGCCGTCGGTGATTCGGCAGGAAGATCTTGACGACATGGTCGAGGGGGGAGTCATTCCCCATGAAGCTACGCGTCTCCCGGGGAGAGAAATCGAACCCGAACCTCGTGACGGTGAGTGTGTTCTCCTCGCCACCCATATCGATCGCGGATTTTCTCTACCTCCTCATCCTTTTTTCCGGAGCTTTTTGAACTTCTTCGGAGCGCAGCTCCACCACTTCACTCCCAATTCCATCGTGTATCTTGCTGCTTTCGTTTCCTTGTGCGAAAGTTTCTTGGGTTGCCGCCCTCATTGGGGACTCTTTAAACACATCTTCGCTTGCCGTTCCCAATCGGTAAATAAAGCCAAGTCGAGTGACGAACGGACGCAAGTGATCCAGCTGTGCGGGGGCCTGGCGATCCAGATGAGGGGAAAAAGTTCTTTTCCGTCTATCACTTTTCCCGAGTCAGTCTGTGGTTGGCAGTCGACCTGGTTTTATTGCCAAGACCAGGTGACCCCAGGGCAGTCGACTGGGCTTCCCCCTTTCTCTCTGGACCGAGCTCAAAAGCCTGCCTCTCTGAAAGTGCTGCCGTAGGAAAAGGCGCAAGTCAAGGTGCTGGTTGGTCGAGTGGTTCAGCTTGTCCGAGAGGGCGTGACTGGCATGGACTTGCTGGATGTCTTCCTTCGGAGGCGCATCCAACCTCTCCAGGCTCGTGACCATCCGATGTGGCTGTACTCGGGTCTCGAGGACACCACTCGGATTCACCCAGAGGAGGTCACTGACGAGATGCTGGAAGGGTGGCTATCGAGCATCACAGGGAACAAAGACAACCCCCGAGGAGCCAGGAGGGTCCCTCCGCTCGACAACTCATATGAAGTGGACCAGGTTTGACCTTGTGTTCCCGACTGAGAGCTTGCTTTCTTCATTTGCTCTCTTTGAATCAGTCGACTGACTTTCGACTTGTCTGCTGTTCTCCAGGCAACTACAGAGATGTAATCGACACCCAACGGAGCACAGGAGCAGGCCGAGGAAGGGGAGGCGAGCGGAGGCGAAAGTGGAGACGAACAGGGAGAGTGGGAATCTGACGGCGAAGGAGAGGGAGACGACGACGTCGACTCCAGCGAAGAGGAGGAGGAGGAAGCTGAACCTCCCTGCTCGGAAAGGCGATCCAAGCTTACACACGACCCTGCGCGGGAACGTGGTAAGGCGACTGCTCCCGTTGGGCAGTCGTCGAAGCGCCCTCGGACCTCTTCTCCAGCGCCACTGAAAAAGCTCCCAAGCACCCCCGTGCGGCGCCGTCCAAGCCACCCAAGGCTCTGCCCAAGATGAGGATGACTGTCCCCACCATTTCTGGGTAATGATAGAACTTGTTCTCCTTTGTCGACCGTGGACGGATCCTTGGTCGATTCACTGAGCCAACTGACTGTCTTTCAAAATTTGCAGTGCTGCAACTTCTGAGATCTCCACCAAGGACGATGATCAAGAGATGGAAGATGCTATTACTTCCAACCCTGGTATGATTACTGATGTTCTGCCTTGAATCGACTGAAGATTTCTCATAACTCTGGTCGATTGAATTTTTCTCGTAGCTCCTCCTCATGTTATTAACCTTCCTGACGACGACGACGAAGCACCGCCGAGAGTGAGGCGGAACAGGAAAGCGTCGGCTAGCGAGACCCCACAATCCACTCCGGCGCCTGAGGCCGTAGCTCGAGACAGTGGTGATACCACTCGGGCTTCTGTGACTTTCGCCATTCCTCTGACGAGTGTGCGGCCCTCGACGTCGACCGCAAATCCGCCTTCGCTCTTTGCCACACACCGCATCCCTGAGGACCAAGTGGGTGCAGCTAAGGAAGCTATACGCCAGGCAGGGATCATGATGGAGCAGGTCAAGGTGGTTCGAGAAGCCAGCCAAGAAGCTTATGACGCGAGTTCAGCTCTTCAGAGTAACGTCCAGGTCAGTTGATTCACTGCTTGTTCTGTTAGGGTATGCTGTCTGAAGAATCTCTTTTCTGAAGATCTTTAAATCTGTACACCCACTGGGTGTGTCTGTTAAGTCCTGGACGAGTGGGGGCACGCTTAGTGCACCCATTGGGTGTAGTCCCCGAGACTACGGTGGACTGCTGGCAGTCGACTGTAGTCTTTATATTGTGTTGCTGTAGTTGTACTTCTTCACTCGGTCTGGTCAGGCCATGTCGAATGAAACTGTATCCGGTCGACTACGGGCAGTCGATTTTTTTTTTCAAAAAACCAGTGCGGGCACGCTGAGTGCACCCACTAGGTGTAGTCCCCGAGACTACTGTTGAATGTTTTTGATTCAGCTGTAGTCTTAGAAACGCCATCATTGTCTCTTGGTTACTCGGAAGCAACTTATCTTGGACCTCTGTCGACTGATTTTTGCAGAAATCCTGTGAACTTGTGGCTCTCTACACTGAGTTGGAGAACAAACAGATCCAGCTCAACCTTGACTTGAAGCTTGCTCAACAGAACCTGCAGAAGGCGCGAGAAGAAGCAAAAGGTATGGCTGGTGAGGTTTCTCATTCTTGATGAGTGACTTTTCCTTTCTTGCCTGTTCTTGACGTTGAGCTCACTCGACGTTCTGTAGATAAACTGGAGGAAGCTCTGAAGAAGAAGGATCAAGATCTTGCCGAAGCGCAGAAGGAGGCCTTGAGCAAAACGAAGCTTGCAGAAGAGAAACTGGCTTCGGCCGAAACTCTTGAACAGGAGAACTCTAGACTGAAAACTGCTCTCGAGACAGCTAATCAAGAGGTCAGCCCACTGAAGAACGACAAGATGGTTCTGCACGACAAGGCGGGTGAGCTGGCGGGGAAGATGAACGATCTGGAGGCTTATCTCGGTGGACTCGCCAAGAAGCTGTTTGTCATGCTCGAAGGTAATTACTCCGACCCAGCTGTCTTGCAGTTACCAAGCCCGTGTAGGGCCACTGTCTTATTCTTGAATCATGTTTGCAGAATTCTGCCAGAGCTTTGAAGAGGAAACCAGTCAAGTGGAGCCAGGCTTGGATCCCGCCAATTCTCTTGTGAAGGACGAGGCTGCTATGAACGTGCTCCGACTAGAATCTCGTGTTACCAGCGTTGTTGACTATCTTGCTCGGCTGAAGGTTGCGATGTCGCGGATCGACACATCACTCTGGCCTGGGACGACACTTCAGAACGACCTCGAGTCCCTGATGGCTTGACTGAATGAAGTCCCGGGTCGAGTGGCGGAATGGAAGAAATCTTCTGCTAGATGTGGTGCTGATGTCGCTCTGTCTCTAGTCCGCGTCCATTGCAAGGAGGCGCGAGAAGAAAAGCTGGCCGCCATCCAAGTCACCAATACCAGGAAGCACAACTTTCAAGACTTCATGGAGACTTTCGTCGCTGCTGCTACTCGTATTGCAGACGGGATCGACTTGGACGAGTTCGTCGCCCCTTCCAGTCCTCCGCTTGAGGAATGAAAAACTTTTATGCTTCACTTTAAATTTGCCTCGGAATGCCGAGTGGATTTTGTAACCGTTAAACTCTGTCGAGCCGAGGGCTCGAGTACTTTGATCTGAGGCCTGGGACCTTTAGGTCTTATCTGAACTTGATTTATCGTTGAATATCTTCACAGATGATCCGTCGAGTGGAACTCGATCTTCACTCGAAATAACTTTGCATTTGTGGTGCAGCTCCGAAGGAGAAGGTAGCAGTCGATTTACACCTCGTCGTTCTTGCAGATTGGGTTGCGTTCCGTACTTAGGCGAGCGCTGGGCTGCAGCTAAGCCCCGAGTGGGAGGTCTACTCTCCACTCGGTAGGATTTTTCAAACTTAGGCGAGCACTGGGCTGCTGCTAAGCCCCCAAGTGGGAGGTTTGCTCTCCACTCGGTAGGATTTTTAAACTCTTAGGCGAGCACTGGGCTCCAGCTAAGCCCCCAAGTGGGATGTTTGCTCTCCACTCGGTAGGATTTTTTCAAACTTAGGCGAGCACTGGGCTGCA
>NC_041380.1:530543761-530610533 GCF_002162155.2 Triticum dicoccoides | reverse complement strand
TAGGATTTTTAAACACTTAGGCGAGTACTGGACTGCAGCTAAGCCCCCGAGTGGGAGGTTTGCTCTCCACTCGGTAGGATTTTTAAACACTTAGGCGAGTACTGGACTGCGGCTAAGCCCCCGAGTGGGAGTCTGGCTCACCACTCGATAGGATTTTTTTATAAACTTAGGCGAAACGGATTCGCAGCTAAGTCACCCACTAGGGGATTTCATACGCAAACAAAAGTGACAGCAATTATTGGAACACTCTTGTCTTTGATAAAAACGAGCTGCAGAAGTTTTTCTTATTACATCTCATCCGAGAGAGAACTCAAGTGTAAAAGGGGCGGAGCAGTTCCGCATTCCAAGCTCGCGGCTCGTCGATCTGGCGATCAACATTGTATAGGTGATACGCTCCATTGTGGAGGACTCTGGTGACGATGAAGGGGCCTTCCCAAGTAGGAGCAAGCTTGTGTGGTTTCTGTTGATCCACTCGGAGGACCAAATCTCCTTCTTGGAAGGCTCGACTCTTCACATTTCTGGCGTGGAATCGACGCAAGTCTTGCTGATAAATGGTTGATCTGATCATGGCCATTTCCCTCTCTTCTTCTAGGAGGTCGACTGTGTCTTGCCAGGCTTGTTCTGCTTCATCTTCGGTATAAAGTTCGACTCGGGGTGCGTTGTGAAGTAGATCACTCGGCAGGACTGCTTCGGCTCCATAAACCAGAAAGAATGGAGTTCTTCCAGTCGACCGGTTCGGGGTGGTCCTCAATCCCCACAGAACTGACAGAAGCTCGTCGACCCAAGCACCTGCCGCGTGCTTGAGATCACGCATCAGTCGAGGCTTTAGTCCTTTGAGAATCAGATCATTTGCTCTTTCAGCTTGTCCATTCGACTGGGGATGGGCGACCGATGCGTAGTCGACTCGCGTGCCTTGCGAGGCGCAAAAGGCTCTGAACTTGTCCGAATCAAAGTTTGATCCATTGTCAGTGATGATGCTATGCGGGACTCCATATCTGAATGTTAACTCCCTGATGAAACTGATAGCAGTGCAGGCATCAAGATTCTTGATAGGTTTAGCTTCAATCCATTTGGTAAACTTGTCGACTGCCACAAGCACATGTGTGAAGCCGCTCCTGCCTGTTCTCAACGGGCCAACCATGTCCAGTCCCCAAACAGCGAATGGCCAGACGAGTGGAATGGTCTTCAGGGCTGATGCAGGCTTGTGCGACATGTTGGAGTAGAACTGACACCCCTCACACTTGTCGACTATCTCCTTTGCCATTTCATTTGCTCTTGGCCAGTAGAATCCCGCTCGGTATGCTTTAGCCACAATGGTCCGAGAAGACGCATGGTGACCATAGGTCCTCGAGTGGATCTCATCAAGGATTATCTGGCCTTCTTCTGGTGTTATGCACTTCTGACCGATTCCAGTCGCGCTTTCTCTATACAACTGTCCCTTTATGACTGTGTAGGCCTTGGATCGACGGACGATCTGTCGAGCCTCTGCCTCGTCCTCCGGGAGTTCTTTCCTTAGGATATACGCGATGTATGGTATCGTCCAGTCGGGAGTGATTGCCAAGACTTCCATGATTAGGTCGACCACAGCAGGAACTTCAACTTCAGTCGGATCTGTGGCGCTTTTCGGCTGCGGGGCTTCTTCTGTAAAATGATCTTCTTGGACTGACGGTGAGTGGATGTGCTCCAGGAACACGTTGCTGGGAATGGCTTCCCTCTTGGAGCCTATCTTTGCCAAATCGTCAGCCGCTTGATTTTTCAGTCGGGGGATGTGATGAAGCTCTAACCCCTCGAATTTCTTTTCTAGCTTTCTCACTGCATTGCAATAACCAGTCATTGCCGGACTTCTGACGTCCCACTCCTTCATCACCTGATTAACCACCAAATCTGAGTCACCATAGACCATGAGGCGACGGACGCCGAGTGAAATGGCCATGCGCAACCCATACAAAAGTGCTTCATACTCTGCTTCATTATTGGAGGAATCGAAGTGAATCTGGAGAACGTATCTGAGCTTATCTCCTCGGGGGGAGACTAATACTACCCCAGCACCGGAACCATTCAGCATCTTAGATCCATTGAAGAACATGGTCCAGTGCTCCGAGTGAATTTGATTCGGAAGTTGCTGTTCAATCCACTCGGCGACGAAATCTGCGATTGCTTGGGACTTGATAGCCTTCTTTGCTTCAAACTTGATATCTAGGGGAAGGAGTTCAATCGCCCACTTTTCCACTCGACCAGTTGCATCTCTGTTGTGCAGAATCTTTGACAGTGGGGCATCGCTGACGACTGTGATGGAGTGGTCAGAGAAGTAATGTGCAACCTTCTTCGTGGTCATATAAATCCCATATACAAGCTTCTGGTAACGAGGATATCTTTGTTTTGAAGGGGTCAAAACTTCAGTAACATAATATACTGGGCGCTGAACTCTGAAGGCCTTTCCTTCTTCTTCCCGCTCGACCGTAAGTACTATACTGACAACTTGTCCCGTGGCTGCAATGTAAAGCAGCAGAGGCTCTTTACTGATTGGGGCAGCAAGCACCGGCTGGGTGGAGAGCAGAGCTTTGAGCTCTGCAAATGCTGCATCAGCTTCTGGAGGCCACTCGAACGTGTCAGACTTCTTCATCAGTCGGTAAAGAGGCAACGCCTTTTCACCGAGACGAGAAATGAATCGACTTAGAGCGGCCAAGCAACCTGTAAGCTTTTGGACATCGTGCACACGCACAAGACACTTCATCCGGAGTATGGTATAAACTTTTTCAGGATTGGCGTCGATTCCCCGTTCGGAAACGAGAAAACCGAGTAACTTTCCACCTGGAACTCCGAATGTGCACTTTGATGGATTGAGTTTGATATCATACCTCCTGAGGTTGGCAAAGGTTTCATCAAGGTCAGTCCACAGGTCGGAACCTTTCCATGACTTAACCACAATAGCATCCATGTATGCCTCCACATTCCGACTGATTTGAGTGAGCAAACACTTCTGAATCATCCTCATGAACGTGGCTCCGGCATTCTTGAGGCCGAACGGCATGGTGACATAACAGAAGCATCCGAATGGAGTGATGAAAGCCGTTTTGATCTCGTCGGGTCCATACAGACGGATCTGATGGTACCCGGAATAGGCGTCTAGAAAAGACAATCGCTCGCACCCCGCGGTCGAGTCGACTATTTGGCCGATGTGAGGGAGCGGAAAATGATCTTTCGGGCAGGCCCGATTGATATGTTTAAAATCAATGCACATGCGAAGTGACTTGTCCTTCTTAGGGACCATGACAACATTGGCGAGCCACTCGGAGTGGTAAATCTCTCGGATGAACTCCGCTGCTAAGAGCCGAGCCACCTCCTCGCCAATAGCTTTCCTCTTCTGGACGATGGACCGTCGAAGATGTTCTTTCACAGGCTTGAATTTTGGGTCGACTCGTAGACGGTGCTCAGCCAGCTCCCTAGGAACTCTAGGCATGTCAGAGGGCTTCCATGCGAAGATGTCCCAGTTCTCACGGAGGAGCTGGACGAGCGTTTCTTCCTATTTGGAGTCGAGCATCATTGAGATGTGAGTCGGGCAGCATTGGGGTCGGTCGGGTGAATGTGGACTGGCTTTGTTTCACCGAACGACTGAAAAGCTGATTCTGAAGCAGGCTTCTTGGCTCGTAGCAATTCACTCGGATCAGCAGTCTTCTGGTACTCTTGCAGCTCGACCACCGCCATCTGAGCATCAGCGGTCTTTGATCCTTTCTGAAAACACTCTTCTGCTTTCTTCCGATTGCCCATAACAGTGATCACACCTCTGGGGCCACGCATCTTCAATTTGAGATACACATAACACGGTCGAGCCATGAAGCATGCATAAGCTGACCTGCCCAAAATAGCATGACAAGCACTTTGGAAGTCCACAACCTCGAATGTGAACTTTTCCTTGCGGTAATTCTTTGAATCACCGAAAACCACATCAAGAGCAATCTGGCCGAGTGATTCGGCTTTCTTCCCGGGAATGACTCCGTGGAAGCTCATGTTACTGGTACTGAGCCTGGACATCGGAATGCCCATCCCTTTCAATGTTTCTGCATACAGTATGTTCAGGCCACTGCCACCATCCATCAGGACTTTGGTCAGTCTAGTGCCTTCGACAACTGGGTCAACCACCAAAGCTTGCCTCTCAGGGGTGGCAATGTGTGTAGGGTGATCAGACTGGTCGAATGTGATGGCAGTCTGAGACCACTTCAGATAACTGGGTGTTGCCGGAGCAACCATATTCACCTCACGGTTAATGACTTTCAGTCGAATTTTGCTTTCGACATCAGCAAAAATCATCAGGGTGGAATTGACTTGGGGGTATCCATCGTCACTATCTTCCTTGTCCTCAACTCTGTCCAACTCTTTTTCCTTATCTTTGGACTGCTTGCCCTGAAACTGCTGGATCAGGAGCCGGCACTGTCGAGTGGTATGCTTTGGGTAAATAAGATTACCCTCTTCATCTTTCTTGGTGTGGATGTGACATGGCAGATCCAAAACATCATTTCCATCTTGATCCTTAACTTTCTTGGGGTTCCAGGGCCCCTTGGGTTTTCCCTTGAATTTTCCCTGGGTTACGGCCAGGGCCTCCCCAGGGGCAGCTGGCTCGGCCTTCCGCTTTTGTTTCCGACTGGAGTTTCCTCCGGTTTCTTGGGCGACTGCCTTGTGCTTGCCATTCCGGAGTCGATCTTCGTCTTCACCATTAGCATATTTGGTGGCAATCTCCATCATCCGATTCAGAGACATCTCTCCAGTTCGACCGAACTTCAGATTCAGTTCTCTGTACTTAACGCCTTCTTTAAAGGCACAAATTGCTTGATGATCTGGTACATTCTCAACTGTGTGATGCAATGTGATCCACCTCTGGATGTAATCCCTCAGAGTTTCATTCGGTTTCTGTACGCAAGACCGCAATTCTGTAAGGCCTGCAGGTCGCTTGCATGTTCCCTCAAAGGTTGTGACAAACACTTGGGAGAGGTCCTCCCAAGTGTAGATGGTGTTGGGTGCTAACTGATTTAGCCACGCTCTGGCTGAGCCCTCTAACATGAGAGGTAAATGCTTCATAGCCACCTCATCATTGCCACCGCCAATCTGTACAGCCACTCGGTAATCTTCGAGCCAAGTGTCAGGTTTAGACTCACCGGTGAACTTGCTGACTCCAGTCGCCAACCTGAAGTTGGGAGGAATCACTGCGGCTCTGATGGCTCGACTGAAACACTCTGGCCCCGAAACATGTGCTCTGCTGCTGGCAGGCGCATCTCTGTCGTGGCCTTCTCGGTGAGCTCTGTTCCTGTCAACCAAACCTTGAACGAGGATGGATCTCGCATCAAAGCCTAGGTCCCTGGGATCGACTGGAATCCTCCACCCAACACTATGAGGGCGTCTGTCATCCCGCTGTCGAGGCGCATATGACCCACTCCTCGGGGGAGGGGTTGGCACTCGACGTCGATCATCACGATCGAATCGGTGATCATACTGCTCGTTTCTTCTGTACTGATCGTGTCGGTCTCCACGTCCCTCACGCCTCGGGGGCGATCTTGGACTGTGAACCGACTGGACTGTATCCGTTACAACGAATCGACTGTGGATCCTATTCCGCGACTGAGAAACAGCGGAATTCTGGTTTCCCGCTGCCCGGAGCAACGCTCTGATTTGCAACAAGCCCCTACCAGCCTCTGACTGGGAGGGCTGAATCGATTCTGCTATACGGGCCGCGGCTGCCAAATTCTGAACTGGGGTTCGATACACCTGCGTCGGCGGGAAGAGCTGACGTCGACTGGACTTGGGAGCTCGCTGGCGCGCTTGCTCGTCGAGTATTCGCTGGAGATTCTCCAGTCGAGTGCGCTCGGCCAAGTTAGCCAAGCGCACGTCCTCCAAGGCCCGAGCCTCGGGGGTTTCTCCGACGATAGGAGTGTGGAGTGCATCCATGTTCCGGCGGCGAAGCTCCTCTTGCTGCAACGACGTGAGAGGTTCGGGGAGATACTCATCATGGGGATGCGACGGGTCGCCCCCACCTGCGCCTCCATCGGTGCGAGGGAAACTGGGAGGACTGTGTGTTCCGTCGACCGCCAGAACCTCAGCCGCTGGGTCGCTGCTGTCGCACTCGGATGCGGTCTCCGCGGAGCCAGTCGACAGGTCGAACAGGCCGTAGAGGGATTCGTCGGGCTCGATTGCCGCGACTTGTGGGGCGGCCGACTGGCGAGCCACGGCATGCCTCACCCACCTCTGAAGTCTCGATCGACCGAAGCGCTTGCGCCGGTGGGAGACAGGGCGGGGAGATGACACGGGAGCCGACTGATACTAGGTCGACGGCTGCCGTAGGAGTTGGCCACGAACACACGCGCGGAAGTGCGTCGCACCGCGGAGGAGGAGCGCGTCGATGTCGAGTGGAGCCTCCTGAAGCCAAGCGGAGTCGTCGACGATGAACGTGAGCGCGCCGAGACGGATCTCGCGGCCCTCCACCAAAACTCCGCATGAAACCATGATCAAAGGGATCGGAAAAATTGTAACTTCTCCAACTAGGCGCTAAGATTCCTGCCCCACGGTGGGCGCCAACTGTCGTGGTTCTAACTCTGACAGTGATGTAGGGGGGTATGTATGGAGAGGCTAGATCTCAGCTATGGAGAAGTTGTAAACACACCAGGATGTACGAGTTCAGCCCCTTCGCGGAGGAAGTAACAGCCCTACGTCTCGGTGCCCGGAGGCGGTCGATTGGATTATGGGTGTGTGAATAACAGGGGTGCGAACCCCTGCTACTGAGGAGGGGGTGGCTTATATAGAGTTCGCCAGACCTCTCCCGCCCTCAGTAATGCAGGGTTAAAATACATTAAGACTGGGCGTTACTGGTAACGTTCCTAATAAAGTGCTATGATGACCATAAAGACTACTTAAAGGCCGACCGTTTGCCTGTGGAGTGACTTTAGATCTCCTGGCAGTCGAGTGGTTGGCTTCGTAGTCGAGTGATGGCTTCCTGGTCGAGTGTCTTGAATCCGTCGAGTGGGATACCTTCAAGTCGATTGAAAGGTGACTTCTTCCAGGGATGTCCTTGGGTAGGGCTCTTAGGACAGGTCCATGCCCCTACCCTAGGTACATAGCTTCATCACTAACCGTTAGCCATATTAGTAGAAGTAATAGTTGGCGAGGCAACTTCATGAAGACACGATGATGGAGATCATGGTGTCATCCGGTGACGATGGTGTTCATGCCGCCCCTCGAAGATGGAGATCAAAGGCGCAAGATGATATTGGCCATATCATGTCCCTTTATGATTTGCATGTGATGTTTGTCATGTCTACATCTTATTTGCTTAGAATGATGGTAGCATAAATAAGATGATCCCTCGCTAAAATTTCAAGAAAGTGTTCCCCCTTACTGTGCACCGTTGCGAAGGTTCGTTGTTTCGAAGCACCACGTGATGATCGGGTGTGATAGATTCTAACGTTCGCATACAACGGGTGTAAGCCAGATTTACACATACAAAACACTTAGGTTGACTTGACGAGCCTAGCATGTACAGACATGGCCTCGTAACACAAGAGACCAAAAGGTCGAACATGAGTCGTCTGTAGATGTTGGGAAACATCTGACATACACGTTTTGATGAGTACGTGATAGTTCAGTGCGTAATGCTTTAGAATTGTGGCACCAAAGATGTTTTTGAAACGTCACAGAACATATGAGATGTTCCAAAGACTTAAATTGGGATTTCAGACTAGTGCCCACGTCAAGAGGTATGAGACCTCTGACAAGTTTCTTAAGCCTGCAAACTAAGGGAGAAAATCTCAATCGTTGAGCATGTGCTTAGATTGTTTGAGTACTACAATCGCTTGAATCGAGTGGGAGTTAATCTTCCAGATTAGATAGTGATGGTTCTCCATAGTCACCGCCACCAAGCTATTAGAGCTTCGTGATGAACTATAACATGTCAGGGATAGACATGATGATCCTTGAGCAACTCGCGATGTTTGGCATTGCGAAAGTAGAAATCAGTTAGGAGCATAAATTGTTGATGGTTAAACCACTAGTTTCAAGAAGGGCAAGGGAAAGACGGGATACTTCATGAAATGGTAAATCAGTTGCTGCTCTAGTGAAGAAACCCAAGGTTGAACCCAAACACGAGACTAAGTGCTTCTGTAATGAGGGGAACGGTCACTAAAGCAGAACTACCCTAGATACTTGGTAGATGAGAAGGCTGGCAAGGTCGACAGAAATATTTTGAATATACGTTATATTATTGTCTACTTTACTAGTACTCCTAGTAGCACCAGGGTAATAAATACCGGTTCGGTTGCTAAGTGTTAGTAACTCGAAATAAAAGGCTGTGGAGACTAGCTAAAGGTGAGATGACAATATGTGTTGGAAGTGTTTCCAAGGTTGATGTGATCAAACATCGCATGCTCCCTCTACCATCGGGATTGGTGTTGAACCTAAATAATTGTTATTTGGCGTTTGCGTTGAGCATAGACATGATTGGATTATGTTTATCGCAATAAGGTTATTCATTTAAGGAGAATAATGGTTACTTTGTTTATTTGAATAATACCTTCAATGGTCTTGCACCTAAAATGAATGGTTTATTGAATCTCGATCGTAGTGATACACATGTTCATGCCAAAAGATATAAGATACTAATGATAGTACCACATACTTGTGGCACTGCCATTTGAGTCATGTTGGTATAAAATGCATGAAGAAGCTCCATGTTGATGGATCTTTGGACTCACTCGTTTTAGAAAAGATTGAGACATGCGAACCATGTCTATTGGTAGATATGCATGAAGAAACTCCATACAGATGGATCATTTGGACTCACTTGATTTTGAATCACTTGAGACATGCAAATCATACCACATGGGCAAGATGGCTGAAAGGCCTCGTTTTCAGTAAGATGGAACAAGAAAGCAACTTGTTGGAAGTAATACATTTTGATGTGTGCATTCCAATGAGTGCTGAGGCACGCAGTGGATATCGTTATCTTCTTACTTCACAGATGATTTGAGTAGATGCTGAGTATATTTACTTGATGAAACACAAGTCTGAATTATTGAAAGGTTTAAGTAATTTCAGAGTGAAGTTGAAGATCGTCGTGACAAGAGGATAAAATGTCTATGATAAGATCATAGAGATGAATTTCTGAGTTACGAGTTTGGCACACAATTAAGACATTGTGGAAATTGTTTCACAACTAATACCGCCTGGAACACCATAGTGTGATGGTGTGTCCGAACATCATAACTGCACCCTATTGGATATGGTGCATACCATGATTTCTTTTATCGAATTACCACTATCGTTTATGGGTTAGGCATTAGAGACAACCGCATTCACTTTAAATAGGGCACAACGCAATTCCGTTGAGACGACATCGTATGAACTATGGTTTAGAAAAACCTAAGTTGTCGTTTCTTAAAAGTTTGGGGTTGTGACGCTTATGTGAAAAAGTTTCAGGCTGATAAGCTCGAACCCAAAGCGGATAAATGCATCTTCATAGAATACCCAAAATAGTTGGGTATACCTCCTATTTCAGATCCGGGTCCTTTCTCGAGGAAAAGTTTCTCTCGAAAGAATTGAGTGGGAGGATGATGGAGACTTGATGAGGTTATTGAACCGTCACTTCAAATAGTGTGTAGCAGGGCACAGGAAGTTGTTCCTGTGGCACCTACACCAATTGAAGTGGAAGCATATGATAGTGATCATGAAACATAGGATCAAGTCACAACCAAACCTCATAGGTTGACAAGGATGCGTACTACTTCAGAGTGGTACGTAATCCAGTCTTGGAAGTCATGTTGCTAGACAACAATGAACCTATGAGCTATGGAGAAGCGATGGTGGGCCCGGATTGCGACGAATGGCTCGAGGCCATATAAAATCCAAGAGAGGATCCATGTATAAAAACAAAGTATAGACTTTGGAAGAACTACTTGATGGTCGTAAGACTGTTGGGTGCAGATGGATTTTAAAAGGAAGACGGACAATGATGGTAACTGTCACCATTAACAAAGCTCGACTTGTCGTTAAGATGTTTTCCGACAAGTTCAAGGAGTTGACTGCGATGAGACTTTCTCACTCGTAGCGATGTTAAGAGTCTGTTGGAATTATGTTAGCAGTTACTGCATTATTTATGAAATCTTGCAGATAGGATGTCAAAACATTGTTTCCTCAACGATTTTCTTGAGGAAAGGTTGTATGTGATACAACCAGAAGGTTTTGTCAATCCTGAAAGATGCTAACATGTACGCAAAGCTCCAGCAATCCTTCTAAGGACTGGAGTAAGCATCTCGGAGTTGGAATGTACGCTTTGATGAGATGACCAAAGATTTTAGGTTTATACAAAGTTTATGAGAAACTTGTATTTCCAAAGAAGTGAGTGGGAGCACTATAGAAATTTTGATGAGTATATGTTGTTAACATATTGTTGATCAGAAATGATGTAGAATTTCTGGAAAGCATACAGGGTTATTTGAAAAGTGTTTTTCAATGGAAAACCTGGATTAAGCTACTTGAACATTGAGCATCAAGATCTATAAGGATAGATCAAAAATGTTTAATAGTACTTTCAAATGAATACATACCGTGATAAGATTTTGAAGGAGTTCAAAATAGATCAGCAAAGAAGGAGTTATTGGATGTGTTACAAGGTGTGAGTATTGAGTAAGACTCAAGACCAGACCACGACAGAAGAGAGAGAGAAAGGACGAAGGTCGTCCCGTATGATTTAGACGTAGGCTCTACAGTATGCTATGCTGTGTACCGCACCTGAAGTGTGCCTTGCCATGAGTCAGTCAAGGGGTACAAGAGTGATCCAGGAATGGATCACATGACAGCGGTCGAACTTATCCTTAGTAACTAGTGGACTAAGGAATTTTCTCGGTTATGGAGGTGGTAAAAGAGTTCGTCGTAAAGGGTTACGTCGATGCAAACATTGACACTAATCCGGATGACTCTGAGTAGTAAACTGGATTTGTATAGTAGAGCAGTTATTTGGAATAGCTCCAAGTAGCACGTGGTAGCTGCATCTACAAGATGACATAGAGATTTGTAAAGCACACACAGACCTGAAAAGTTCAAACCCATTGACTAATAACCTCTCTCACAAGCGAGATATGAACAAACCCCATGGGTGTGGGATTCATTACAATCACATAGTGATGTGAACTAGATTATTGACTCTAGTGCAAGTGGGAGATTGTTGGAAATATGCCCTATAGGCAATAATAAAATGGTTATTATTGTATTTCCTTGTTCATGATAATTGTCTATTGTTCATGCTATAATTGTATTAACTGGAAATCGTAATACATTTGTGAATACATAGACCACAACATGTCCCTAGTAAGCCTCTAGTTGACTAGCTCGTTGATCAATAGATGGTTATGGTTTCCTGACCATGGACATTGGATGTCATTGATAATGGGATCACATCATTAGGAGAATGATGTGATGGACAAGACCCAATCTTAAGCGTAGCACAAGATCGTGAAGTTCGTTTGCTAAAGCTTTTCTAATGTCAAGTATCATTTCCTTAGACCATGAGATTGTGCAACTCCCGGATACCGTAGGAATGCTTTGGGTGTACCAAACGTCACAACATAACTGGGTGGCTATAAAGGTGCACTACAGGTATCTCCGAAAGTGTCTGTTGGGTTGGCACGAATCGACACTGGAATTTGTCACTCCGTATGACGGAGAGGTATCTCTGGGCCCACTCGGTAATGCATCATCATAATGAGCTCAATGTGACTAAGGAGTTGGTCATGGGATCATGCGTTATGGAACGAGTAAAGAGACTTGCTGGTAACGAGATTGAACGAGGTATGGGGATACCTGCGATCGAATCTCGGGCAAGTAACATACCGATAGTCAAAGGGAATTGTACACGGGATTGATTGAATCCCCGACATCGTGGTTCATCCGTGAGATCATCATGGAACATGTGGGAGCCAATATGGGTATCCAGATCCCACTATTGGTTATTGTCCGGAGAGATGTCTCGGTCATGTCTGCATTGTTCCCGAACCTGTAGGGTCTACACACTGAAGGTTCGGTGACGCTAGAGCTATTATGGGAAATAGTATGTGGTTACCGAAGGTTGTTCGGAGTCTCGGATGAGATCCCGGACGTGACGAGGAGTTCCGGAATGGTCCGGAGGTGAAGATCGATATATTGGACGAAGGGTATTGGAGTCCAGAATTGTTCTAGGGGTACTAGGTGATGACCAGCGTGTCCGAAAGGGGTTTCAGAGGCCCCCGGCAAGTGTTGGGGGGCCTTATGGGCCAAGGGGAAGGGGCACGCCAGCCCACTAAGGGGCTGTGCGCCCCTCCCACCCCATCTCATGTAACCAGGAGAGGTGGGGGTGCCTCCCCTAGGGCAGCCTCCCCTCCTGGCTTGTGGGGAAAGTCTCCTAGGGGTGGGGGCACCCAAAACCCATCTAGGGTTCCCTCCCTGGATGCCGCCCCTCCCCTAGATGGGATCTGAAGGGGCCGGCCCCCTCTCTCCTTCTCCTATAAATAGTGGGGGTGGGAGTGCTGCCAGAAGAACGAGACCCTCCCCCTGGCGCAGCCCCTCCCTCCTCCAACTCTTCCTTCTCCTCCGTAGAGCTTGGCGAAGCCCTGCAGGAATACCACAAGCTCCACCACAGCGTTGTCGTGCTGCTAGAGTTCTCCCTCAACTTCTCCTCTCCCCTAGCTGGATCAAGAATTAGGACTCTGATACGTCTCCAACGTATCTATAATTTTTGATTGCTCCATGCTATATTATCTACTTTTTTGGACATTATTGGGCTTTATTATCCACTTTTATATTATTTTTGGGACTAACCTATTAACCGGAGGCCCAGCCCAAAATTGCTGTTTTTACCTGTTTTAGGGTTTCGAAGAAAAGGAGTGTCAAACGGAGTCCAAACAGAATGAAACATTCGGAAACGTGATTTTCTCAATGAACAAGACCCGAGAGACTTGGACCCTACGTCAAGAAAGGAAACATGAGGCCATGAGGTAGGCGGCGCGCCCACCCCCACCAGGCACGCCCTCCACCCTCATGGGCCCCATGTTGCTCCACCGACGTACTCCTTCCTCCTATATATATCCACGTACCCCCAAACGATCAGATGCGGAGCCAAAACCCTAATTCCATTGCCGTAACTTTCTGTATCCATGAGATCCCATCTTGGGGCCTGTTCCGGAGCTCCGCCGGAGGGGGCATCGATCACGGAGGGCTTCTACATCAACACCATAGCCCTTCCGATGAAGTGTGAGTAGTTTACCTCAGACCTATGGGTCCATAGTTAGTAGCTAGATGGCTTCTTCTCTCTTTTTGGATCTCAATACAATGTTCTCCCCCTCTCTTGTGGAGAACTATTCGATGTAATCTTCCTTTTGCGGTGTGTTTGTTGAGACCGATGAATTGTGGGTTTATGATCAAGTCTATCTATGAATAATATTTGAATCTTCTCTGAATTCTTTTATGTATGATTGGTTATCTTTGCAAGTCTCTTCGAATTATCAGTTTGGTTTGGCCTACTAGATTGATCTTTCTTGCAATGGGAGAAGTGCTTAGCTTTGGGTTCAATCTTGTGGTGTCCATTCCCAGTGACAGTAGGGGCAGCAAGGTACATATTGTATTGTTGCCATCGAGGATAACAAGATGGGGTTTTCTTAATATTGCATGAGTCTATCCCTCTACATCATGTCATCTTGCTTAAGGCGTTACTCTGTTTCTAACTTAATACTCTAGATGCATGCTGGATAGCGGTCGATGAGTGGAGTCATAGTAGTAGATGCAGGCAGGAGTCTGTTTACTTGTCTCAGACGTGATGCCTATATACATGATCATACCTAGATATTCTCATAACTATGCTCAATTCTGTCAATTGCTCAACAATAATTTGTTCACCCACCGTCGAATACTTATGCTCTCGAGAGAAGCCACTAGTGAAACCTATGGCCCCCGGGTCTATCTTTATCATATTGATCTCCTACTACTTAGTTATTTCCTTTGCTATTTACTTTGCCTTTATTTTACTCTGCATCTTTTATCATAAAAATACCAAAAATATTATCTTATCATATCTATCAGATCTCACTCTCGTAAGTGGCCTTATAGGGATTGACAACCCCTATTTGCGTTGGTTGCGAGGATTTATTTGTTTTGTGCGGGTGCGAGGGACTCACGCGTAGCCTCCTACTGGATTGATACCTTGGTTCTCAAAAACTGAGGGAAATACTTACGCTACTTTGCTGCATCATCCCTTCCTCTTCGGGGAAAACCAACGCAGTGCTCAAGAGGTAGCAAGATGGATTTCTGGCGCCGTTTGCCTCTCGTTTGCGCAAAAGTCAACATAACAAGTACCCAGCACATACCCTTATCTCCCGCATTACATTATTTGCCATTTGCCTCTCGTTTTCCTCTCCCCCACATCACCCTTGCCGTTTTATTCGCACCTCTCTCTCTATCCTCCCTCTCTAATTGCCTTTTTTTGCCCGCTTGCTTTTTGTTTGCTTGTGAATTAGTTTGTTTGCTTGTCGTTATGGCTAGTCCTTTACCTTCTGCCTTTATGTCTGAAATTGGGGAAACTATTGTCGATAATAATTCTGATGCTCCTACTAAAGAACCTACTATCTCACATACAAAAAGATTCAATGTTGGTAGTGGTAATATTATTGGAAAAGGAGTTATTCAAGATTTCTTTACTTGTGCTGGTGATTTACCTTCTATGGGTAGTTCTATCCTTCATAGAACTAGTAGTCTTGCGGACGCTATTGCCATGCTTGTAGTTGAACTTGAAAGACAATTCATGCACATGCATCCTTCCGTACAAAGGATTTTTCTGGAATTTTCTAATATTGAGCATTCTTCTGTTAAGCGTGCGGCTACTATCTTTTTGGCTCATGAGTTTAGATTCATAATAAAAGAGGCCAAATAAATCTTTGCACATTATAGGGTGGATGCTTGCCGTCCTCCCATATAGGCTATCCTCTTTGATCAAGAACAAATAATGCGTTTTCAATCTCTAGACTATGTTGCTTTCAATGAAAATCTTAGAAAAAGGGTTCCTACCAATGTTTTAGTTGACAGAATCTCTGAACTTAATGATGATTTGGATATTTGAAATAATGAACTAGGATATTCTCTTGAATATAGGCTCACAAAGTTCTGTCAAAAGAATGCTTATAATGATGAATTGGTTGTGCAATATGAAGGACCAAAGGAGGAACCTATACCTCCGAAGGTTAATCTTAGGGACTTTTGTCCCATTAAATTTAGCCTTTTGATTACTTTTGCTTGCCTCAAAAAAAATTGCCGCCGAACGTAGAGAATATGAGATGAGTTTTAATAATCTATCTTACTATTATGGCAATACCTAGATCTATTCTTGCTTGTTATGCCTACCTAGGGGCGTTAAACGATAGCGCTTTTTGGGAGGCAACCCAATATTATTTTTATTCCTTGCTTTTTGCTCCTGTTTAGTAATAAATGATTTATCTAGCCTCTGTTTTGGTTGTGTTTTTGTGTTTAATTAGTATTTGTGCCAAGTAGAACCGTTGGGAAGACTTGGGGAAAGTCTTGTTGAACTTGCTGTAAAAAACAGAAACTTTAGCGCTCACGAGAACTGCTGTCATTTTTATTTGGAAAGTGATATTTAGTTAATTCTTTTTGAAGATGATTAATAGATAAATTACTCACATCCAGAAGTTTATTTTATAATTTTTAGGGTTGTAGATCTTGCGCTAGCTACAGATTACTACAGACTGTTCTGTTTTTGACAGATTCTGTTTTTCGTGTGTTGTTTGCTTATTTTGATGAATCTATGGCTAGTAAAATAGTTTATAAACCATAGAGAAGTTGGAATACATTAGGTATAACACCAATATAAATAAAGAATGAGTTCATTACAGTACCTTGAAGTGGTATTTTATTTTCTTTTGCTAACGGAGCTCACGAGATTTTCTACTTTGAGTTTTGTGTTGTGAAGTTTTCAAATTTTGGGTAAAGATTTGATGGATTATGGAACAAGGAGTGGAAAGAGCCTAAGCTTGGGGATGCCCATGGCACCCCCAAGATAATCTAAGGACACCTAAAAGCCAAAGCTTGGGGATGCCCCGGAAGGCATCCCCTCTTTCGTCTACTTCTATCGGTAACTTTACTTGGAGCTATATTTATATTCTCCACATGATATGTGTTTTGCTTGGAGCGTCTTGTATTATTTGAGTCTTTGCTTGTTAGTTTACCACAATCATCCTTTCTGTACACACCTTTTGAGAGAGCCATACATGATTTAGAATTTGTTAGAATACTCTATGTGCTTCGCTTATATCCTTTGAGTTATATAATTTTGCTCTAGTACTTCACTTATATCTTTTAGAGCAGGGTGGTGGATTTTTTATAGAAACTATTGATCTATTTTGAGAGTCTTAAATAGCATGGTAATTTTCTTAAAGTCTTAATAAGCTTGGTATATAAGATAAATAATAAAATTCTCTTATGAGTGTGTTGAACACTATGATAAGTTTGATACTTGATAAATGTTTTGAGACATGAAGATGGTGATATTAAAGTCATGCTAGTTGAGTAGTTGTGAATTTGAGAAATGCTTGTGTTGAAGCTTGTGATTCCCGTAGCACGCACTTATGGTTAACCGTTATGTGATGAAGTCGGAGCATGATTTATTTTCTGATTGCCTTCCTTATGAGTGGCGGTCGGGGACGAGCGATGGTCTTTTCCTACGAATCTATACCCCTAGGAGCATGCGCGTAATACTTTGCTTTGATAACTTTTAGATTTTTGCAATAAGTATATGAGTTCTTTATGACTAATGTTGAGTCCATGGATTATACGCACTCTCACCCTTCCACCTTTGCTAGTCTCTCTAATACCGCTCACCTTTCGCCAGTATCATACACCCACCATATACCTTCCGCAAAATAGCCACCATACCTACCTATTATGGCATTCCCATAGCCATTCCGAGATATATTGCCATGCAACTTTCCACCGTTCTGTTCATTATGACACACTCCATCATTGTCATATTGCTTAGCATGATCATGTAGTTGACATCGTATTTGTGGCAAAGCCACCATTCATAATTCTTTCATACATGTCACTCATGAATCATTGCATATCCCAGTACACCGACGAAGACATTCATATAGAGTCATATTTTGTTCTAAGTATCGAGTTGTAATTCTTGAGTTGTAAGAAAAATAAAAGTGTGATGATCATCGTTATTAGAGCATTATCCCAGTGAGGAAAGGATGATGGAGACTATGATTCCCCCACAAGTCGGGATGGGACTCCGGACGAAAAATAAAAGAATGAAAGAAAAGAGGCCATAAAAAAGAGAAAAGGCCCAAATAAAAAAATAAAAAATGGGAGAAAAAGAGAGAAGGGACAATGTTACTATCCTTTTACCACACTTGTGCTTCAAAGTAGCATCATGATCTTTATAGTAGAGAGTCTCTCATGTTATCACTTTCATATACTAGTGGGAATCTTTCATTATAGAACATGGCTTGTATATTCCAATGATGGGCTTCCTCAAAATGCCCTAGGTCTTCATGAGCAAGCAAGTTGGATGCACACCCACTTAGTTTCTTTTTGAGCTTTGATATACTTATAGCTCTAGTGCATCCGTTGCATGGCAATCCCTACTCACTCACATTGATATTTGTTGATGGGCATCTCCATAGCCCGTTGATACGCCTAGTTGATGTGAGACTATCTTCTCCTTTTTTGTCTTATCCACAACCACCACTCTATTCCACCTATAGTGCTATATCCATGGCTCACGCTCATGTATTGCATGAAGATTGAAAATGTTTTGAGAATGTCAAAAGTATGAAACAATTGCTTGGCTTGTCATCAAGGCTGTGCATGATTTAAATATTTTGTGTGGTGAAGATAGAGCATAGCCGGACTATATAATTTTGTAGGGATAACTTTCTTTAGCCATGTATTTTGAGAAGACATAATTGCTTTGTTAGTATGCCTGAAGTATTATTATTTTTATGTCAATATTAAACTTTTGTCTTGAATCTTTCGGATCTGAATATTCATACCACAATTAAGAAGAATTACATTAAATTATGCCAAGTAGCGCTCCGCATCAAAAATTCTGTTTTTATCATTTACCTACTCGAGAACGAGTAGGAATTAAGCTTGGGGATGCTTGATACGTCTCCAACGTATCTATAATTTTTGATTGCTCCATGCTATATTATCTACTGTTTTGGACATTATTGGGCTTTATATTCCACTTCTATATTATTTTTGGGACTAACCTATTAATCGGAGGCCCAGCCCAGAATTGCTGTTTTTTGCCTGTTTTAGGGTTTCGAAGAAAAGGAATATTAAACGAAGTCCAAACGGAATGAAACCTTCGGGAACTTGATTTTCTCACTGAACAAGACCCGGGAGACTTGGACCCTACATCAAGAAAGGAAACAGGAGGCCACGAGGTAGGCGGGCGCGCCCACCCCCACCAGGCGCGCCCTCCACCCTCGTGGGCCCCCTGTTGCTCCACTGACATACTCCTTCCTCCTATATATATCGACGTACCCCCAAATGATCAGATACGAAGCCAAAACCCTAACTCCATCGCTGTAACTTTCTGTATCCACGAGATCCCATCTTGGGGCCTATTCCGGACCTCCGCCGGAGGGGGCATCGATCACGGAGGGCTTCTACATCAACACCATAGCCCTTCCGATGAAGTGTGAGTAGTTTACCTCAGACCTACGGGTCCATAGTTAGTAGCTAGATGGCTTCTTCTCTCTTTTTGGATCTCAATACAATGTTCTCCCCCTCTCTTGTGGAGAACTATTTGATGTAATCTTCTTTTTGCGGTGTGTTTGTTGAGACCGATGAATTGTGGGTTTGTGATCAAGTCTATCTATGAATACTATTTGAATCTTCTCTGAATTCTTTTATGTATGATTGTTTATCTTTGCAAGTTTGGTTTGGCCTACTAGATTGATCTTTCTTGCAATGGGAGAAGTGCTTAGCTTTGGGTTCAATCTTGCGGTGTCCTTTCCCAGTGACAGTAGGGGTAGCAAGGCATGTATTGTATTGTTGCCATCGAGGATGACATGATGGGGTTTTCTTCATATTGCATGAGTCTATCCCTCTACATCATGTCATCTTGCTTAAGGCATTACTCTGTTTTTAACTTAATACTCTAGATGCATGTTGGATAGCGGTCGATGAGCGGAGTAATAGTAGTAGATGCTGGCAGGAGTCGGTTTACTTGTCTCAGACGTGATGCCTATATACATGATCATACCTAGATATTCTCATAATTATGCTCAATTCTGTCAATTGCTCAACAGTAATTTGTTCACCCACCGTAGAATACATATGCTCTCGAGAGAAGCCACTAGTGAAACCTATGGCCCCGGGTCTATCTTTATCATATTGATCTCCTACTACTTAGTTATTTCCTTTGCTATTTACTTTGCCTTTATTTTACGTTGCATCTTTTATCATAAAAATACCAAAAATATTATATTATCATATCTATCAGATCTCACTCTCGTAAGTGGCCTTATAGGGATTGACAACCCCTATTTGCGTTGGTTGCAAGGATTTATTTGTTTTGTGCAGGTGCGAGGGACTCGCGCGTAGCCTCCTACTGGATTGATACCTTGGTTCTCAAAAACTAAGGGAAATACTTACGCTACTTTGCTGCATCATCCCTTCCTCTTCGGGGAAAACCAACGCAGTGCTCAAGAGGTAGCAGAGATGTCCCCGGGCTGTACGTGTGTTGAACGCGGAGGAGCCGTTGTTCGATGCTTAGATCGGAATAGACCGCAATTTGAATCGCTGCGTGTATGACTCCACCAACCGCGTTCTTGTAACGCTTCCGCTTAGCGATCTTCAAGGGTTTGAAGATGCACTCCCTTTCTCTCGTTGCTAGTATCTCCTAGATTGATCTTGGTGACACATAGGAAAATTTTTGAATTATTGCTACGTTCCCCAACATCCCCAAGGAAGGAAGAGGACCACCTCTAAAGACCCGGAAACAAAGGTTTCCAAACGGGGGAAGAAATCTTCGCCAGAGGGTCCTGCCTCGGAAGGTACCCTTGCCGCACAGTGCCCGAAAGGGGGTCAGCCCTCCACCGAGTTGTAAGTAAACAAAAAGCACTAAATAATAAAAATGTCCTGCTTTACTTCTGAGGACAATAACCGAAGCATATATCTTGTAGTTCGGATCATAGCCCTTCTCGACAGCGTTCGTCTTCGGGGGATCTTCTTCCGGAGATGATGGAGAGCGAAACACCTCCCCATGCCTCCCCGCCTCATGAGGCGGGTGACTCTGAGGTGTTGTCACGGAGGATTTCTCCTGATCCACCGAGGCCAAAGGGTAATTCTTTGGCCACCCAAAGTCCTCAGTATTCGGCTCCTAAAGAGAGCAACAAAAAGAATCCGGAACCGTCCGGTGTGTGATCGGACGCACTGAAGGATCTTCTGGAGCAAGCGGCTATCTCAGAAGCGCATCGTACGCTAATGGGTACGGTGGTTCAGAGGATTTCATCCGCCGAAAGCGGGTTGCATGAAGCTTTTATGAGTCTGCTGAAAGGCTTTGAGGTACGTGAAATATGTATGTTTTTGACAGTACCGCACACGTTAGGTTCGCCCTATGCAGGTAGCAGCCCCTGAGACTCTGGTTGCCGTTGAGAACGGCAGCAAACAGAGGATCATAGTCCCAGGTAATAATCAGGTCGCCTTCATGTGCAGGTGGCTGAAGGTCCGGTGGCTAGCCGGACTGGTGAGTTTGCCGAGCTGAAGCGGTAACTTGATGCGTCAGATGCCGACATCGTGCTTGTCAACAAGCGGCTCGACAAGGCACATGGTATGTGATTTCTCCGGTGATCAACACTTAGTAAGAGGAGCATGATGCTAGTATCTTTAATATGTTGTGACTGTAGATGGAGCTGTCGCCGTGGAGACCCTTCGGGCGAAACTTGCCCGAGCCAAGGAACAAGCCAGGAATAGTGATGTGGCCGCTCTAAAGGCGGTCGAAGAGCTGAGGGCCGAACAGGCTGCGCATTGCCAAAGCAAGGAAAAAATAGCCAAGATGGCCATTGAGTTGAAAGATGTCGCCGACCATTACCAGCTTCTTAAAAAAGAAAGCCGAGCGAAGGCGACGGACCTAGAGAAGGCCATGGTAGCAGCCAAGGAAGCCCGCTCTAAAATCAGAGCGGCGAAGGAGGAGCTGCGTCAAGCTGGAGATATCACGGCTGGGAAGCCCTTTTTGTTGTAGACGAAGTTTGGAGATCCGAAGTATGCCCCTCTTAATGAACTATGGAGTTCTGCAGATGCATACGTGGATTTGGCAGCTAGTACTGTTGATGCGGCCGAGTACTTCAAGGATCAAAAAGATCGTGAAGTGGAAAGGCTATTCTGGTCCAAGTTCCATGTTCCAGTGTGTCCGCTGTTGTTGAATGAGCGAATGGATGAGTGGGCCGAGCTCCATAGGTTGTCCGGGCTTGCCATGAGGTCTGTTGTGGATCATCTGTGGCCGGAAGGGCCAAGGTCGAATAGTTATTTTAGTTTAGTGCAACAGTTCCTTGGTGTTGTGCCACACATCGACACTAAGAAGAGGTCAGCGTGCATAGAGGGTGCGCGTATGGCACTTGCCCGTGTCAAGACATACTGGGCAGAGATGGAGGCCACCGCTACTACAACCCAGAGTTCGGCCGTAGGCCGAGTATCTGCCGAGCACTACTTTGAAGAAGTCCTTGAAGGCGCTCGTTCAATAGAGGCTCAGTGCTCAAAGAATATTATGTTCTAGTGACATGTATTCCCATTGTAAAAACAATGTTTTATTGAATTATAAAGGTTGTGTTTATACTTTTGCCTAAAAGTATTATGATGCCTCCTGTGCGGCCGTTTATGTATATATGTATATAACCTGAAAGTTTGCAGTTGTCGGCTTCAGCCCCCACGCATATAATGCGGGGGTGTTCGCAAAAACGCGTATTCACGCTTGATCCAATGTCTTGGTCCATTAAGGAGGTGGTAGCACAGCAAACGAGGCAATCGGACTATATTGCTTTAACACTTCCACTTAGCCATAGGAGTTTGACGGTGGGACTACTATATAGCCCCTGGTACCTCCGCGCTCGTTCGAATACGGTGCGTGTACGTACATGACCGGGAAACGGCCCTTCGTTAATGCAGAGGAATCCTGAAGATTCTCCTAAGTCATCGAGTGGTTGACCAGTCTCGCGCTTTATCATGACAGTCAGTTTTTGGCATTCTCTACTGAGGTGCTCCTCCGGATGAACCAGGGCACAATCGCAGTAGTTCTCCCGGTGCTGCCTTAGCCGATAGAGCGGAACATAAGGTAACAAAACACATGAGCCGGGCAAACCCAACATTTGACCAAAGACATGATTCAGAGCTGATGCATATAAGGCCAAACTCGCGACGCCGAACACTCCCTAAGGTATTCGGTCTTTATGACATATATCGGGCTGAACAATGCCCTTAATAAGGAACCCCGAGTGTCCAGGTACGTGCAATATTCTGACATGGTGAAATGCCAATAACATCAGCATCCTTCTCGGTTGTATTGAGTATCCGAAGGATGTGAACAACAAGAGACAGTAAAAAAGGTTTACGCAAGGTCTTAATCTGAAAAGAAACCTTTGAGCGGGTCCCTACTGCACGTCTGCGCCTGTGTCTCCGTTGTGCCGTGTCCTGGACGGGTGTAGCACGATTGTCATCTGTAAAAGAGAAGAACTTAGGTAAAAGTTGTCGTGCCAAAAAATTGGTTATTCTTGATAAACCATTAAAATCCAAGATAAGTCAAGTTAAGCCGAACTAGACCTGATTACACGTGGGAAGCCCCTGGTACCGTCTATGAGGGTTTAACCATCAAACCAATCTCAGGTATATCTAGTGATGCGCCAGACTCGTCTAACCGTGTCCGCGGTCTTGATGACCTGTCATTTATTCTGGTTGGTGAGGCCGTCTAGTGCTCGGCTGTTAAAGCCGCCGCACGTTCTTCCGCGCGTAGAGAACGCTCAATATTTCCACTAACTGTGATGGTGCCACGTGGACCATGCATCTTAAGCTTAAGAGAAGCGTAATGTGTACCGCATTAAAACGAGCGAAAGTTGTTCTTCTGAGTAGTGCTTGATAGCCGCTTCGGAATGGAGCAATGTCAAAGTCTAACTTCTCACTTCGTTAGTTGACGGGTGAACCGAATACAACCTCTAGTATTAGAGAGCCCGTGGAGCGGGCCTCTGGGCCTGGTATTACTCCCTTGAAGGTAGTATTACTGTGGCTGATTTTAGTCGGGTCTACCCCCATTTTGCGGACCGTGTCCTGATATATCAGATTTAAACCACTGCCGCCGTCCATAAGGACTCGTGTGAGATGGTATCCGTTTATTATTGGGTCTAACACCAAGGCAGCCAATCCTTCATGCCGGATGCTTGTCGGGTGATCCCTGCGATCAAAAGTGATCGGGTAGGCCAACCAGGGGCTGAACTTGGGGGTGACGGGCTCTATGGCGTGTATGTCTCGGAGTGCATGTTTGCTTCCTCTTCGTCACGTGGATCATGTTTACTGTTTTAACCTCTGGTGGGAATTTTTTTCTTTCCTCCAGTGCTTTGCTGGCGAGGTTCCTCCTCGTCTTCGCTTGGTGTCTCCCTCCCCTTGTGCTCGGCGTTTAGCTTACCGGCCTGCTTGAAGACCCAGCATTCTCTGTGGTGTGATTTGCAGGTTTATCGGGGGTGCCATGAATCTGACATAGTTTGTCTAGAATCTTGTTTAGGCTGGATGGTCCATCTCTGCTGCCTTTGAAAGGCTTTTTCCACTGACCTGGTCGAGAGCCCCTGAATCCGGCGTTTACCGCTGTATTATCTGGGCTGTCTTCTTTATTTCGACGCTTGCTTTTACTGCGTTGTGGTTTTCCATTGCCATCCCTGACTTCGGATGTGCTTGGGTCACTGGTGCTACTGCGGGCTAACCAGCTATCTTCACCCGCGCAAAAGCGGGTCATGATGCTTGTCAGGGCTGCCATTGTTCTCGGTTTTTCTTGGCCGAGGTGTCTGGCGAGCCATTCGTGTCGGACGCTGTGCTTGAAAGCTGCTAAGGCTTCGGCATCCGGGCAGTCGACGATTTGGTTCTTCTTAGTGAGAAACCTGTTTCAAAGATTTCGGGCTGACTCTCCGGGCTGTTGAATTATATGACTTAAATCGTCTGCATCCGGAGGTCGGACATAGGTCCCTTGAAAATTAGCCCGAAAAGCATCCTTGAGCTCCTCTCAACTTCTAATTGAGTTTTCGGGGAGGCTTTTCAGCCAGTGCCGAGCTGGTCCTTTAAGCTTGAGGGACAAGTACTTGATGGCATGGAGATCGTCTCCGCGAGCCATATGAATATGGAGGATAAAGTCCTCAATCCAGACCCCAGGGTCTGTGGTCCCGTCGTATGCCTCTATGTTCACTGATTTGAATCCTTCTGGAAATTCGTGGTCCAGCACCTCATCGGTGAAACATAGGGGGTGTGTGTCACCCCTGTATTTGGATGTATCATGGCGTTCGGACGGTTGTAGTATTCGGTTTTGATTTTGTGCCGGAGCGCGCTTCCTAGATCCATAGATGGATCTGGTCATACTGGATTTTTGGCGCAAGTCCTCACGTAGATCGTGTGTTGACTTATGTGCGGCCTTGTTAGCTGCTCTATCGCGGCCACAAGGTGGTTGATCCAGCCGGTTGGGCGTTTTATTATTCGGCTGTGTGGGCTCTATGGCCTCATCGTCGAATGCAGGTAATAGCTTGCTCTTGGGATAGCTCTTTGTGTGGTAACTTCCACCATACTTTTCTTCATTGTCGAGCACTTTGTTCCACCTGCTGTTGAGCGTATTTTGTGCGGCCTTAAGCCTTTGCTTCTGCTTCTTCAGACTCCTCGCTGTGGCAATAAGCCTTCTGCGGAGGTTCTCTTATTCCAAGTGCCTTTTCGGGATGATGTGTGCATCTTCATCCGGACTGTTTTCCTCCCCAGAGGGGGGTTGATGAGGTTTATCCTCGGTGTCGCTGTGTTCGGACATCGGATCCGTACTATGTTCGCCGTTTGCAATTTCATCATGCTCTGCCGCTGGGTCAATGTGGTCGTCGTTTCCTCTGGAGTCGACTAGAGTGTTATTTTCTCTTGCGCTGCTATCGCTGTTTTTGTCGAGGCGGGATTTTGAGCGGCGCCTATGCCGACGCTTTGCTTGCTTCTCGAGGGAGCTATTCTTCGCTGCATCATGTCGTTCTTCGTCATTGTTTTTTTTGGGTGTATCCACCATGTATATGTCATGTGGTGAAGTGGTTGTCCAGCGCCCTATGGGCACTGGTTCCTGTTCCTCTCATGCATCGTCGTCCATGCCGTCGATGTCTTCGGAGTCGAAATCGAGCATGCCGGTTAAATTGTCGACATAGGCTACTAAGTGGGTGGTGGGTGGGCAGCGAATTTCTTCGTCGTTCACATCCCATTCTAGCCGGACATAGTTCGGCCAAGGATCTCCTGACAAGGAGAGAGACCTTAATGAATTTAGCACGTCGCCGAAAGGTGAGTGCAGAAAGATATCCGCGGAAGTGAACTCCATGATCGGCGCCCAATCGGATTCGATAGGCACGGACGCAGGCAGCTCGGAGTCTGTGGCCGGAGACGAAACCAGTGGTTCGGCAACACGGCTCTCGTAAGGGGTGAAGTCAGTATCCAGCTCCATCGGCACTGAGAGTGTGGCCTCCATGGCGGGGTCTATCCCCCCATCCTCGGATGGCGCAATTTGCTCCGGATTGAGGGTCGGAGTAGTTGCAGGTGTGATCTCCCGAACGCTGTCCGACGGCAGAGCTAAATCATGCTCATCGTGATCATGCGGCGCACCTGGCATGGGCTCGAATCCATCGAAGATCAAGTCTCCGCAGATGTCGGCAGTGTAATTCAAGTTTCCGAACCTGTCCTGGTGGCCAGGGGCGTAACTCTCGATCTGCTCCAGATGGCCAAGCGAGTTGGCCCGTAGTGCGAAGCCGCCGAATACGAAGATCTGTCCGGGAAGGAAAGCCTCACCCTGGACCGCATTGTTACCGATGATCGAGGGAGCCATCAAGCCTTATGGTGACGTCATAGTGGAACTCTCAATGAAAGCACCAATGTCGGTGTCAAAACCGGCGGATCTCGGGTAGGGGGTCCCGAACTGTGCGTCTAAGGCGGATGGTAACAGGAGGCGGGGGACACGATGTTTACCCACTTTCAGGCCCTCTCGATGGAGGTAATACCCTACTTCCTGCTTGATTGATCTTGATGATATGAGTATTACAAGAGTTGATCTACCACGAGATCGTAGAGGCTAAACCCTAGAAGCTAACCTATGGTATGATTGTTGTTGTCCTACGGGCTAAACCCTCCGGTTTATATAGACACCGGAGGGGGCTAGGGTTACACAGAGTCGGTTACAAGGACGGAGATCTACATATCTGTATTGCCAAGCTTGCCTTCCACGTGAAGGAGAGTCCCATCCGGACACGGGATGAAGTCTTCAATCTTGTATCTTCATAGTCCAACAGTCCGGCCAAAGGATATAGTCCGGCTGTCCGGAGACCCCCTAATCCAGGACTCCCTCAGACATCACTATTGCTGTCTGAGTCATCCCCATGAGTTGCCTTATTAGCACTTGCCCCACCATTGAGTTCTGGACAGTCCTTTCTCACATGTCCCCACTGCTTACACTTGTGACACTGTATATTCTTGTTCTTTTTCATGTTCTTCCCAGCCTCATATCCCTTCCGCCACTCCTCTCCCTTGACTAGCAAACCTTCACCATGAGAGACTTCCACCGCGTTCTTCTTTCTCATATCATAAGATAGCAATGCCGCAGTAATATCCCCATTCTTAACGGTCTCCTTGCCATGCGTCAAAGTAGTGATCAAATGGTCATAGGATGATGGCAATGAACACGGAAGCAAAATTGCCCTATCCTCGTCGTCAACCGTCGCACCCAAGCGTGCTAGATCCGTTACGACTTGATTAAAGGTGTTCATATACTCCACAAGATCTGATCCCTCCTGCATCCTCATCCCATACAACTTTTGCTTCAGATACACCTTGGTCGTCGCAGTCTTGGATATAAACTGACTTTGCAGCTTCTCCCAGATCTTCTTCGGAGAATTCTCATCCATCACATGATAAATAACCTGGTCAGACAGACACAACCGTATAGTCCCGTCTGCTTTCAACTATAACTCCTCCCAGTCATCCACCTCCATCTTAGCTGGCTTGGCTTCCTGCAACAATGCCTTCAAGCATCCCTGTTGTGCCAACAAATCTTTAACCCTTGTCTGCCATAACCCAAAGCTTCCAGTTCCGTTGAACTTCTCCACCTTAAACCTGGTACCCGATGGCGCCATAGTTCTTTGTACGGCTGACTCCGTGAAAAAATAACAAGGCCGTCCAAGCAGGCACGTCGACGTGTGCGCTGCTCCAGTCCTGGCGGGGGTCTTCTTCAAATCATACATCGCATGTGCCGTAGATCCGTTTGCCAGCCGGGTTGTAGACCCTGTACTCCTTCGTGCCAGGATCATAGGCCACAAACACACTGGCGACAGAGCGATCTAAGAGCTTGCTGACTTCGGGGCCAACGAGTTTCACGTGTGCTACGCAGCCGAAAGTATGGAAGTAGTCGACCGCCGACTTCCTCTTACATTACGCCTCTGCCAAGCCTCGTAGGTGTGATGCCCTGCAAACTTCTCGTAGGCCAATGTTTAATGAAACGTTGTGCACAGCGCCTCACGTCAGAAGGCGCTTGTCATGCCCATGCTCTTCATCAGACTGTGGGCCATCTCCACCACTGACTGGTTTCGTCGTTCGACAACACGGTTTTGCTATGGAGAGTATGGTGTTAGTCGTGTTCCTTTGGAGGCCCAGCTCCTCACAGTATGCGGTGAACTCATTAGAATTAAATTCACAGGCATGATCCATGCATAATGCTTTGACTTTGGCGTCGCTCTGCGTATCAACGATGGCCTTGATCTTCCTGAAGAAACGGAACACCTCGTCCTTGCTCCTGAGAACCTCCAGCCACAATATATCTACCGTGCTCATCCAAATTAGAAGAAAATAGTTGTTACCTCTCATTGTCGCCAGAGAGATGGGGCCGAAGTGGTCACCGTGGACGAGATCTAGCACGTGCTCTGAATCGCTGGAGGAATGGCATGCAGTGCATGTTACCGATCGGGCAGCCTTCGAAGAACTGGTCAATGTGTTGGATTGCTGACATGCCACACACCACCCCTTTTGCGCCAAGATCGTGAAGGGATTGGAATTGGAGGTGGCCGGAGCGCGTGTGCCAGTGCCAGGCCTCGTCGATGCAGCCCGCCAGGAGACACACGGGCGCGGCCAAGTTCAGAGCCATGACATACAACTGGTCTCATCCATCGCACCCGCACCAGAAATACGAGCTGTCTGTCATAGAGGCAGAGCTCACCACCCTTGATCATGGATTTGCAACCGTGCTCATCGACTGAGACTTACAATGTTCATTCGGAGTTGCGGGATATAGTAGACAACCGAGAGCGTACGGTGCTCGCTGGTCTTGCACGAAATCATCACCACCCCAACCCCGAAGATCTGCACCACGGAGCCATCACCAAAGCACAACTAGTCTCATCCGTCACGCATGGATTCGTCCACCTACGTGAGCATGTCGCGGTGGCCCATCATATGGTTGCTGGCGCCGGTGTCTAGATACCAATGGTCGTCGTTCGTGGCCATTGGCATGTCGCGCCCCTTCTTGAGGAAGATCTCCTGTGGTACCGGTTGCATCACTGCAGGGGTGACTACGTTCGTGACGTCTACCACCTCGCAGGCGGTGAGCAGAAACCTAGGCTGTTCAACATCGACTACACCATGTGAGCCTGATGTTCCTACTGCTCACAGTCCTTGGCCTTGTTGTGGCACTCTCTCGCCCAACGCCTTGCACTACTAGGGAAAAGCTTATAGGCAGACGCTTACTAGTAGCGTGGGTTTATAACCCTCGCTACTGCTACTTAGTAGTAGCGTGGGTTTTTAACCCTCGCTACTACTAAGTTGATAGTAGTAGCGCGGGTTTTTAACCCTCGCTACTAGTAAGTGGTATCTACCGTGCCCCCCGAGGACATGCCATAGTAATAGTGAGGGGTATAAACCCTCGCTACTACTAAGTTGATAGTAGTAGCGCGGGTTTTTAACCCTCGCTACTACTAAGTGGTCTCTACCATGCGTCATCCGGGACATGTCATAGTAGTAGCGAAGGGTATAAACCCGCGCTACTACTATCGACCCACCAAGACATGTGTACACATAGCGTGCGGAGGAACAAATCCAAACCACACTCTTCTGATTCCCCTTCTCGTCCCACCCATGTTTCCCTTCCTCACCCACCGCCACTGCCGGCCTCGCACCTCGCGCCACTCACAAATCCGGCGACCTCCTCGCGCACTGCAGACCCCTCTCCTTCCCCTCCATCCTCCTTCTTCTCCGCTGTTGGAAGGAGAGGGAAACCAGCCGACGGTTGTCCATGGCGGAGGCCAGATCCGCCATGGACGCAACCACTTGCACCTCCTCATCAGGTCAAGGATCCCACGACAAGCAGCAGCAGGTCATCGGGCTTCGTGTAGGGTTTCGGGCGTCAGCTCCAACTCCGGCGGCCACCGGTGAGTTCCTCCTCCTACTGCTCTCTATCTCTCTCTTCCTCTTTCTAATAATTTTCTTTTCTTTTGTAGCAGCAGTAGAAGAGAGGTGCGGGCACAAGTTGGGTGCGGAAGCACCATCACCATGGACAGTTTCATCCCTTCCAGGACCAGTAGCAGCCATGAATGGAGAGGACCATGACGCCTAGCATAAGCAGCTGCCATGGATGTAATTTTTTTAATTCTCAATTAGTTAGTAGTAGCGCGGGGCCCTAACCCGCGCTACAACTAATTAGTAGTAGCGTGGGCGGCAACCGCGCTACTACTACTAGAAGTAGCAGTAGCGCGGGTACCACCCGCGCTACTGCTAAAAGTTAGTTGTAGCGCCCTATCAGTAGCGCATGCCCCCGCGCTACTGCTAGGCAATTACCCGCACTACTTCTAGGGTTTTCCCTAGTAGTGTTGGGATCCCTAGTAGCTGCAATCACCCTTGCCCTTGGACGTCGCTGCACCTCCGTTGTTGCGACCACCGCCTTGGTCGTGACCTTCGCTGCCTAGGAAGCCCTTTGGCTTTCAGTTACCACGCCCAATGCCGCCCTCTTCCAGACGAGTTGCCGCCTTGGTCAGGCTGCCTGTGGCGCGCAAATCACTCCTCTTGAGTAAGGAGCAGGTGGCCCCAGATGCAAGTACCTCCTCACACTTGCGTTCTTCGACGACAACAAGGTGCCCGCAGAGCTCTTCCAAGGAGAGCTGTTTATTGTCGACACGTGACTCGATCGCCACTGCCACGTCAAGGTAAGCCCGGGGCACCATCCGTAGTACCTTGAGGACAGCTTTGTGCTCACCCACCGAAGCACTGAGGACCTCGAGCTTGTCGATGATGGCCCAAAGCCGCACAATTTACTACTCAATCGCTTCGTCGTCCTTGTGCCGGAGTCCCTCGTACTCAGAGCGGCGCATTCGTGCCCAGCATCCGCGTCAACGCATAGTCTTGAGGGTGTCACGTGCTTCCTTTGCCATGGACTTAGTGCCCAGCGTCCGCGTCAACTATGGCGGGACACCCCTTATCAGGGCAACCATGGCGCGCCGGTCTTCGCAGTCCCTACCTACACCGGTCTCAACTACAAGCCACAGCTCATCAGCATTCGACTGCAATTTAGTCATGAGGGCCCAATAGGTGTAGTTCGTTCGCGTTAGCATCATGAGCGGCATGCCACCGCCACAGGCATGCACGACGCGCACCCCTAACCCTCCTTCTGTTGAGAGCCGTGCTAGGGTTTTCTGCAGCGCTGCCATTTCCGCTGCCGCCTTCTTCTCCCCCAACTTTCACCGCTGGTGCCTAGTATGGATCGAACACCAACAAGGCTCTGATGCCACTTGTTGTTGCTGAAGCTGGCAACCTCGACGATAGAGATCTGTGAGAGAAAGAGAGAGTGCCAGAGGTGGAAGACAGTAGGTTTGCCTTGCAAACTGCCACTGCACCTTTTCTGTTATTCAGCAAGCCCCAAAAGAAGCTATTGAAAACAAGAAGGAAATGGTTGCTCATGATGAGCTTACGGATCGTGCCATCCTATAATGCTCGCCACGATTGAACCCTACATACCCGCCATGAGACGCGTGATCCATGCCATCCCATGGCGCTTCTTCGGACGGGTGAAAATGCTGCTAACTTCCTCACTGAAAACTATTGTGTCTGTACGTGCACAAGCACACGCTGACGGACTGAATTTTATTCAGTGACACTGAACTAACTGAATGTGTTCCAGCGGAAAGCACTCGCCGCCAGCGACGTCCGACGAACAAGTCAGGCATGTGGCCACATGCTTCTCATCGGCTTCAGCTAAAATTCCCAGTGCCTCTCACTCTCATCGCCTCAAGAGTTCTCACTGTGTAATAGTCTATACCACTCGATGGCTTCACACGCACGACGCACACATGATATCCAGCTTCTACCATTGCTGAGTTCGGTTCCACAAAATGTACACGGTTGTATTATTTATAGACACACTACATATCTTGGCGGGCGAGCATGGTCTGAGGAGCTCATGTAGAGGCCAGGAGAGTAATGTGATGTTCCTTGAGAACAATAGATGTGTTGTATATGCACATGCATCTGCTGCTGCAAATATTAAATGCTAGTTCCAGCTCAAGGTAATAGCTTGTCCTTCTAGAAAGTTCGGTAAAATCACATGTAAAAGTCATATCCTTTTCTTCTCACTAAAAGGATCAGGCGCTCTCCGCACTGAGCCAGTGACAAGCTAACATGCATGAACAATCAGCTGATGAGCAAAAAAAAAAACGCTGTAGAGAAAGGTGCGGTAGCTTCTGGGTGTCCCTACACCATCCTGAACAGCAATTTTCTTAAAAAAGTGAAAAAAAACATAAGAAAAAAAGTTGAAATTTTGTGCACATGCCCAGATATTGTAGTTGCTTGAAAATTATCATGGAAAAATACCATCCGGTGAGCTCTACAAATGGAAACAAAAATCAGTGCTCAAAACTTTGAATAGTGCAATCTTTTTCTTCCATAGAGCTCCTCAAATGGGTTTTTTGGCTTGAGATCTTGCAAGCACCCAGAAAGTTTGAGTGTATTTGATGTCATGAAGTTTCAGATTTTTTTATTTTGTTTTCAATTGTTTTTAGTTTACTATTCATCGAGGGTGTAGGGACCGGGAGTTGAAAAACACTCTCATTTATAAAAAATTTTAAAGGAGGATGACCCCAGCCTTTGCATCGAACGATGCACACATCCATTTTATTAATTATTCCTCAAGACCTTACAAAGTAATACATCAATAAGTCTGAAGCCACCTTTCTGGCAACATCTGTCGTTACTCCTATCAACTTGATGAAAGAGTTGGTCATTGTCGGGGCCGCTTGCCCAGACCTCACACCAAAGCCCAACATCTAAACCCGAGGCCTCAACCAAGCCGCCCAATGGAGGGTCGGGGGCAGAAACTGGTCCAATGGACTCTCAGCAGGCACCACATGGGCACGCTGGAGAGTATTTATGGCACTCAAGTGCGGTCTCACGCATGCCCCTAGTGCGCGCTTTTTATTTTGGCTTCAAATTATATCTCTGAAACTGGTTGAAACTTATCAGTTTAGATGTAAAAAACCATAAGTTTCATCGTTGAAACTTAAAACATTTTTTGGGATTTTATTTTTTACTCTGCCCTAGTGCAGAATTGAACTACCACGTGAATCGCAAGGCAAAACGTATGGGCTGCCAGACTTGGCAGGTGAGTACCCCCACACCCACGTGCCACTGCGCATTTTCATGTCGTCTCTACTTTTTGGGGGCATTGTGAACTCTTTCTGACTAAACACAGCCGGTTCTCTAAATCTAAATCAACAATTTTGTTCTGTTTTGTCCAACTCAAGTCAGTAAAGTGCGTCTTCAGAATAAAAATATGCTAAACTCGAAACAGGCTTTCACCCCATTATATTAATATAGCAAACACCTGATACAACAAAGAGCAATCCCAAAAGGAAAGAAATGCTGGGCTAGCAGCAAACACATGCCCAGAAAAAAAGAAACAAAATGGAGAGACAACGGCGGATCGACTAAGCTACAGTGACCCGCAACCGTTGCGCGCTCCAAAGAAGTACCAAGCCGCACCTTTAAGAAGAAAAGCAAATGCTGCTGCCCGAACTAGCGCAGTACTGGTCCTAGGGTTTCCCCAGGCACACAGAGGGAAGAGGATGAATTGTGTCCACGATGCCCTCCAGGAAGGAATGATGCCACCCGAAGGCGGCACTGCGTTTGTGTCGGGTGAGCCGACAAGGATTTCTCCCGAAAGAACTCTATCCACAACCCTCAATCCCCAGGTGCCCCGTTGCACTGGAGCCCTGCGATGCCGAGGGCCTCGACATCACCAGACTCGCCGCCCACCAACATGCGCCACTACGGTCATAAAGCCGTCATCGTTGTCTCACCGAAGCTGCCATCACGAGGTCTGCAAGACGGAGGCGAGGAGTAGCTTGAATCGAGGCCAGTAGTATAGCGGCCGCACGGGAGGAAACAACCTCCACCACCAAAGATGGTAGTCGACTGGACACGGCCACAGGCACACCAGTCCTAGTTACGTCCGGCCGGGCCCAGCAGGCCCGTAAAGTCCTCATGGAGGCAAACCAGTCCCAAGAGGGTCAGGCCGGGCCTATATCAGGCCCATAAAGCCGGCCACCATCCAGCAACAGTCCGGCCGCTGCACCCATGCATGAGCTACACCAATGCCATCTACAGAACGCGCCGCGCAGGGCAGGCCCACCCGCCCCCGACCTAGATGGGGCCCAAGAGCCCAGATTTGGGCCGAGGTGCGCAGCCGGCAACACCTGCTAAAGCCTAGCATGTCTTCTTTTGCAACAATTATTTTTATTTCAGTCGTGCGACCAATTGTAATATTCGCACAAATTTTTATTCAAATACAAGTAGTAGTATAATAGTAGGATATTATTTTAGTTTTGTGGAATGCCAAACCATTAATGTTAGAGATGGGCTTGTACATGTATATAGTGCGGCTATAAAAAACGTAGGCTTGGCTTGTACATGTAACGAAACCAACACCCAGGTGTGTCAATGGGAGAAGCTGGCACACATGATTCATGTGCACCAAGTGGCATGGGACTTCCATACAGCAAGATCTTTTGAGGGGATGAGATGCATCGGGAATCTTAGTTGAAGGCGGCATCTTGGATAGCAAGGTAGCTCAGTCACGAATCGGTCTCCGAACGTCATCCGTGGAGCCCGAGGTAGTTGATTCTGCGCTGCAAGATGGAGACGCCTGTGTCGCTGGGTGCACGGAAGTTGCTGCGACTGACTGGACAGAGACGAGATGAGCGACCGTGTGCCACGGTGGTGCATGACTGTTGTGTGCGTAATGATGTACACAGAGAGGTGGACCCGGTTGCCAGATTCTCTACCCAAGTGCTTTCGTGGTTCGGCGCATACGTATGCCTATGGTCACTGATGGACCTATACGTGTGCTTTGATAAAGAAAACCAGGACCCATCCGGCATATGCCGCGTTATCAATGTGCCAGCATCACGCATGAAAGCAAAGAAAGATGTAGATTTATATGAAAATTAGCACACGGATTTTATACACTGCACGGTTTACAACACTATGACGATAGTACAATCGATATTTGACATACACAGCCTAAGCGCATCTCAAACTACAACTCCCAAACCGGACACCGTATTCGTATGTGGACTGGTGAGAACCAGCCCGCGGACACTATTACGGGAGCCGGTCATTCATAACTAGTCGCAAATGTCCGATCACATTCCGAACTGAAATTTATAAAAATAAACAAATATTACATACACTATATTCCCTAATTTTAAGGCCACACAATCAATTATGGTCTCTAATTTGGAATTCGGTCACCTTATTTTGACCTGGTCAATATTTTTTTCCTCAAGGACCTCAATTGTTGTTGTCTGACCCCTGACTACGGTAGTGCTCTGGGACAACGGCTCCGATGATTAGTGGCCCATGCCAAGGTGCCGGTTTTCCGGTGGTCGAATATTCTGGCGGTGGTGTTTCCTTCCTGGACACTGGGGTGGCTCTCATGGATCGATAGGGTGTTCGGCTAGTTCTACGACGGGCAGTGCTACAGTGCTGGTGGCGCTTCTGCTTGGCTATGAGGGTAGCGAGGGGGTGGTGTGTGTGTGTGGGCGGGAGGGTGGATGTTATCCTGGTATTGTCATGGCTTCAGCGATGGTGACTCCCTTGATCTGAGTCTAGAGGCTTGACGCTGGCGGCAGTGGTCCCCTTGCGGGTTGGGTCTCCCGCGCAGGGGACGGCGACGCCTACGGGTGCCGCATCCCTTTTGGGGTCGTTGTTGTGGATCTCCTCACGGTACCAGGTCTTTGAGGTGTAAACCCTAGCCCGACCTCTCGGGCTCGACAACGGTGGCGCGTGGCGTCATCACCCTCTTGAGGGTGTCCTCATGCGTCCCTAGTCCCTTTTGGTTGCAGCTTCCTAACGGATTCGGGCATGCCAAGTCCCTCACATGTAGAACCCACGACTCTGGTGTGGGGTGGTTCCAGTGTTCTCCTATCATATACATGTGTCCCCATGGTCTCCATTCTTAGTCCTTGCTATCTCCTAGCAGGTCAGCGCTCCACGACACTTTCCGACGATAGCTCGATGTGTTCGAGGCTATGGTGGACGGTGTTTCCGCAAGGCGGCATGGCTCCGGTCATGTTAGGTAGTTTTGGTTGTACATTGTTAGGTCCGACATCTCCTGTTTTCACACTTGGTGTTGGGTTAGTTATTCTTTAGCCACTCTCCTGGCTACCATTTTTTTATTCTCTTGACCTCCAAGTATGAGTGTTTTCTCATCACTATGTATCAGTTTGATCATTTGGGCTTTATACATAAAGCAGGGTGAATGTTTGTTCAGAGGGAGCGAGGGAGATCGAGAGACGGAGAGGGGGAGAGAGGGTGCACGCCTTGACCATCACATTTTATTTTATTTTTGAATTGAGTAACTCGTGCTCCCAATTGCGTTTCAAGTGAAACCAAAGCATTCAGGATTACAGTTCATCATCTACAGAGCAGGCTAGCAAACTCTATAGCATCCTAGTTCTCACACAACAAACCAACGTCTGAACTGAACACGTAGCAAAACAGACCTCGGCTTTGGAAGAACACACATCAGGCTAGCAAGCTTCATATTTATAATGCACCAGGAAAAGAACAACGACTACCACTAGCTCTAGCTGTTGGGGTTGCTGTAGTCAGCCATGTCGCAGACTCCCAATCTCTTCTGTCCCGTATAAAAGCAGAAGAAAGAAAAAAGAAAACTGAAGATTGGTCAATCTCTTTTTGGTAGACACCCTAAACAAGAACAGTCCTGCTATACACACGATATACCATGAACGATCCACAGACGATGCTAAAATCTGGCCGGACATACGTATGACTGAACGGGGCGCCGACTGCTGGATTGATATATCGTGCGTAGATCGTGCACTTATGTCATGCATGGAGCAGTTTCAAAACAAGAACCAGAGTGTGGTCCGGATCTGACGCTTAAATTTTTGGTGCATCCCATCCCAATAGTGATATCATCGACATTAGGTGCCTCTCAGTGTCGTCATTGTACTCCTCCATCGATCCTTTTCTCCTAGCTAGTAGAAGCCAGCAAGCAATTTTTTACTACTACATATTTGTCTTACTATAGGCCAAGTCTACTAATCTGTATGGATGACTGGTGTACATGTGCAAAGGAATAATAAGCCTCACCAACCATTACATCTGTCATTTATGTTGCATGTAGGTCGCCCAGTCAACGGCGACACGGGCGCGGCCAGCGATCCACGCACCAGCGCCGCTCTTAACCCTTCTCTCGCCGCGCCACTGCTGGAGGACGCCGTCGGGTGAAGCCTGCGCGGCCGACGGCGGCGGCGGGGCGCTCTCCTGCGGCGGCTTCCGTCCTGTAGGGCAGCAGGTTGGGAGGTGCGTCGGCGCGCCCTGGGGCTTGGGATCACGGCGATCGGCGGCTGACCTAGCGTCCTTACATGGGTGTGGCGGCAGTTACCGGCGTCGTGGCCGTTTGGGGCTTTGTCGGGGGGAGTTTGTCAGGCGTGACACTTCCCAGATCCGGCTGTCATGATGTAGGAAAGACTCGCGGTGGTTGGCCCTGCTATTCTTCGTGGTTCATAATTTCGATCTGCTTCATGCCGGCCTTTTCGATCTGGACACCGACGGGTTCCGGTCTTCCTCTTGGAGATCTCAACTTTTGATGCATGGCGTCACTGGATATCTAGATCGGAATTGATCCGATCGGGCACGCCCTCACCTTCGGCCAGAGAGGCTTCATGAGGGCGTGACGCGAAGCTTGTTGTCTTGTCGGTGTCGTGGGACACGTCTAAGTATAGATTTCCATGGGGTTGACAGTGGTGAAAAAAGTTATGGTGGCTGAGATCGTAGACTTGTAATGGCGGAGAGGAGTTTCGGCTGCGTTGAAGACTGGCGGCACGGTTTTTTTTCCTGTGCTTCCGGTGTTGAGGACTTGCAGCAACGGCCTTGCCAGGAGGGGGCAGCAACACAGGCGGACAACATTATGGGGGGTGCTTCTTGATTACCGAGCCGAGTTCTCCAAGGTGAAAGCCCAAGGTCTGGCCTTTATTGGTTGTACCTGGCAATGGTCTTGGGAATGCATTGTTTTTGGGATCTCAGACTCTCTTCAGGATGAAAACTCAAGATCCTTGATCGGGCGACGACAACGCTTGTGCATTGTTTTTTTCTTGGAGGCGTCGCTTTTGAAAAACCTCTTTATGTAGTCTGTGTGTTGTCTTTGGTGGTGGTTAGAGTGTTGCTCTTGCGAGTGTTTGGTCACTGTGACGGGTTCTTTCTTTTTATATTTCTCTCTTTTTTATTTTTGTTTTTAGCTGTGCATCCTTGATGTCTTTCAATGTCTTGCCGGTGTAGAAGCTGGGTGTAATTGATATCTTTGCGATATTAATATATTCTCTTTATTGAAAATTTATCTTGCATGTAAATTAATAGCGGGGGCCAATATCAAAGCTGTAGCACTCAGATTCTGTATAGGGCCTGTTCACGTCTTCTACTATTCGATGAATCAACATTTCAGAACCATTCTCTGAACATTATGAGTGTATAGGGACGTGTTCACGTCCCTATATAGGTTCACGTGTACAAAGTAAACTAAATGGCTGAAAAAATGCTACAACTAATATGACCGATTTTGACAACAGAGCAGGTGGAAGCAGGGCGCTGCTTGCATCCCTCATAGGCAGGCAGGGCAGTTCTTTTTCCTAGATGAAAACATTAGGTAGGTGTCAAAACACCTGCCTATTGTATACAAGCTGTAGGCACTTCATGGAGTGCCACCCCGATGCAAGCATGGGCCACAACCTACTGCCGAGTTGTGGGTGGCGACTGAGCAAGTAAACTCCCCTGGCCGGAGTCATTGCCTCCGCAAGTGTGGCACACGTCCGTGGCATTGCTGGGCGGCAGTCATGCTACGTGGACCTAAAAGAATTGGTTCGAGGTTTGGGAGGATTCATGCGTGACGGCCAGTACGTGCATGATCTGAGCGCATGTGGCCAATGGGATCCTACCGTTCCCGTGCCGCTCCCGCGAGCGACCCGGACGGAACCCTAGATCGCCGCCGCCGTTTCCCTTTCGCGGCTTCCTTTTCCCTCGCCGCCGCCAAGGGACGCTGCGTGTGTCGGCGGCGGCGGGGCTTCCTCCCTCCTCGCGAGGCTCCTGGGCGGCGCGGGACAGCCGTCCCTCGCGGCGGCGCTCGGCTCGACGGCAGATCGGGCGACCGGCGGATCTGTGGGGCTCCCCTTTGGTGGCGCTGCGGCGATGGCGGCGGCATAGTCTGCGCGGGGCGGCGAGGCGCGGGCTCCTCCTCCTCGCGATCTGATGGCGCCGCGATGGCGCCGGCGCTCGGACGTGCGGCGGGGTCTGCGAGGGTGGTCGGCCCGCGACGTCTTCCTCCCCGATCTGATGGCTCCACGGTGGCGCCAGTGCTCGGGCGGCGGTTGGCTTCGGCAAGCGGTGGCGGGTGCTGGGCTCTCGGCGGCACTCTGGTGTGTGCAGGTGGTGGCGGTCCCTGTGCGCGGTCGGCGGCTCCGTCTCTGACCCGGACAGCACGGGGGATGGCGGCGGCCCGACGTGGACGACGATCTGGATGCGGTGGTGCCGGCGGCTCGCTGATCTGCCGGTCCTCCAGTGTCTGCCTGGTGGTGCTGGTGGTGACGGCGGCCCATGCACGAGAGTTGGATCCTTTCGAACTGATCTGGGTGAAAACTTGCCTTTGGCTTCTGCTAAGGCCGGCGGTGGCGGCGCTATCTGTGTCGTTCCCTTCTTGAAGGCATCGCCATGGAGAAGTTCAAGGCCACTCTCTGCTACCTCCGGGAGAAACCCTAGAACATCGGATGATCGGATGATGGCGGCGCTCTGGTGTCGCTCCTCCCTTGGGGGCGTCATTCATGGAGGTACACACCTGATCGAGGGACCAGAGAACGGATTCTTTGGTAGCGATGCTTCATCCTACACATTGATGGCGACAGATCTTGACGGCGTGACGCAGTGCAGATTCGGAGTTCGCTGTGGGAGGACGGACTCGCGCAGTAGGACGACGCTGTCGGGCGTCATGGTGGCGTCGGTGGCAGAGAAACCTGGCACGGTACATGCAACAGTACAACTCTGAAGATGGATTGGTGGCAGGTGGTTGCGGCGGCCTCATACCCGGCAAGCGTCCTGGTTGAGGAGTCCGCCGGAGGTGCCCCATATCCGGCAGGCGTTTTGGTTGGGATCTCAGGTCTTAGATGTTTAGATTTGGCTGCGATGTCTGTTTGGTATTAGGCCCAGACTATCTGCACCCCTTCCTCAATTGGATAGATGTAGCGACAGTTGTTGCTTAGACGGTGGCTTTAGCCTTGCTGTTGTATGGCTTTGTAAGGTTTTGTGAGAATAACTAATAAAGCGGTTGTATGCATCACCTAGATACAAAGGCCGGGGATCATCTTTTTTTTTAAATGTAGCTAATGGGATATCCAAATTTTGTATGACTACGGAATGTGATGGTTTGCTTGTTCGACGGGGTGCCGCCCCGCCTAACAGAGTGTGCAAATGCTGATTGTATGATTTATGGTGATTAATATACGGGGACCATTAAAAGAATAGAACCTCCCTTGGGCCGCCAAGTGTTGATTGTCATATTAATTGAGGGAGAAAAGGTCAATTTATGAGAACATCCATTTTAGTTTGGCTAAAGTGATGGTATTTTAGACGGTATCATGCCCTCAAAAATAGCAAACATGCCAATATGGCAGAGAATTAAAGAAGAGAGAGGGTTTGAGTAACATATTTAGATATTGTATCATGTTAAATGTTATACTACTTTGTGTCATGCATAATAATAAATATGATACTATGCACTATGAAAATAGTATTATGCACTTGTCTTTCTAAATACTAGTACTCCCTCCGTTTCTAAATACTTGTCTTTCTAGGCATTTCAACAAGTGACTACATACGAAGCAAAATGAGTGAATCTACACTCTAAAATATATCTACATACATCCGTATATAGTAGTAATTTGAAATGTCTAGAAAGACAAATATTTAAGAACGGAGGGAGTATATGATACTCCTCACTATGAGGAAAAAGGTTAATTTAGAGAGAAAAGATTAATTTACGCTCATCATACATTTTTAGTAGTTGGTCTGATTTTAATGACGAAGGTCAATAGATTCTGACACTATCCGTGCGCTGTCTCTTTTTTCTGGTCGTGCCTGACCTTTTCTAGAGAGGCAAATGTTATGGCTACAACGATTGGTTGTACAATTTGTTTTACAAATGCAAGTACTCAGGCATGTACATGCAGTTTTATTGAATTTTATACAATGCCAAGCTAGCTACTACGTACTTTGAGCAGGCACCAACATTTAGTACTCGCAGCAGTAGGTGCATGAGATATTTGATTGATGGAAGGTCACATACACCAGATCTAATTTTTCCAAAGGAATATTCCCTTACATCCCAGCCTCGGTGTGTGCCAATAAGATGCTCGCGCTAATAACGCACTATAAATAACAGCCTTTTACACAGGTGGTAGAACCAACAGTCGAGCAACAATGGTACAAGTTACATAGCATGCGGCATCATGCATGGGAATCAACCGAGTGTCATAGGCTTTTCCACAGCAAAATCTTTTTTTGAGGGAATGAGACACATTGGGAAGTTTAGCTGATGTTGGTCACTGACAGCACGTACGTAGTGCATGAACTGCTCTCCGCACACCCTTCTGGAGTTGTGCGAACATGAATTCCCAATCCACCTCCTGCCAGGACACAAACAGGCGCGGCCAAGTTCAGAGCCACAACATACAACCGGTTGCTCGTCCGTCGCACCCATACCAAAAGTACTCACTGTCTGCCATAGAGGCAGAGCTCGCCGCCCTCGATCACGGATTTGCAATGGTGCTCATCAAGCTGCCTGAGATTTGCAATGTTCGTCCGGAGTTGTGGGATGTAGTAGATTTCCGAGAGCGTGCGGTGCTCGCCGGTCTTGCACGAAAACATCTGAACCCTCCGCCCGCAGATCCGCAGCACGGCGCTGTCGCCAAAACACAGCATCCCGCACACGGATTCGTCAACCTGCATTCATGTAACGGTGGAACGAGCGTTGTTCATACCGATTGGTAAGACGCGCGCCTTGTTGAGGAAGATCTCCTGTGGCACCGGCTGTGTCGCCGCCGGAGTGACTACATTGGCGACCTCTGGCACATAGCAGACAGCAAGCAGAAGCCCAAGTTATTTGACGCCGACCCACACCTTCTTGTGGTACTCTTTCTCCCAATGCCTTGGGATGCCGTTGATTTTTTTTAAAAAGGAGGATGCCCCCCGGTCTCTGCATCTGGGAGATGCGTGCAGCCATTTTATTAATTATTCTTAGGAACCTTACAAAGTATAATAACAATATGCCTGAATCCGCCATCTTGGCAACAATTGTCATTACTCCTATCCAAATGATGAAGGGGTGCAAGCTGGGACACATACACAGACCTCTCACCTAAGCCAAACATCTAAAGCCGGAGGCCCCGACCGAGCCATCTGCCAGGTCCAGAGCTCAAACTGGTCTGATGCACTCACATGTGTCGTCGCTGCCGTCTTCCGCTGGTTCATCTTCAGAGCAGATTGTGGTGACAACCTTGGCAGGTCCTCCGCCATCGACGCCACCACGACACCAAATGACGACCTTCACCTACGCGAACCTTGGCAGTGTTATATTTGTGTCGAATATTATGTACGCAAGGGGTTACGTGGACTTGGAGTTGTAATTGATGTGGTTAGATATGAGTTGTGTAGGAGTCGGACACTTGTATCCTAGGCCTCTTATATACAGAGGGGCACCACACGTTGTAACCCATGACGACTTGATAGCAACAGGTACGCGGGGGAGCCGACGGCTTGTGCCGGCGCCCGGGCGGCCGGTGTTGCGGTATCTTGGGGAGGAGCGCCCGTAGTCATTCCCCGGGGATGTAGCCATATCGGTGAACCTCGTTAACAAATATCGTGCCTCGGTGTGTCGTCTATGATCTTGCATTAGCGTTTTATTCTAACAAGTGGTATCATGAGCAAGGTTGCGAGAAGACTATGTGGAAGATCATCCAGAGGTACGAGGATCATGCTCGACATGTGCCATGGAACGTTCGATTGGTGTAAGGTGGAGCATGGCAGCGATCGCGAAGGCGGTCGGTGGTGTCGGACACTTCGGGCAGGAGGCCTGGACCGTTCGATGGGCTGCCGCCGGTAAGGATCGGGCTAGACGTGTCGATCGGACCGGCGTAGTGGCTGTTGAAGACGTTGCGGAGGCGACGGATTCGGCTCACGATCAGACCGGCGACCAGACGTGAGGGACGGCCGGATAGATCGGAGTATGAAAGCATCGAGATGATGCGCTCGGTGTCGTACAAGGGCGGCGGCGCGGCACTGCGGACGGATTGTGTCGGCGCCGTGGATGGCCAGGGTATAACACGGCTCGTGCACGGACAATGCGCGAGGTGGCGACTGTTACGGCAGGGTTGACGTGCGGCAGAGTACGTGTGACAGAGCTGTTCAGTTTGCTAGCGAGAACCAAGATCAAGACAAGGCGAAGTTCTCGTCGGAGATACAGCAGCGGCGGAGTTTTCTGAGGGACACGGACAGAGGAAAGGTTGGTCAGACCTCGGTTGTTGGGGCTGCGTACGCGAGACGACCGCTCGGGAGGCGTGCGGCAGTTGGATTTCGCGGGCGGCAAGGAACATACACGAGGGGCGTTCAGTGGCATGCAGGGGCAGGACTCTGCGGGCGTGCAGCGCAAGGAAAGATCAAGATAGTACAAAAGAAAAGCGCGGAGTCCAGCAGATTAGCAGGCAAACATGCATGTCGGTTTGGATTTTGAAAGGAAATTATGTGCGTGCATGTGGGGCAGTGCGGAACCGTGATGGTATGCATGGTAGGTGCACTGTTTGCATGCGTGGTATAGGTCCTGGAGATTTCTTGGGCATGCATGTTGGGTCAGTTTTTCATACAAACCGTGGTGGACTGAGACTCTATTTCCGTGCCAGCGAGGAAAAGACTGGGCCGGCTGTATCCAGCAGTAATAAAAGGCTGGGACGACGAGGCGCAAAAGGCACAGAAAAATCGTCTGCAAGTTCGGGAAAAGGTGGAGCAGGTTCGGCAGGTAACTTGTTAATCTGCAAGTTGAGCTTCACGGAGTTTTCTGAAAGGCGGACAAGGATAGTGCAAGTCAGATTTCTTGGTAGATCGCGGACTGCGGCGTGATGAGGAATACGGGATCAGTGATCTTTTTCCTGAGGAAGTCGCAGAGGAAAACAAGGACGGTCAGACAGGCGCGACAGGTCGGTTAGATCGCGGCTCGGCATGGCGCCGGGATTCACCAGGTTTGATTTGGAGAAATTCGATGGTACCGGTAACTTCGGTCTATGGCAGACAAGAGTCAAGGATATTCTGGCGCAGCAGGGAATCTTGAAGGGTTTGCAGGAGACGAAGCCGGCCAAGGTTGACAACGATGTGTGGGAGGATATGCTAGTGCAGGCGGCCGCTACCATACGGCTTTGTCTTGCGGATCAGGTCATGTATCATGCCATGGACGAAGATTCTCCTAAGGGAATTTGGGACAAGTTGGCAAATCATTATATGTCCAAGTCAGCGACCAATAAGCTGTATTTGAAGCAAAAGTTCTATGGGTTGAAGATGCAGGAGGGGTCGGATCTTGTGGAGCATGTGAACGCCTTTCATCAGTTGGTCACGGATCTAGCGCGTCTGGATGTGAAGATTGATGATGAGGATAAGGCGCTACTTCTTCTTGTTTCGTTTCCATCGTCCTATGAGCATTTGGTCATTACATTGACACATGGAAAGACACCCGTCAATAATGAGGAAGTCACTGCAGCGTTGCTTGGGCATGAGTTGAGGAAGCAAAAGAATGCTACAGAGGAGAGTACTCAAGGTTTGGGGTTGGCAGTTAAAGGTTATCAGCTCACGAAGGGACAAGAGGCGGAGAAGAAAAGGAAGAAAAAGGTGCAGTGCTACAGGTGCAAGGATTGGGAACATATAAAGAGGGAATGCCCAGAACTGAAGGGTGGGGTAAGTGCTAATGCATCTACTCATGGTGATGGCTCGGACAGTGATAGTGATGTTCTCGTTGTATCAAACAGGCGGTCAACAAAAACTGAAGTGTGGATGTTGGATTCAGCTTGCTCTTTTCATGCGACGCCCAACAGGGAGTGGTTCTCTTCGTACAAGTCTGGTGAGTTTGGTTTAGCCTATGTGGACGCTGACACAGGTTATCGTGTTGCTGGAGTAGGTGACATCAAAATCAAGATGTTTGACGGAGTTGAGCGGATACTTCGGGGAGTCAGGCATGTGCCAGGGTTAAGGAGGAATCTAATTTCGCTTGGTGTTCTTCATGATGGTGGTATGGAATTCCGTTCTGATCGGGATAAGAGGACCATGAAAATCATGGAAGATGGGGTGACCGTGATGATAGGAGAGAGGACGGCTTCACATCTTTACAAGTTGCAAGGAAGCACTATTGCAGGTGGAGCCATGGAGAGTGAAGCTGCAGGAGTAGCAGTGAAGTCCCACGGTGGCGGCAGGTCTGACCCGTCGGGTAGCTCTCAGTAAGCTACAAAGGAGACAACCCAAGTCCGGAGTACATGGAGGTTCGAGCATGGACGACTTCTAGGTGGTGGAGAATATTCGCCAAGGTGGAGTTTGTTATATTTGTGTCGAATATTATGTATGCAAGGGGTTACGTGGACTTGGAGTTGTAATTGATGTGGTTAGGTATGAGTTGTGTAGGAGTCGGACACTTGTATCCTAGGCCTGTTATATACGGAGGGGCACCACACGTTGTAACCCATGACGACTTGATAGCAACAGGTACGCGAGGGAGCCGACAGCTTGTGCCGGCGGCCGGTGTTGCGGTATCTTGGGGAGGAGCGCCCGTAGTCATGCCCCGGGGATGTAGCCATATCGGTGAACCTCGTTAACAAATATCGTGCCTCGGTGTGTCGTCTATGATCTTGCATTAGCGTTTTATTCTAACAGGCAGGTCCTCTGCCATTGACTTCACCACGACGCCAGCCGACGACCTCCACCTACGCGAGTCCAGCTCCAAGCAACGGACATAAATCCATGATAGGATAGGGCCGCACCATAGTCGTCGCCCACCACCCACAAGCGCCACCCAACCCAAAGGTTTCCAAAGCGACGCTTTCAAGAAGGGAGCGGCGCCGTGAGCGCCGCCGCCACCCAACAAAGTTAGGGCTTTCGCCTGAGAGACCTAGGGGAAAGTGTAGTGAGGAGATCAGTCCATACCATCGTCTCCAAGGAGGGGAACGGCGCCCTCAGGAGTCGCCGTCAGCGCGGCCGGTCATGGCCGGTCAGGGATTTTGCCCGAACTAGATCTCCGCCACCAGCAGCGACCGGTGACCAAGAGGAAGCGCGGCCCGACCAGGCTGGCCCGCACGCCGAACAGGGGAGGAGGGGAGGTGCCAGATCGCGCGCACCGGCCGCTGCAGAAGCCGCCGCCGACTGCCAATGACCACCGGATCCCGCCGACCACGCAGCCAGGACACTAGATCCACCACCCACATGGCTGCTAGGTGGCCGTGCCTTGCCAATGGAGCCGCCGCTCCAGATTCGGGGTTCCCACGCATAAATAGGGCAACCGAGTCCCCGCCGCCACCATCCTTGGCGCACCGGGCTTGCCCGGCGGCTGCCTCAAGCGGCGGCGAGGAGGTGGGACAAGGTGGGGAGGGGGGCGCCGCCGCCACCACCGGGGGAAGCGACGCGGGGGTCGCGAGAGGAAGGAGGTAACCACTGGTGACGTAGTAGCTGCAATCGCGCTTGTGCATGGGCATTGCCGCACCTCCGGTGTTGTGACCACTGCCTTGGCCGCGACCTCCGCGGCCTAGGAAGCCCTTTGGCTTTCAGTTACTGCGCCCATCCCGCTCTCGACTCTCCTCTTCCAGATGAGTTGCCGCCTTGGTCAGGCTGCCTATGGTGCGCAAATCACTCCTCTTCAGTGAGGAGCAGGCGGCCCCCAGATGCTGGTGCCCCCTCACGCTCGCGTTCTTCAACGACAACAAGGTGCTTGCGGAGCTCTTCCAAGGAGAGCTGTTTGTTGTCGACAAGTGACTCGATCGTCACTGCCATGTCACGGTAAGACCGGGGCACCATCCATAGTACCTTGAGGACAGCTTTGTGCTCACCCACCGGATCACCGAGGACCTCAAGTCCGTCGATGATGGCCCAAAGCCGCATAATTTACTACTTGTTCGCTTCACCATCCTTGTACGGGAGTCCCTCGTACTCAGAACGGCACGTTCATGCCCAGCGTCCGCGTTCGTGCCCAGCGTCTGCGTCAGCGCATGGTCTTGAGGGTGTCACGTGCTTGCTTTGCCATGGCTATAGTGCCCAACGGAACTCTGGTGGCACACCCCTTATCAGGGCAACCATGGCGCGCCGGTCTTCACAGTCCCTACCTTCACCGGTCTCAACCACAAGCCACAACTCATCAGCCTGCAACTGCAATTTAGTCATGAGGGCCCAGTACGTAGGTGTAGTTCGTTTGCGTTAGCATCATCAGGGGCATGCCTGTTGGAAATATGCCCTAGAGGCAATAATAAATTAGTTATTATTATATTTCCTAGTTCATGATAATCGTTTATTATCCATGCTAGAATTGTATTGATAGGAAACTCAGATACATGTGTGGATACATACACAACACCATGTCCCTAGTAAGCCTCTAGTTGACTAGCTCGTTGATCAATAGATGGTTACGGTTTCCTGACCATGGACATTGGATGTCGTTGATAACGTGATCACATCATTGGGAGAATGATGTGATGGATAAGACCCAATCCTAAGCCTAGCACAAAGATCGTGTAGTTCGTATGCTAAAGCTTTTCTAATGTCAAGTATCATTTCCTTAGACCATGAGATTGTGCAACTCCCGGATACTGTAGGAATACTTTGGGTGTGCCAAACGTCACAACGTAACTGGGTGGCTATAAAGGTACACTACAGGTATCTTCGAAAGTGTCTGTTGGGTTGGCACGAATCGAGACTAGGATTTGTCACTCCGTGTGACGGAGAGGTATCTCTGGGCCCACTCGGTAGGCCATCATCATAATGTTTACAATGTGATCAAGGAGTTGATCACGGGATGATGTGTTACGGAACGAGTAAAGAGACTTGCCGGTAACGAGATTGAACAAGGTATCGGGATACCGACGATCGAATCTCGGGCAAGTACAATACCGCTAGACAAAGGGAATTGTATACGGGATTGATCGAATCCTCGACATCGTGGTTCATCCGATGAGATCATCGTGGAACATGTGGGAACCAACATGGGTATCCAGATCCCGCTATTGGTTATTGACCGGAGAACGTCTCGGTCATGTCTGCATGGTTCCCGAACCCGTAGGGTCTACACACTTAAGGTTCGATGACGCTAGGGTTATAAAGGAAGTTTGTATGTGGTTACCGAATGTTGTTCGGAGTCCCGGATGAGATCCCGGACGTCACAAGGAGTTCCAGAATGGTCCGGAGGTAAAGATTTATATATGGGAAGTCCTATTTTGGTCACCGGAAAAGTTTCGGATTTTATCGGTAACGTACCGGGACCACCGGGAGGGTCCCGGGGGTCCACCAAGTGGGGCCACCAGCCCCAGAAGGTTGCGTGGGCCAAGTGTGGGAGGGGACCAGCCCCAGGTGGGCTGGTGCGCCCCCCACCAAGGCCCAAGGCGCAGGGAGAGTGGGAGGGGGCAAACCCTAGGTCCAGATGGGCCTTAAGGCCCACCGTAGGTGCGCCCCCCTCTCTCCCCTCTTGGCCGCCCCCCTCAAACCCATCTAGGGCTGCCGCCCCTCTAGGGGTGGGAACCCTAGAGGGGGCGCACCCTCCTCCCCTTCTCCTATAAATAGTTGAGGTTTGGGGCTGCCCAACACATGACGATTTGATCTCTCCCTGGCGCAGCCCTACCTCTCTCCTCCTCGTCTCTTGCGGTGCTTGGCGAAGACATGCTGGAGTACCACGCTCCTCCACCACCACCACGCCGTTGTGCTGCTGCTGGATGGAGTCTTCCTCAACCTCTCCCTCTCTCCTTGCTGGATCAAGGCATGGGAGACGTCACCGGGCTGTACGTGTGTTGAACGTGGAGGTGCCGTCCGTTCGGCACTAGGATCTCCGGTGATTTGGATCACGATGAGTACGACTCCTTCAACCCCGTTCTCTTGAACGCTTCCGCATAGCGATCTACAAGGGTATGTAGATGCACTCTCCTTCCCCTCGTCGCTGGTTTCTCCATAGATAGATCTTGGTGACACGTAGGAAATTTTTGAATTTCTGCTACGTTCCCTGACAGTGGTATTAGAGCCAGGTTTATTGCGTAGATTCTATGCACAAGTAGAACACAAAGTAGTTGTGGGCGTTGATTTTGTTCAATATGCTTACTGTCACTAGTCCAATCTTGATTCGGCGGCATTGTGGGATGAAGCGGCCCGGACCGACCTTACACATACTCTAACGTGAGACTGGTTCCACCGACTGACATGCACTAGTTGCATAAGATGTCTAGCGGTTGTCTGTCTCTCCCACTTTAGTCGGATCGGATTCGATGAAAAGGGTCCTTATGAAGGGTAAATAGCAATTGGCATATCACGTTGTGGTTTTTGCGTAGGTAAGAAACGTTCTTGCTAGAAACCCATAGCAGCCACATAAAACATGCAAACAACAATTAGAGGACGTCTAACTTGTTTTGCAGGGTATGCTATGTGATGTGATATGGCCAAAAGGATGTGAAGAATGATATATGTGATGTATGAGATTGATCATGTTCTTGTAATAGGAATCACGACTTGCATGTCGATGAGTATGACAACCGGCAGGAGCCATAGGAGTTGTCTTTATTTATTGTATGACCTGCGTGTCATTGAACAATGCCATGTAATTACTTTACTTTATTGCTAACCGGTAGCCATAGTAGTAGAAGTAATAGTTGGCAAGCAACTTCATGGAGACACGATGATGGAGATCATGATGATGGAGATCATGGTGTCATGCCGGTGACAAGATGATCATGGAGCCCCAAGATGGAGATCAAAGGAGCTATATGATATTGGCCATATCATGTCACTATTATTTGATTGCATGTGATGTTTATCATGTTTTTGCATCTTGTTTACTTAGAACGACGGTAGTAAATAAGATGATCCCTCATTAAAATTTCAAGAAAGTGTTCCCCCTAACTGTGCACCGTTGCGACAGTTCGTTGTTTCGAAGCACCACGTGATGATCGGGTGTGATAGATTCTAACGTTCACATACAACGGGTGTAAGACAGATTTACACACGCGAAACACTTAGGTTGACTTGACGAGCCTAGCATGTACAGACATGGCCTCGGAACACAAGAGACCGAAAGGTCGAGCATGAGTCGTATGGTAGATACGATCAACATGAAGATGTTCACCGATGTTGACTAGTCCGTCTCACGTGATGATTGGACACGGCCTAGTTGACTCGGATCATGTAATCACTTAGATGACTAGAGGGATGTCTATCTGAGTGGGAGTTCATAAGATGAACTTAATTATCCTGAACATAGTCAAAAGATCTTCGCAAATTATGTCGTAGCTCGCGCTTTAGTTCTACTGTTTAGATATGTTCCTAGAGGAAAATATAGTTGAAAGTTGACAGTAGCAATTATGCGGACAGTAGAAAGCTTATGTCCTTAATGCACCGCTCAGTGTGCTGAACCTCGAACATCGTCTGTGGATGTTGCGAACATCTGACATACACATTTTGATAACTACGTGACAGTTCAGTTAAACAGTTTAGAATTGAGGCACCGAAGACGTTTTTGAAACATCGCGAAACATATGAGATGTTTCGAGGGCTGAAATTGGGATTTCAGGCTCGTGCCCATGTCAAGAGGTATGAGACCTCCGACGATTTTCTTAGCCTGCAAACTAAGGAGAAAGGCTCAATTGTTGAGCTTGTGCTTAGATTGTCTGAGTACAACAATCATTTGAATCGAGTGGGAGTTGATCTTCCAGATGAGATATTGATGTTTCTCCGAAGTCATTACCACCAAGCTGCTAGAGCTTCATGATGAACTATAATGTATCGGGGACATATATGATGATCCTTGAGATATTCGCGATGTTTGACACCATAAAAGTAGAAATCAAGAAGGAGCATCAATTGTTGATGGTTGGTGAAACCACTAGTTTCAAGAAGGGCAAGGGCAAAAAGGGATGCTTCATGAAACGGCAAATCAGCTGCTGCTCTAGTGAAGAAACCCAAGGTTGAACCCAAACCTGAGACTAAGTGCTTCTGTAATAAGGGGAATAGCCACTGGAGCAGAATTACCCTAAATACTTGGTAGATGAGAAGGCTGTCGATAGAAGTATATTGGATATACATTATATTAATGTATACTTTACTAGTACTCCTAGTAGCACCAGGGTATTAGATACCGGTTCGGTTACTAAGTGTTAGTAACTCGAAACAAAAGCTACGGAATAAACGGAGACTAGCTGAAAGGTGAGATGACGATATGTGTTGGAAGTATTTCCAAGGTTGATCAAATATCGTACGCTCCCTCTACCATCAAGATTGGTGTTTGCGTTGAGCATAGACATGATTGGATTATGTCTATCGCAATACGGTTATTCATTTAAGGAGAATAATGGTTACTCTGTTTATTTGAATAATACCTTCAATGGTCTTGCACCTAAAATGAATGGTTTATTGAATCTCGATCGTAGTGATACACATGTTCATGCCAAAAGATAGTAATTATAGTACCACCTACTTGTGGCACTGCCACGTAAGTGATATCGGTATAAAACGCATGAAGAAGCTCCATGTTGATGGATCTTTGGGCTCACTCGTTTTTGAAAAGTTTGATACATGCGAACCATGTCTATTGGTGTATATGCATGAAGAAACTCCATGCAAATGGACCGTTTGGACTCACTTGTTTTTGAATCACTTGAGACATGCAAATCATACCACATGGGCAAGATGACTGAAAGCCTCGTTTTCAGTAAAATGGAACTAGAAAGCAACTTGTTGGAAGTAATACATTTTGATGTGTGCAGTCCAATGAGTGCCGAGGCATGTAGTGGATATCGTTATGTTCTTACTTCACAGATGATTTGAGTAGATGTTGAGTATATTTACTTGATGAATCGCGAGTCTGAATTATTGAAAGGTTCAAGTAATTTCAGGGTGAAGTTGGAAGATCGTCGTGACAAGAGGATAAAGTATCTATGATATGATCATAGAGATGAATATCTGAATTACGAATTTGGCACAGAATTAAGACGTTGTGGAAATTGTTTCACAACTAATATAGCCTGGAACACCATAGTGTGATGGTGTGTCCGAACATCATAACTGCACCCTATTGGATATGATGCATACCATGATGTCTCTTATCGAATTAGCATGATAGTTTATGGGTTAGGCATTAGAGACAACCACATTTACTTTAAATAGGGCACCACATAATTCCGATGAGATGACACCGTATGAACTATGGTTTAGAGAAACCTAAGATGTCATTTCTTAAAAGTTTGGGGCTGCGATGCTTATGTGAAAAAGTTTCAGGCTAATAAGCTCGAACCCAAAGCGAATAAATGCATCTTCATAGGACACCCAAACAGTTGGGTATACCTCCTGTCTCAGATCCGAAAGCAATAAGGGATTGTTTCTAGAATCGGGTCCTTTCTCGAGGAAAAGTTTCTCTCGAAAGAATTGAGTGGGAGGATGGTGGAGACTTGATAAGGTTGTTGAACTGTCTCTTCAACTAGTGTGTGGCAGGGCACAGGAAGTTGTTCCTGTGGCACCTACACCAATTGAAGTGGAAGCTTATGATAGTGATCATGAAACTTCAGATCAAGTCACTACCAAACCTCGTGGGATGACAAGGATGCGTACTACTTCAGAGTGGTACGTAATCCTGTCTTGGAAGTCATGTTGCTAGACAACAATGAACCTACGAGCCATGGAGAAGCGATGGTGGGCCCAGATTCCGATAAATGGCTCGAGGCCATAAAATCTGAGAGAGGATCCATGTATGAAAACAAAGTGTAAACTTTGGCAGAACGGCTCGATGGTCGTAAGGCTATTGAGTACATATGGATTTTAAAAGGAAGACGGACAATGATGGTAAGTATCACCATTAAGAAAGCTCGACTTGTCGTTAAGATGTTTTCCAACAAGTTCAAGGAGTTGACTACGATGAGACCTTCTCATTCTTTGCGATGCTAAGAGTCTGTTGGAATTATATTAGCGATTACTGCATTATTTATGAAATCTTGCAGATAGGATGTCAAAAACATTGTTTCCTCGACGATTTTCTTGAGGAAAGGTTGTATGTGATACAACCGGAAGGTTTTTGTCAATCCTGAAAGATGCTAATAAGTATGCAAAGCTCCAGCAATCCTTCTAAGGACTGGAGTAAGCATCTCGGAGTTGGAATGTACGCTTTGATGAGATGATCAAAGATTTTGGGTGTATACAAAGTTTATGAGAAACTTGTATTTCCAAAGAAGTGAGTGGGAGCACTATAGAATTTCTGATGAATATATGTTGTTGACATATTGTTGATCAGAAATGATGTAGAATTTCTGGAAAGCATATAGGGTTATTTGGAAAGTGTTTTTCAATGGAAAGCTACTTGAACATTGAGCATTGAGCATTGAGCATCTTGAACATTGGATTAAGCTACTTGAACATTGAGCTACTTGAACATTGGATTAAGCTAATAGAAAACCTGGATTAAGCTACTTGAACATTGAGTATCAAGATATATAAGGATAGATTAAAATGCTTAATGGTACTTTCAAATGAGCACATACCTTGACATGATCTTGAAGGTGTTCAAGATGGATCAGTCAAAGAAGGAGTTCTTGCCTGAGTTGTAAGGTATGAAGTTAAGACTTAAAGCTCGACCATGGCAGAAGAAAGAGAAAGGATGAATGTCGTCCCCTATGCTTTTGTCATAGGCTCTATGCGGTATGCCATGCTGAGTACCGCACCTGATGTGTGCCTTGCCACATGTCTGGCAAGAGGGTACAAAGGTGATCCAGGAGTGGATCACCAGATAGCGGTCAAAATTGTCCTTGGAGTAATAAGGACATGTTTCTCGATTATGGAGGTGATAAAGAGTTCGGTGTAAAGGGTTATATCGATGCTAGCTTTAACACCTATCCGAATGACTCTGAGTAGCAAAACAGATACGTATAGTGGAGCAACCATTTGGAATATCTCCAAGTGGAGCGTGGAAGCAGCATTTATAATATGACCTAGAGATTTGCGAAGTACATACGGATCTGAATGTTGCAGACCCGTTGACTAAAACCTCTCTCACAAGCAAAACATGATCAAACTCAGAACTCATTGAGTCTTAATCACATGATGATGTGAACTAGTTTAGTGACACTAGTAAACTCTTTGGATGTTGGTCACATGGCGATGTGACATGTGAGTGTTAATCACATGGCGATGTGAACTAGATTATTGACTCTAGTGCAAGTGGGAGACTGTTGGAAATATGCCCTAGAGGCAATAATAAATTAGTTATTATTATATTTCCTAGTTCATGATAATCGTTTATTATCCATGCTGGAATTGTATTGATAGGAAACTCAGATACATGTGTGGATACATAGACAACACCACACCCCTAGTAAGCCTCTAGTTGACTAGCTCGTTGATCAATAGATGTTACGGTTTCCTGACCATGGACATTGGATGTCGTTGATAACGGGATCACATCATTGGGAGAATGATGTGATGGACAAGACCCAATCTTAAGCCTAGCACAAAGATCGTGTAGTTCGTATGCTAAAGCTTTTCTAATGTCAAGTATCATTTCCTTAGACCATGAGATTGTGCAACTCCCGGATACCGTAGGAATACTTTAGGTGTGCCAAACTTCACAACATAACTGGGTGGCTATAAAGGTACACTACAGGTATCTCCGAAAGTGTCTGTTGGGTTGGCACGAATCGAGACTGGGATTTGTCACTCCGTGTGACGGAGAGGTATCTCTGGGCCCACTCGGTAGGACATCATCATAATGTGCACAATGTGATCAAGGAGTTGATCACAGGATGATGTGTTACGGAACGAGTAAAGAGACTTGCCGGTAACGAGATTGAACAAGGTATCGGGATACCGACGATCGAATCTCGGGCAAGTACAATACCGCTAGACAAAGGGAATTGTATACGGGATTGATCGAATCCTCGACATCGTGGTTCATCCGATGAGATCATCGTGGAACATGTGGGAACCAACATGGGTATCCAGATCCCGCTGTTGGTTATTGACCGGAGAATGTCTCGGTCATGTCTGCATGGTTCCCGAACCCGTAGGGTCTACACACTTAAGGTTCGATGACACTAGGGTTATAAAGGAAGTTTGTATGTGGTTACCGAATTTTGTTCGGAGTCCCGGATGAGATCCCGGATGTCACGAGGAGTTCCGGAATGGTCCGGAGGTAAAGATTTATATATGGGAAGTCCTGTTTTGGTCACCGGAAAAGTTTCGGGTTTTATCGGTAACGTACCGGGACCACCGGGAGGGTCCCGGGGGTCCACCAAGTGGGGCCACCAGCCCCAGAAGGTTGCGTGGGCCAAGTGTGGGAGGGGACCAGCCCCAGGTGGGCTGGTGCGCCCCCCACCAAGGCCCAAGGCACAGGGAGAGTGGGAGGGGGCAAACCCTAGGTCCAGATGGGCCTTAAGGCCCACCGTAGGTGCGCCCCCCCTCTCTCCCCTCTTGGCCGCCCCCCCTCAAACCCATCTAGGGCTGCCGCCCCTCTAGGGGTGGGAACCCTAGAGGGGGCGCACCCTCCTCCCCTCCTCCTATAAATAGTTGAGGTTTGGGGCTGCCCAACACATGATGATTTGATCTCTCCCTGGCGCAGCCCTACCTCTCTCCTCGTCGTCTCTTGCGGTGCTTGGCGAAGCCATGCTGGAGTACCACGCTCCTCCACCACCACCACGCCGTTGTGCTGCTGCTGGATGGAGTCTTCCTCAACCTCTCCCTCTCTCCTTGCTGGATCAAGGCATGGGAGACGTCACCGGGCTGTACGTGTGTTGAACGCGGAGGTGCCGTCCGTTCGGCTCTAGGATCTCCGGTGATTTGGATCAGGACGAGTACGACTCCTTCAACCCCGTTCTCTTGAACGCTTCCGCATAGCGATCTACAAGGGTATGTAGATGCACTCTCCTTCCCCTCGTTGCTGGTTTCTTCATAGATATATCTTGGTGACACGTAGGAAATTTTTGAATTTCTGCTACGTTCCCCAACAATGCCGTCGTCACAGCCGTGCACGACGCGCTTGACGACACGCACCCCTAACCCTCCTGTGGAGAGCCACACCAGGGTTTTCTCCAGCGCTGCCATTTCTCATGTCGGCTTCTTCTCCTCGAACTCCTTTTTTGTCTTCTCGTCATCCCTGCGAGTCATCTCGGATCAGACACCAACAAGGCTCTGATGCCACTTTTTGTTGTTGAAGCTGGCAAGCTCGAGGGCAGAGATTTGTGAGAGAAAGAGAGAGTGCCAAAGGAGGAAGACAATAGGTTCATGCTACGAACTGCCACACCAGCTTTTCTGTTATTAAGCTGGCCCTAAAACGAGCTGCCGAAAAAAAAGTAAATGGTCGCCCACGAGGAGCTTAGTGATCGTGCCATCCCACAATGCTCTCCACGATTGAACCCTACATGCCGGCCAGGAGACGTCTGATCCATGACATCCCATGGCGCTTCCTCGTACGGGTGAAAATGCTGCTAACTTTCTCACTGAAAACTACTGCATCTGTACGTGCACAAGCACACGCTGACAGACTGAATTTTATTCAGTTACACTGAACTAACTGAATGTTTTCCAGTGGAAAGCACTCGCCGCAAGCGACGTCCAACGAACAAGTCAGGCCAGTGGCCTACATACCTCTCATCGGCTTCAACTAAAGTTCCCAATGCCTCTCACTCTCATCGCCTGAAGAGTTCTCACTCTGTAATAGCCTATGGCACTCGATGGCTTCACACGCACGATGCACACATCATATCTAGCTTCTACCATTGCTAATTGAGTTCGGTTCCACAAAATGTACACGGTTGTATTATTTATACACACTACATATGTTGGCGGGCGAGCATGGGTGTAAGGAGCTCATGTAGAGGCCAGGAGATTAATGCGATGTTCCTTGAGAATAATAGATGTGTTGTATATGCACGTGCATCTGCTGCTGCAAATACTAAACGAAACTACTGGGCGAACGACACTGCCCGGCCTTCTAGAAAGTTCGGTAAAACATCTAAGTCATATCCTTTTCTTCTCACTAAAGGGGTCAGGCGCTCTCCACACTGACCCAGTGACAAGCTAACATGCATGAGCAATCAGCTAATGAGCAAAATAAAGGATATATACACTGTAGAGAAAGGTGCGGCAGCTTCCGGGTGCCCTTACACGATCGTGAATAGTAAATTAGAAAAGTTCAAAAAATAAGAAAAAATCATAATTTTGTGCACATGCTCAAACATTTTAGTTGCTTGCAAATTTTCATGGAGAAATATCATCCAGTGAGCTCTACAAATGAGGAACAAAATTCAGTACTCAAAACTTTGAATAGTGAAATCTTTTTCTTCCGTAGAGCACAAATGTTTTTTTGGCATGAAATCTTGCAAGCACTTACAAAATTTCAGCGTATTTGATGTCATGAAGTTTCATATTGTTTTTTTCTCAATTATTTAATTTACTCTTCATCGTGGGTGTAGGGACCGGGAGTTGGAAAACCACTCTCATTTTTTTTTGGAAAAGGAGAATGACCCCCAGCCTCTGCATCGAATGATGCGCACAACCATTTTATTAATATTCACCAGAACCTTACAATGTAATACATCAACAAGTCCGAAGCCTCCTTCCTGGCAGCATCTGTCACTACTCCTATAACCTTGACGAAGGAGTTGCTCATGGTCGGGGCCGCCTGCCAAGACCTGACACCAAAGCCCAACATCTAAATCGGAGGCCTCAACCAGGCCGCCCAACAGAGGGTCGGGGGCACAAACTGGTCCAACGAACTCTCAGCGGGCCCTGCATGCGCACGCTGCAGAGTCCGCCACCAACGGCTTCCGTTGATCCATCTTGAGAATAGGTAGCGTACGCATTGTCCTTGCCAGGCGTGCCATTGATGCCACCACAACGCCAGACAACACTATTTTACTATGCACTTCCAACCCGACGCAACCGTCACAGAGACCCTATTGCACCACACCGCTGAGACTCCACGTTGTCGATGCGTCACGTGGAACGACGCTCCATCGCAAAAATGTTCCACTTGTCCATTGAGCGGATGCACCCCTCCAAGAATGAAGTCCCCAAGGGGGGAACGACACAAGAGCACTGCCATCATCCGATCGACTGATGAAGGGTTTCCCCCAAAAGTAGCAGGACGAGTTGGGAGCTTCACCTCGATGATGCTTTCAAGAAGGAAAGGGTGTTAGTGCATGCGTCGCCATCACCGGCTTCAGCCACTGGCCGAAGACAAGATCTTCACCCAGATCCGTCGCTCGAGACTCCAACCGACAATTGTGCACCTGCGAGACCACCTTCAAAGCACCAGATCTGGCCGCCCAGATCCGGCGACCATCCACAACCTCACTACCACCGCGAGAGACCTGACAATCCAGCCAATGCTGGAGTGCGCCACCATTAGAGCTTGGAGGGAGTGCTGCCACCCCACCATGCCATGCCGGATGAGCCGTTACGAAGGATCGCAAACACACTCTTAATCGTTTCTAAACCGAGCAGGAACCGAAGTCGAAGCCACTGGACCGCCAGCGCAGCTCCGCTTTGGATATGGGCATCTCCACTCGCCACCAGCCAGGGCCACAGCCCCGGGATCCAGACAAAGCATGGCCACTGCCACCGACCACGCCCAGCCGCACCGCCTTCCTCAATTCATTGGTTTGGACCGGCACCACCAATACCGCCGTTGGGATCTGGCTTCTGCGCCTGTGAACCAGATCAGGACTAGCATCCCCACAAGTCAGGGCATCCCACGCCCCCGAAGATCTCGAGAGGGAGGAGAGTACCTCCGCCGCCGCTATCGCACGCACGGGCTTTATTCGCCGCCGACCACCGGCAGAGGTGGAGGGGAGGATGGGAGTACCGATGGCCAGGGTTTGGGTCCACTCGTGTCGCCCTCCAAATGATATCCCTATCATCACTCTCACTTATATACACTGTATAAATATAGTGAAAGCCGGATTATATGGAGAAACATGCATGCATGCATGCATGCAACATTAAGTTGCATATTGCGCTAGTTATTGCACATCTAAGTGATTCAATCAAGCATAAAAAGAAAAATAAAAGGAAAAAGAAAAAACTCACGTGAATCTTCATGTATGATCAATGACATAGGACTTAGGTGTACCGTACTTATGGCACATGTAGATATGCTTTAGGAAAATTGTAGGAATAAATATACAAGGAACCATTAGTGTATCAATGCACGGATGAAAATATGTCTGTCGGTATGGCTAGTGGAAGGTACTTTGATTGTTTTAAGCAAGAGCCAAGAAGGTAGATGGATTCTCTATCTCATGATTCCATAATTACATTGATTTAGGCTGTCACATTCTTAGCACTAGCATCGTGTGCTAGAGGAACAAAAGTAAAATCACGTGTTAGTCTGCAGTTGAAGGAAAAAACACCAAGGACCTGCGAACAGCTTCAAGCTTGATTGTACTACTAAAGGTTTTGCCAGTAGAGCATTTAGATTTGAGTCCCAGAAAAGCGGTGCAAAATGTTGTTGTATATTTGCTTTCTCTGCCCAGACAAATTGACATGTAATCGTTTGTGACCTTTTGGTTTATATACATTTGTGCAAACATAGTTACATGCTTGGAACTATATGAGGGATGATCATCACCGTAGCGCTCTGACTTCGATTCATTGAGCTGGTGCATCTGTTCAGGGAATCTACTTTACAAGCCCTTCGCTTGCTCACGTTGAATTGTGTTTTCCTTAGGTTCCAAGCATTTTTTTTGCGAGTGAGATGCAAGGCATAGTTTATTTTTGTAGTTCAGTGCTCCCTGGGTATACATAGGTTTGTAGAGTCGTTTGCTTTGACTTGTGAACGTGGCACCAGAGGGTTGGGGGGTGGGGAGGGGATAAGCTGACATATATACTACTCCCTCCGTTCCTAAATGTTTGTCTTTCTAGAGATTTCAACAAGTGACTACATACGAAGCAAAATGAGTGAATCTACACTCTAAAACATGTCTTTATACATCCGTATGTGGTAGTCCATTTGAAATCTTAAAAAACAAATATTTAAAAATGAAGAGAGTATTTTTTCTCTCTAAAAATACTTATGCGAGTACATACAAGTAAAGTTTCCAACCGATGCAATGGTTGGTGAAGCAATGAAGTCATGGTCAGTATGCACATGTACACTCAATATGTAGAAAAATTGGCCTCGGCTTCTACTCCACAGTGACCAACCCAAAAAAGTTATAGTACAAACATACACATATTTACAAGTTACCTTTTAGACAGGAGAACAAGAGAAGCAAAATGGTGTGACGAGGATGTTGAGAACCACCTACTGTTATTGATGTGCCTATTGGACCAGAACACAGCCAGAATCTATGAAATATGATCCTTTGTTTCTAATGCTAAGACAACCATATAGAATGTCAGAAATTACCTCACAATCGGTTGGTAATGTAACAGAAAAAAGGTTCCCTTGATACTGTACATGGCAAGTCCTCCTCATTGTAAGTATGGCTTACAACCATAAATTAAATATATCTCTTCATTGAAAGTATATATATACCAGAAGGCCCAGCGTAGTTTAGGTTCTCGGGCTCACAATTGTACACACGTGGGTACGGTCAACAAGAATAGAGTGAGATTTGTCTCGGGTGTATCTACAGTCTTAATCAGTTCTAGCGTGTGACTAGATAAAATAGCATGGGTGGATGATCCAGATCCTTTTGAAATTGGTGGCAATAATCATTCAACCAACATAAATAAATTCTCATGAGTATTTTTTTGTCGTTCTCGTCCTTGATTCGTATAAAAGGTTTTTAACTCTGGTGGAATTGTTGCCTCCCTGTCTTCTAGAAACACATCCGCTCCTCTGGGTCTTCCCTTCTTGATGGCCTGGGAGCCGGATGTTCCGCAAGGGCAACTCTAGCCAATATACTATGATATAACTCCTAAAATGCTCTCCTAAACCATTTTTACTAACTTTAAGGAGTTAGGTAGTGGCTGGACCAAACCGAACCCCTACACTTAACTCCCTAGAAGAAACTCTTTGCTCTTTAGCTATCTTATAGATGCCACCCAGTCTAGATCCAACTCTAAAACATGTAAAAGCATGCAACTTTGGAGCTGCTTCCGGGAGGTGGTCGGTGGGAATTGGTGCAACACCAACTTCCCCGACCTATTCGCGGTGATACTTTCCTCCCCGGCCTCACTGCGCCACATTAGGTGGCTGGCTATCGGGGTTCTCACCTGGACACTCTGGACGGTCCGCAATAAAGTTGTTATTCAACGGATCCCTCTTCGGCATGCTACTGATGCTATATTCAAAATGCCTGGATACTTGCTCGATGGCGCTTCACTTAGCGCCACCGCTCCCTTCTCCACCGCCTGAGCCAGACTGGACTTCGGTGCTGTGTGCGCCGTGTGTGCCATGTTTGCCGCATGCGCTGGCTGTTTGTTTTTTCGTTTTCTTTCTTGGGCTTGTTGAGTTCTGACCTCCGCAGAACCTGTTGTACTGCCGTTTTTGTGTGCGTTGTGTGCGGTGTGAACCTTGTTGGACCTTGGCTCTGGTAGTTGCTTTATTTATAAAATGAGGCAAAAGCCTTTTCCGGTAAAGCATGTACCTGAACCAATTTCTATCAGGCTTATATCCAACGGCTCGAGTCTAGCAGGACCAGGCTAGCTCAAATCAAACAAGAACTCCACAGCGCAAGAGCTCTGGTACTAGTTTTGCACAAGCAACCAATTCGATTAATTGTGAGAAGAATCAAAGCCAAATTGTCTTCTCAGTTTCTTTCCAATCTGTATGCACATACATGTGTGTATGTCTATATAGGGAGTGCTCCAACCCAAGCACATCCAATTAACATTGTTAACACAGGAATGAACAATTAATTGGCTGAAGCAGCGATGCTCAACGTGGAGTGTCGGTGGTAGGAAACATGACACGCATCAGAGGAGAATATTTTGAGGAGTTAATCATTTTTAATGGATCGGGGGCTTGTAGTGGCGCGGGGGTATTGTTCCCACACCATCTTATAGTAACCTCATGGTCATGTGCCAACGGTTGTCATCTTTGCGCGTGGATTTTGTGCTTTTGAATTTTGGATGCTGTCAAATGTATTTGTGCTCTCTACGCTGTCTGCCGTTGCAAGCTCACCTGGCTGATGTATTATGTATTTTATTTCTTATTACAAGTTAATTTTTCCCAGTTATGCATTTTCTCTAGGTTGTTTGGGTCTTTGGCATGAGCTTGTGAGGAGGGTTAAGTTCACTGGTCCGTGGTGGCGCTAAGTACTGTCTTAGGTCTCCAAGTATCTTTCGTGTCCGCAAGGCGGCCGCTGTGAAGCATCATTCTGCTGGCATGATCAACGTTCCTTGTATGCGTCACCCCTCCTCTCACGCCATCCCACTTCCACTGAAACAGTATGGTTCCAACCTCGTCGCTGGGTTGGAGCTTAGGGAGATGCTTGCGACGGAGCTGGCCAAGGCGTTTCCTCCTGCTTCCTCCCCCCGGGCTGCTCCCTCCGACTAAGATAGCTCGCCTGACTCTGAGGCCCCCTGAGGTTGGCAAGGGAGTTGCCTGTTAGAAATATAATGCGTTTGAGTTAGAGATAGATTTAGCAATGTCTTGTCTTGGCTGGGGGATAACCTCCTTTTCGAAAAAAAGTAATAGCTTGTCTTGTAATTCAAGTCTCTACTCTATCATGTACTCTATATAATCCTTCACGAAGGTCAAATCAATACAACAATACAATATTCGTCCATCCAATATTTTCTACATGGTATTAATGCGGTTAGTTTCATGACACCGATCCTATGCCTCCCCACCACTTTCACACCGCGCCGCCCCCGGGGAGAATAATCTCCTCTCCCCAGGTGCGCGGTACCCGATTTTTATAAAAGATTAGATCGGTTCATAGATTAGACAAGTTCCGTAGATTAGGTCAACTCAATTTTCGAAATTCTATTAGATTAGGTTTTCTTAGCCACCAAATAAATTCTAAACCCCTCTGGCGAGAAAAATCAGCAAAATTCGATGAAACCTTGTGGCAGAATCGACGTTATAGGCGCCAGCATCGACAAGCAGAACGACTTGGAGCCGGTCCAGCACATCCATGGTGCACCGTGCGCACGTCCGGTCACGGGAGGGCGGAACCTCGCACCGTCGTACGCGGATCTCTCGGCAGCCAGCAACTTCATCGACTCACCTTCACGTATGGATACACATGCATGATCTCCAGGCTACAAGCATGTAGCGAGTGCGTTCTGATCCGGGACGAATGCATGCCTGGCAGGCGTCCTTACGGTGGAGGAACGCACGGTCGCCCACACGCCAAGGTGACCCCTATCGCTTCATCGAGCATCGCGTACGCGCCGGCCGTCTGCAGCACTCGTCATCGGCGTCAACACATCATCATCGCACGCGTCCATCTACTCCATGCATCCAGCAGCGAAATCATATTGCTGGCAATCAGGCATGCATACGGAGCCATGCGGGCTTTCATGTTCCAAGTGCAGGCGCAGCATGCGCGCTGAGCATAGTAGCCGGCTTCTCCGACGAGAGGCGGTTCTGATCCGCGGTGCCCCCAGACGCATCATCTCCAGAGGGCAAGATGCCCAGACCACAGAAGGGTGTATCTCGATCACATCAGCTGTCCTACGCCCAGTCGTACATCGTCAACATCTTCATCGAGCCGGCTCGCAGGTTGCAGCACGGGACACCGGGAGGGCTCGCAGGTCTTCTACTTCAAGGAACGCGCACCGACGTGATCTGCACCAAGCCGACTCCATCGATCCTCCGGGCGCCGGCCTGCCAACTACATCGCAAAAAAATTCGTCGAGTATATCTAAGGGAAGTACTGCAATAGGCATCATCCACGTGACAACAATGCAATTCTTCGTCGACTTCTCCGGACACGTCATCGATACTTGGTCGCCACCAGGGAGGCCATTAAGCGACACATTATAGTCGACACGCCGCTGTGACGACATCACCAATACTTCATCGCCAAGATCTTCATCACCATTATCATCAACCCACCGCCGCCACCTCGTTCACAAGATGGACACATAGAATCCTCTGACAGACTTTTCTGAAAGATGCGACCTCGACGGCGGCAATGACCGCGTCACACGACGGTATCGATCGCGTCATTTACAACGGCACGACTGCATCGACGCGGCGTCACTATAGTGACGACCCCTTCACGGGCACGCGGTTCTAGCAAAACCGATGTGTGCTCGATGAGTTTCTCCGGTCCTGGCAAAACCGGTGGACTCATCGCCGACGACACCCTCTGACATCCGCAAGGTGCATCGTCCACGACTGCAGCTCCGTCATCTATAACATAGCGCATTTTTTTGCGCGTCCGGATTTGTGCGGCTTCATCATCCACGATGACTACACCATCAACCATAGCTACATCATTATGATCGGCTACCTCGACATCGACATCAAGAGCAACGCCTACAACAACTCATGGGCAAATCCCATATTTTTTACATTGCCGCCTCTTCAGCCATCACGAACAACACTCTCCGTTAGCCGCTACGAAATCTTCTTATCTGTTGATGGTGGCTAAGGACAGTCACATTATTTTTCACCCTGAGAATGGATGTAGTTCAAACAAATATCTAATGTTCAGGCCTAGGAATTAGTGCAAGCTGCGATGGTTAAGCGGGAGGCTGTTCGCGAGCTACAACACACCAGTACGTCTGAGGCCAAAGCCGCGGCCAACTGCGAGAGTGAGTTGGCTTCTAAGGCTAGTCCCAATGCTCCAGCCTGGATCGGTGCTAAGCCTGCCAGCTGAGCAAAAAGTTGATGTGTCACGTTAATTAATGAAAAGAGAGTCTCGTTCAGTCGAGCAGTTTTAACATGGTTCCTCTTACCCTCTTTTTTTATATGAGAGGTAAGAGTATAAAATAGATCTTAGCCGTTGATCTCATCAATGAATGGCTTGATTGACTCTTACCTTCTTACATTACATGTAAAAAAAAGATAAGAGGGACCATGTTAAAATTTGCCCGTTCAGTAACCCCACGAAGAAACGGTGCCAGACGCAGATACCTAGGCAAAAGGTGGAGTTAATCGATCCCGTGCGGCTGGGTACCGAGCAGTCGCCTCCTTTTTTCTCGTTCCTCCCCAACTCCCCCACGCGCAACCCCTGCCGCCGCTTCTTCTTCCTCGCCCAGCGTCGTCGCCCCGATGCAGCCGCTCCATCCTCCACCAGCAGCCCCGCCCCGCTGCTGATCGTCACCTACAGCGCCGCCATACCATCCTCAATTTCAGCCGGCCGCATGGACCGTCGCCGGGAGAAGTTCGCCGGGGCACCACCGGCTCCGCCTCTGTTCGCCGCTGCACCACCGGCTCCTCCTATGTTCGCAGCCGCCAACAGCTCCTCCGGCCAGTCAGCACCTGGTCTTTGGTAAGGAGCCTACATTGCAAAATCTGTAGTATGTATATGTAAATCTGTAGCAAAGGATTACTAATTCGGTTTTCTCTGGAACCCATTCAATCCCAATGGATTTTAATCTCCTAAGAGTCTACTGATTGAAGCATTGTGTGCGTACGTGGTACAAGCAAGGAGATTGAATCCCCGTCATCCAATTAGTGAGGGTTTTAATTTCATCTTACCAAGATAAAACACTTCCGTTCCTGACCTAGGCAGCAATTGGAGGGCACCTCCCATTGTTTTCTTGCTGGTCTAGTAACCCTGTGGAGATGATCAAAGAATGGGGGTCTGCTGCTGATTCCATTGCTATACAGACTAGGTTCAGTCTAGTTCAGAATCAACAAGTGGGTGAATGCTCACCTCCCTCGCGTAGCACCAAAGCTATAAGGGGCCGCAGCTAGGGATGTGGCTACGGCCGAGGACGCCGTGGTGGAAGGTGTGCCACTACCTACCATTGATGATGGGGCGGGGACCCGATCCCCACTTATTAGATGAAGGGCCTCATATGGAATTTTCAACGTTTCGGATGGCTTGATCGGAGGTGTCAGCTGTCTAAAATCTTGCGTGGAAAAAAACTTGACTTTACCGGAATCTAGGAAATGATAAAGTGCTCCTTCTCCGTGTTTTACCTTAGGACCATTGGCGGCCACGACTTTAAGTGGCATTGGCTTCCTACTTAAGGGCGACCAGAGGGCATCTTTCTTGGTGCAAGTGAAGAAACGTTCGATATCAGTAGGGTGTCAGTCAGGCAACACTTTGTTAGCACTGAGTTAACCCAGCTCAATAACCTTCAGTCGGGAATTGGTCATTAATGACCGTCCTACCGATCACTCTAATTCGCTGGACTTTTTGGCTGAGTTGCATGACAAGATTCCTAAAGCATCCTCTCCGGTTGTCATCGGGGGCGACTTCAGGGCTTGTTTGGTTTTAATAAGTCACCCGACTTATAAATCAGGTGACTTAAAACTAATGACTTATAAGTCACGCCTATTTGGTTGTCACCTGACTTATAAGTCATCTGAGACACCTTTCCACACCAATCAACATCATGCAGGTGGTGAGACCCACGCAAAAGGGGGTGACTTATAAGTTTTAAGTTGGGGTGGAGCAACTTAAGTTGCTCCATCCCAACTTAAAACTTATAAGTTGGGGTGACTTATAAGTCGTGTCTGTTTGGCAAAATAAGTCACTTTTTTCACTTTTCAACTTATAATTTGGTGACTTATTTGAAACCAAACAGGCCTTCAACTTGCTGAGGTCGTTAGTTGATAAATATACTA
>NC_041380.1:530525956-530543671 GCF_002162155.2 Triticum dicoccoides | reverse complement strand
ACTTCAGGGCTTGTTTGGTTTTAATAAGTCACCCGACTTATAAATCAGGTGACTTAAAACTAATGACTTATAAGTCACGCCTATTTGGTTGTCACCTGACTTATAAGTCATCTGAGACACCTTTCCACACCAATCAACATCATGCAGGTGGTGAGACCCACGCAAAAGGGGGTGACTTATAAGTCGTGTCTGTTTGGCAAAATAAGTCACTTTTTTCACTTTTCAACTTATAATTTGGTGACTTATTTGAAACCAAACAGGCCTTCAACTTGCTGAGGTCGTTAGTTGATAAATATACTAGTAAGAACCATTACTTAATCAACCTGTCACATTTATGCATTCTATCGTGATTTGCTAGTCTCAGGTGAGTGTGGTGGGCCTGATTTGGCTAGCAACGCGTGGGACGAGGTTAGGTGGGTGAACGAGACTGCGAATGAGGGCCTAACTACCGCATTCACACTTAAATAGCTGGAGGTGGCTCTTTGTTTGACCCGTACGAACACCGCACCAGGACCTGATGGGGTGCTGGTTATGTACTATAGAAAATTTCGGCTCATGGTGAGTCCTTAGCTCTTTGAGTTATTAGATGAATTTGGCCCCATTCACCCTCAAAAGCTATGTCATTATCTCTTTGCTTCCTAAGATTCATGGGGTGGATCTTATTAAGAAGTTTAGACCCATATCTCTGATCAACGTTAGCTTTAGGCTACTTGTGAAGGGGGTTGCCACGTGACTATGTCCGGTGGCAAACAATGTCATTAGTCAGAGTCAATCTGCATTTATTCGAAGAAGAAGTGGCCTTGAGGGCATTTCTGTGCTGCTTGAAATTCTTCACTATCTACTTCTCGATCAAATGGAAATTATTTCATGTTAAAGCTTGACTATGAGAACGCTTACGATCGAATGGTTTTTCCCCAACAAACACTTGGTATGCCTTTTACCAACAAACACTTGACCATCGAAGACTTTTCGTTTTCACGGATAGGGTGGCTGGAAGAGTAGAACCTGGTAGGCCTGTAACAATCTTGTGGAGGTCGGGCAACCTTAACCAACGCTTGCCTATCTAGCTTACTGATGTTTATTGTGGGTTTTCTTTTGTAACAAGATGGGGTCCATGCAAAGTTTGATCTGGCCAGATCCCGCTTCTTTTGTGTTAAGGAAGTTGGGAACCAGAAATATCACATGGTGCATTGGAGCACTATCTGTGCCCCAACCGAGGTTGGGGGTCTCAGGATTATTAACAAAACATATGAACTGGTGCTTAATGGCCAAATGGGCTGGGAAAATCTTAACATGGAAGGGAGGACTGTGGTTAGACATTATCATGTGGAAGTACCTCCAGCACTTACCGTCACAATGGCCACTAGTCGCAATGATTCCTATTTCTGGAAATCTATTGAAAATCCGGCATCTTCTGACAATTGGCACGGTACACACCATCGGAAATGGGCATGCCACAATTTTTTCTTGATGTTTGGCTCGGAATGACTCCTCTTGGCTCGGAGTTTCCTAGGTTCATTGCCATTGCTAAGAACACTGGTGCGCGTCGGTCCTAAACAAACTGTTTTCAAACCCTCTTTCTGCGATGGTATTTAAAACCGTCGTCAAGTGAGTGTGTGCGATAGGGTGTCCTTCGCACATGACCCAAAAATCATCGGGGATAGGCCCTCCTGGGACCCAGGTTGGGGCCTTGTGCGATCGGGCAAGGCATCAAAATCCAACCATTTCCGTAGGTATGTACATCCCACGCGGTATTCCGAGAAAATCATTTCCATAGGTATGTACATCCCACACGGTGAATCCCAGAAAAATATTTTAGTTCGTATGTATATCACACACAGTCAATCCAAGGGATACGTTTCTGTTCTTATGTACATCCCACACAGTCAATCCGGAGAACAAGTTTCCATTCTGACGTACATCCCACACAGTTTTATGTGTAGGCTCGTGTGTGAAAGGTGTAACTATCACACATGGTTTGCCATGCTTAGCTGTTTGCTTTTATCAACTATATCACACACGATTTGATGAAAAAAACTGTGTGGCATTGGGCTATCCATCGCAAATGCTTTTTCTGCTAGAACCGTTTGCAAAGGTCCATGACACATTTAGAAGGATTATTAGTTTATAATTAATAATTCCAGTATTACGCAAATTCATATTTCATGTCGAACTGCTGTTTGCCAATTTTATATCAGGCACATAAATATATTATAACATCACAGTACGGTAGCTACATGAAAACAGCATAGTACAACATATAGCTAGTTCAACTTCATAAGAACAATATATTCATTTCCCTAATCGATATCATCTAGGCTCGTCTTATCCACCTCTGTTTTCAGTTCAGTAAGAACCCGTTTTGCATGGGCCAATTGGGAAAGTGCCTCCTCCTTCGCCAACACAATCTTAGCAAAGTCTGATTTAAAAAATCTGAGCTCATTCTCCACCTTCAACTTTTTATCCCGCATCTTGAAATATGCTTCAGCGTTGACAACACTTTCTCTAAGCCTACATGTGTTCTCTTCCTCATACATGCTCCAGAGCTTCGCTAGGCACATCTTTAAAGACTATGATCACTCTTGATCAACCCACTCCAAGTAAGAACACTTTCGTTCATCATATAATATTTAAAACTAGATCAGTAACAATTGTAGGGGAAATGAGTTTATAGCAACACAAAAAATCACCAATGCTTATTTTGAAAAACCGAAGAAACATGTTAATTATGACATATCTTCTCAAAAAGATCAACGTGCAAATGAAATAATTGGTACTGAGACAACAACCATATTCCGGAACATCAGAATATATAATTAACTACAACGACGCTACAAGTTCTTACTCATGTACAATAAATAATAAATTGAACATTTTATGAGGAAGGTAAATATAACTGCAACTGCATAGCGACAGTGTTTGGATGACAACAAATTGATACTAACATGTGTGTACATGCACAAATTTAGTAACATAGAACTAATAGCACTAAGGTCGTCCACTATGGATGCCAAAACTAGGGTAAAGACAACTGTTGCTACATCTCGCACCGGTGCCCTGCACTGGCGAGCCGATGTAGCGGAAAAAAATAGGGACCCGAACTTCGGAGCACGTAGTTGCTCCGATGCCCAATTCCTTCGTGCCATAAAGATTTAGTATTTTACTGCTTGGTTGCTCGGATGTGTAGACCAAAGTTGGCTGCACAAACTGCTGAAGCGGTGCCAAATAATTTTCTAATGACACCGCTGATGAGATGGAAACAATTTAAGATACTAGGTACAACCTGTGACACTGTCTAAGGATGCGTTTAGTTGAAGGTGTGGTATGAATGTGTTGGCACCGTGACAGTGTCTGAATCACATCTAACACATGATTTGTAACAACAAAAGATGGTCTAACCTTCTCTGCACATGCCAGAAACTTTCTCCCACTGTCCACAAAATCAAACGTAACTAGCGTCACACATGGAGATTGATGGTCACAACGAGCAGATAGATCTTCTGCCACCCCGCTCCATTCGTTGCCACTGATGGTCTTAGGGAGCTACAAGAGGAAGAAATAACTCAAATCAACCCTGGGTAAAAATCCTTCATTCCAAGTCATAGCCCGAGAGAGAGAAGAGAGGCATACCCGGGTGGTGAAGGAGTAGTCGGAGGAGGAGGAGCCGCTGGAGAGGTCTTTGAAAAAGACCATGGCGACCCAGACGGTAGGATGCAAGACGGCGAGAGCGAGGAAGCGGCTATCTCTTAGCAAGGAAGGAAGGAAGGAGGAAATAGGGGAAATGTGACTTGTGGTTGGGGAGAAAAGAGGGTGGGGAAGGGGGCGGGGGTATATATTTTGGCGGTACGCCAAAATCTTGGAAATATGGAGGGAAACTTTGCGTGCGGTGCTGCCAGACCATTCACTTTGAATGATTGTGTGCATCGCAAACGATTCTTCTACTTTACAACCATGGGATGAGTTTGATAATTCAAATTTTGGTGGAAGTTTCACCAGGTACGTCATTGCATAATTTAAAATCGCATGCTAATTTCGGCACACAAAAGAGTGTACAGCAGACATACCACACTTACTGAATCGAGGAATTTTAGTAATTAAACAAAGCCAGTTGACCTGAACATTGCTCTAACAAAATACCGACATTAAAAACAAAGCCTAAGTATGCATAATTTTAACAAATCCACCGCCGTGCCGGCCTATGCATCACCGGTGTGAGATGAGACGTCGATGACTTGTCCTGGAGACATGCCGCCGTTGGTGGACTCCACGTCCCCCCTACTGAAGTCGACCGCGTCCTCGTCCTCGTCCTCGGCGCCGCCCTCAAGGTTGTAGTACTCGTAGTAGTGGCTGCGTCAGAGCTCGCGTTGTGCTACCTCTTGAGCATGCGTTGGTTTTCCCTTGAAAAGGAAAGGGTGATGCAACAAAGTAGCGTAAGTATTTTCCTCAGTTTTTGAGAACCAAGGTATCAATCCAGTAGGAGACTACACACAAATCGCCTAGTACCTGCACAAACAATCAAGAACCTTGCAACCAACGTAATAAAGGGGTTGTCAATCCCTTCACGGCCACTTGCAAAAGTGAGATCTGATAAATATAATAAGATAAATATTTTTGGTATTTTTGTTGTATAGATTGAAAAGTAAAGATTGCAAAATAAATAGTAAACTAGAGTTATAGACCGGAAACTTATATGATGTAAAGTAGACCCGGGGGCCATAGGTTTCACTAGTGGCTTCTCCCATGATAGCATATATTACGATGAGTGAACAAATTACTGCTGAGCAATTGATAGGAAAGTGCATAGTATGAGAATATCTAGGCATGATCATGAACATAGGCATCACGTCGGTGTCAAGTAGACCGAAACGATTCTGTATCTACTACTATTACTCCATACATCGACCGCTATCTAGCATGCATCTAGAGTATTAAGTTCATAAGAACAGAGTAACGCATTAGGCAAGATGACATGATGTAGAGGGATAAACTAAAGAAATATGATATAAACCCTTTTTTATCCTTGGTGGCAACAATACAATAGGTGTCGGTTCCCTTTCTGTCAATGGGATCGAGCACCGCAAGATTGAACCCAAAGCTAAGCACTTCTCCCATAGCAAGAAAGATCAATCTAGTAGGCCAAACTAAACCAATAATTCGAAGAGACTTGCAAAGATATCAAATCATGCATAAAAAAATTCAGAGAAGAATCAAATATTGTTCATAGATAATCTTGATCATAAACCCACAATTCATCGGATCTTGGCAAACACACCGCAAAAACTATTACATCGAATAAATCTCCAAGAACATCGAGGAGAACTTTATATTGAGAACCAAAGAGAGAGGAGAAGCCATCTAGCTAATAACTATGGACCCGAAGGTCTGTGGTAAACTACTCACACATCATCGGAGAGGCTATGGTGTTGATGTAGAAGCCCTCTGTGATTGATTCCCCCTCCGGCAGATCACCGAAAAAGGCCCCAAGATGGGATCTCATGGGTATAGAAGGTTGCGGCGGTGGAAAAGTGGTTTCGTGGCTCCCCTGGATGTTTTCATGGTATAAGAGTATATATAGGCGAAAGAAGTAGGTCGGTGGAGCTACGAGGGGCCCACGAGGGTGGGGGCGCACCCTCCTGCCTCGTGGCCGCCTCGTGGCCGCCTCGTTGCGTCTCCGACTTCCACTCCAAGTCTCCTGGATTGCATTTGTTCCAAGAAAGATCCTCGCGAAGGTTTTGTTCCGTTTGGATTCCGTTTGATATTCCTTTTCCGCGAAACACTAAAATAGACAAAAACAGCAACTGGCACAGGGCCTCTGGTTAATAGGTTAGTCCCAAAAAATAATATAAAATAGCATATTAAAGCCCATTAAACATCCAAAACAGATAATATAATAGCATGGAATAATAAAAAATTATACATACGTTGGAGACGTATCACGTTGGTACTCCATCGCCGATTCCTCGACGGACAGACTCTTCTCTACCTCGACCTCGGCCACGCACAACCCCTCCTCCCAGCGCTCCTCGATCTCTGCCGCCTCCTGCATCTCGAGCTCCCGCTCGGCGACCTCATCAGGAAGCTGGTGCTCCATGGCCACCGCCGCCTTTTCAGACATGGGTTGCATGTTGGAGTCCGAGGTGGCCTGGAATATCTTGGCGTGTGCATCCTCAATCTTGGCATGGATGGCCTCGACCCGGGCCAGGGCGACATCACCGGCACAGACGGTAGCTCGAGCGCTCTCGGCGCTTGCAGCCGTCTTCGCAGTAGCAGCTGCAGCTGTCTCGGCTGCTGCTGCCGCCATGTCGGCTGCCGCAAACGCCCTCTTGGTGGAAGCGGCCGCTCTTAATGCGAATGCGGCAGCACTCTCGGCGTAGGCGGCGGTGCTCGGGAGGGACGCAACCATCGTACGAGCTTTCACGAAGCATTTCCACGGCATCATCTTTGCAAGAAGGGGGTGCGGGAATGGGGGTCGGGATTCGTGTATTCAGGGGTTGCCGACAATGGAGCAGACGAGCCGGTGAAGCTTAAGTAGGGAGACTTAAATAGACCCAGATATTTTCATCGCAAACAGTTCCTCGAAAATAACTATGTGTGATGTTGTAGATATTTTTTATTAGTTGTGAAAGACGAATTTGGAGTACAGTGTCAACGAATGGTGTTTTAAATGTACGAGAAATTTTGTAGTACTAATACAATTGTCATGTCAAATTTTAGAAAATTTCAGGGGTCATTTAACCTTTTAAGACATTTAAGTGATTTTCTAGCCATTTAATGGCCGTAATTGAAATTTGAACTACATGTAAATGCAACAGCTAACCATAACGGTTTGAAAACTCATATTTTGTGTACTTGTGTGCGATTTAATTCCATATGCAGTAAATTGGAATGAATTTTCAAACATATTGGTCTCAAGGCTATGACACAATTAAGCATGGAGTGACATGACATTTTAATTCCAAAAAAATAAAAAAAATCAGAAACACATGAAACCTTGGTTGAGGTAATTTCATGCCACCAAGATGATGTGGAAAAAAAATTTGGTATGTTCGACGAAAGTTTGGACACACGCCCTCACAAACTGGATCAACTCACTAGAAGGTTCGTGGTTCCGAGAGGGAACAATGCATGTTTGATGACGAGCGGGAGATAGCTTCCTCTTACGGCCTCCAATTTTTTTAAATGTTTAACATGCACTACTACAATTATAATGTGAAATTTTGGAAATTCTAGGGATCATTTGACATTTTAAAGACATTTAAGTGATTTTCTAGCCATTTAATTCAAATTTGAACTACATCTACATGCAACGCCTAACCATAACGGGTTGACAAATCATATTTGTGTACTTGTGTGCGAGTTAATTCCATGTGCAGTAAATTAGAAGGAATGTTCAGACATATTTGTCTCATGACATGAACACATGCATATGTATGAATGGAGTGACATGGCATTTTAATTCCAATTTTTTTTAGAAATATCAGAAACACATGAAACCTTGGTTGATGTAATGTCATGCCACCATGATGATGTGATAAAAAAATTGGCATGTTGGATGAAAGTTTGGACACATACCCCTCACAAACCGAAGCAACTTACTAGAAGGCTCGTGGTTCCGAGAGGGAACAATGCATGTTTGATGACGAACGAGAGATAGCTTTCTCTTACGGCCTTCAATTGTTTTCTACGTCTAACATGCACTACTACAACTGTAATGTGAAATATTTGAAAATTCTAAGGGTCATTTGTCTTTTTAAAAAAATTAAGTAATTTTCTAGCCATTTAACGACCGTAATTCAAATTTGAACTACATCTACATCTAACGCCTAACCAAAACGGTTTGAAAAATCATATTTGTGTACTCGTGTGCAAGTTAATTCCATGTGCAGTATATTAGAATGAATTTTCAAACATATTGGGCTCACGACATGGACACATGCATACGTATGCATGGAGTGACATGGCATTTTAATTCCAACAAAATAAAAAATGATCAGAAAAATATGAAACCTTAGTTGATTTAATGTCATGCCATCAAGATGATGTGGTAAAAAATTGGCCTGTTTAACGAAAGTTTGGACACACACCATCACAAACCGGAGCAACTCGCTACAAGTTTCGTGGTTCTGAGAGGGAACAATGCATGTTTGATGACGAACGGGAGATAGCTTCCTCTTACAGCTGTCTTGTTTCTATATTTAACATGCACTAATACAACTGTCTTGTGAAAATTTGAAAAATTTCAGTGGTAATTTGACCTTTTAAAGACATTTAAGTGATTTTCTAACCATTTAAAGATAGTTTGAAAAATCATATTTTTGTGTACTTGTGTGCGAGTTAAAAAATCGTCAGACGGTGTAAATATCTGGTGTTCAAAAAAGAAAATGTAAAGATCTGGCAAGACAACTGGCCCCCACACGATTGGCAGTCTATCTCGTGGCTCGAGGTTTGGTAGGTGAATGGCGGGGATCATTAATCAGACACAGTTCTACATTGGAAACCGTCGGCTATTACGTTCACACACAGATTTTGGCTATTCTGTACACACACGGATTTTGCGACGGGAATCGTGTGTAATTCAAACTACAGTACTCATAAATTCCGGCGACCAGCATGTGTACTTTTCCCGTCAATCTATATTACGGCCGCCAATAAATACTACCTTGCTCACGTCGACCCCCCTACATTCTCATCTACATCCTCCCCTCGCTCGCCCTCTCTCTCTCTCTCTCTCTCTCTCTCTCTCTCTCTCTCAAATCTCTGCCATGGCGTCACCGGTCTGCCCACGCACCGACTAGGAGTCGCCGCCCCCCGAGGACGCTCACTCGATTAGCAGCGACGAGGACCCCTACGCGCCGCCTGACGAGTGATACGTCTCCAACGTATCTATAATTTTTGATTGCTCCATGCTATATTATCTACTCTTTTGGACATTATTGGGCTTTATTATCCAGTTTGATATTATTTTTGAGACTAACCTATTAACCGGAGGCCCATCCCAGAATTGATGTTTTTGCCTGTGAGGGAGTCCTGGATTAGGGGGTGTCCGGATGGCCGGACTATACCTTCAGCCGGACTCCTGGACTATGAAGATACAAGATTGAAGACTTCATCCCGTGTCTGGAAGGGACCTTCCTTGGCGTGGAAGGCAAGCTTGGCGATACGGATATGTAGATCTCCTACCATTGTAACCGACTCTGTGTAAACCTAACCCTATCCGGTGTCTATATAAACCGGAGGGTTTTAGTCCATAGGACAACACAATCATACCATAGGCTAGCTTCTAGGGTTTAGCCTCTCTGATCTCGTGGTAGATCTACTCTTGTACTACCCATATCATCAATATTAATCAAGCATGACGTAGGGTTTTACCTCCATCGAGAGGGACTGAACCTGGGTAAAACTTCGTGTCCCTTGCCTCCTATTACCATCCGGCCTAGACGCACAGTTCGGGACCCCCTACCCGAGATCCGCCGGTTTTGACACCGACAATGGTGCTTTCATTGAGAGTTCCTCTGTGTCGTCGCCATCAGGCTTGATGGCTCCTACGATCATCAATGGCGATGCAGTCCAGGGTGAGACCTTCCTTCCCGGACAGATCTTCGTCTTCGGCGGCTTCGCACTGCGGGCCAATTCACTTGGCCATCTGGTGCAGATCGAAAGCTATGCCCCTGGCCGTCACGTCAGATTTGGAAGTTTAAACTACACGGCTGACATCCGCGGGGACTTGATCCTCGACGGATTCAAGCCACTGCCGAGCGCACCGCACTGTCATGACGAGCATGATCTAGCTCTGCCGCCAAACAGTGCCCTGGAGGCCGCACCCGTATCGGCTTAGACCCTTAATTCGGAGCCAACTACGCCGATCGAGGATGGGTGGTTGGACGCCGCCTCGGGGGCTGCGATCCCAACGGCGATCGAGCCGAACACCAGCCCCGCACTCTGCGAGACTCGTGACTCCAAGGAGCCAGACTCCTCTCTGGACTCCGAACCCTCCGCGCCCCTGCCGATCGAATCCGATTGGGTGCCGATTATGGAGTTTACTACCGTGGACATCTTTCAGCACTCGCCTTTCGGCGATATTCTGAAGACACTAAAGTCTCTCTCTTTATCAGGAGAGCCCTGGCCGGACTACGGTCAGCAAGGTTGGGATTCGGGCGATGAAGAAATTCAAAGCCCACCCACCACCCACTTTGTAGCCACTGTCGACGACTTAACCGACATGCTCGACTTCGACTCCGAAGACATAGACGGTATGGACGCCGATGAAGGAGACGATGAAGAACCAGCGCCTATCAGGCCCTGGAAAGCCACCTCGTCATATGACATATACATGGTGGACACCCCAAAAGAAGGAGATGGCGATGGAACAGCGGAGTATGACCCCTCCAAGAAACAGCCTAAGCGCCGGCGTCAGCGGCGCCGCTCAAAATCCCGCCAAAACAAATATGGTGATTCCAGCACGGGAGATAATAATACTCCGGAGAGTGCCGAAGAAAACCCCCTCCAGCAAGATTTAGCACAGGAGGATGGAGAAACCATCCCTCATGAGAGAGCGGCAGACAGAGAGGTTGAGGACGATAATTATATGCCTCCCTCCGAAGACGAGGCAAGCCTCGACGATGACGAATTTGTCATGCCAGAGGATCCCGTCGAGCAAGAGCATTTTCAACGCAGGCTTATGGCCACAGCAAGAAGCCTCAAGAAAAAACAGCAATAGCTTAAAGCTGATCAAGATTTGCTAGTCGATAGATGGACTGAAGTCCTTGCGGCCGAAGAGCATAAACTCAAACGCCCCTCCAAGAGCTACCCAAAGCGTAGGTTGCTACCCCGACTAGAGGAGGAAGCACTTAAACCTGCATCACCTGCACTCGATACGGCCGATCGGCCACCTCGTGGCCGCGATAGAGAGGCCTCTCGGCCCTCCACTCAAGCCGCACCCCGTACCAAGGCACGGGAAAATGCGCCGGACCTATGAGATATGTTGGAGGACAAGGCAAGGCAAACAAGATCGATCTACGGATCGCGTGGGCGCCCCACGACTCGAGACGGTAACCGTCACGCTGGCCATAAATTCGGCAGGGCCGAACACAGCAGACAAATCTCATTGGAGCTACGTCGTGATATAGCCCAGTACAAAGGCGCCGCACACCCACTATGCTTCACAGACGAAATAATGGATCATCAAATCCCCGAGGGTTTCAAACCCGTAAACATCGAATCATATGATGGCACAACAGATCCTGCGGTATGGATCGAGGATTATCTCCTTCATATCCACATGGCTCACGGTGATGATTTCCACGCCATCAAATACCTCCCACTCAAGCTTAAAGGACCAGCTCGGCATTGGCTTAACAGCTTGCCAACAGGATCAATCAGTTGTTGGGAGGATCTGGAAGCCACATTCCTTGACAATTTCTAGGGCACTTATGTGCAACCCCCAGATGCTGATGACCTAAGTCACGTAATTCAGCAGCCAGAGGAATCGGCTAGGCAATTCTGGACACGGTTCCTAACAAAGAAAAATCAAATAGTCGACTGTCCGGGTGCTGAGGCCCTAGCAGCCTTCAATCACAATATCCGTGACGAGTGGCTTGCCCGGCACCTTGGAGAGGAAAAGCCGAAATCTATGGCAGCACTCATGACACTCATGACCCGCTTTTACACGGGAGAAGACAGCTGGCTTGCTCGTAGCAACAACATGACCAAGAACCCTGGTAATTCGGATACCGGGGACAGTAGTGGCAGCTCGCGTCGCAACAAGCAGAAGCGCCGCATTAACGGCGACAACGCTGAGGATACGGCAGTTAATGCCGGATTCGGAGGTTATAAATCCGGTCAGCGGAAAAAGCCATTCAAAAGAAATCCTGGGGCCCGTCCAGTTTGGACCGAATACTCGACCGCTTGTGCCAGATACATGGCACCCCTGAAAAGCCGGCCAATCACACCAACAGGGATTGTTGGGTGTTCAAGCAGGCAGACAAGTTAAATGCTGAAAATACGACGAAGAGCCCCGGCCGCCGAACAACAGTGGACAGAAGGGTTTTCCCCCACAAGTGCGGATGGTGAACATGATATATGCAACCCACATCCCCAAGAGGGAGCGGAAGCGCGCGTTAAGGGACGTATACGCGATAGGGCCTGTCACCCCAAAGTTCAACCCATGGTCCTCCTGCCCGATCACCTTTGATCGAAGGGACCATCCCACTAGCATCCGTCATGGCAGATTCGCCGCATTGGTTTTAGACCCAATTATTGACGGATTTCATCTCACTAGAGTCCTTATGGACGGCGGCAGTAGCCTGAACCTGCTTTACCAGGATACAGTGCGGAAAATGGGCATAGATCCCTCGAGCATTAGGCCCACCAAAACGACCTTTAAAGGCGTAATACCAGGTGTAGAGGCCAACTGTACAGGCTCAGTCACACTTGAAGTGGTCTTCGGATCTCCGGATAACTTCCGAAGCGAGGAGTTAATCTTCGACATAGTCCCATTCCTCAGTGGCTATCACGCACTGCTCGGACGAACCGCATTCGCCAAGTTCAATGCGGTACCGCACTACGCATACCTTAAGCTCAAGATGCCAGGCCCTCGAGGAGTAATTACGGTCAATGGAGACACCGAACACTCCCTCCGAACGGAGGAGCATACGGCGGCCCTTGCAGCAGAAGTACAAAGGAGCCTCTCCAGGCAGTTCTCCAGCCCGGCCATTAAACGTCTGGACACCGTCAAGCGCGCCCAGAGTAACCTACAACAAAACCACCTGGCACGCTCCGAGCAGGCGTAGCAATGCGGCCCCAACCCCAGCCCTCGCAAAAATGCGGCACCAGTACTTCGCGTACATTACTACGCTCTAGAAATACCATGGATACAGGGGGAGGGGCACCATTACGGCACGCCCAAAACACGGCTTAAATCGCACCAGGGGCCGCCGATCTTTTTTTAATTTTCTCTTACTTTTAGGACTCCACTCTTCGGAAGGCCTGTTCGGCAGTTCAATTGCCGCACAAACGATGCAAGAACCAGAGAAGCAGACAAGTCATGCCGCATTACGGAACTCCCAGGTGGTCTCTATCACGAGCAGTATACCTGTTTCGCATACCATTCCGCAGCCTGCCCCTGGAACGGACATGTTAAAATAGTCCAACCTTTTGCTTATCACATTATTTGTATCGTTCTGCTTCGATCACAGCCCTTTTTAATAAACAATGCATAGCTTTTGTCTATTTTTGCATTACTTTTTTTTACAAATATATGTTCCTTAACGACATGTTGCACCCATACACTTTGGTACGGCCAAAATACGCCAGGGGCTTTAGTACCCCTCAATATGGTGTGAGAAGTCCAAACACTTTAACAAGTGCGGCACCCCGAACTTATAGCATTATATGCATAGGCTCTGAATCATGTCTTTGGTCAAATGTCGTGTTTGCCCGGCTCCTATGTTTTGGTGCCTTACGTTCCGCTATATCGGCTAAGGTAGCACTAGGAGAACCACTGCGATTGTGCCCCAGTTGAGCTGGGTCGAGCACCTCAGTGGAGAAAGCTAAAACTGACTATCATGATGAAGCGAGAGCTGGTCAATGTTCGCGAGGTTTTTTTGAGTCCCTAAAGACTTAGGTTGCTTAGAGCAAGGAGTCGGCTCTGTAAATAAATACTACCTTGCTCACGTCGACCCCCCTACATTCTCATCTACATCCTCCCCTCGCTCGCCCTCTCTCTCTCTCTCTCTCTCTCTCTCTCTCTCTCTCTCTCTCTCTCTCTCTCTCTCTCAAATCTCTGCCATGGCGTCGCCGGTCTGCCCACGCACCGACTAGGAGTCGCCGCCCCCCGAGGACGCTCACTCGATTAGCAGCGACGAGGACCCCTATGCGCCGCCTGACGAGTGATACGTCTCCAACGTATCTATAATTTTTGATTGCTCCATGCTATATTATCTACTGTTTGGACATTATTGGGCTTTATTATCCAGTTTGATATTATTTTTGAGACTAATCTATTAACCGGAGGCCCATCCCAGAATTGATGTTTTTGCCTGTGAGGGAGTCCTGGATTAGGGGGTGTCCGGATGGCCGGACTATACCTTCAGCCGGACTCCTGGACTATGAAGATACAAGATTGAAGACTTCGTCCCGTGTCTGCAAGGGACTTTCCTTGGCGTGGAAGGCAAGCTTGGCGATACGGATATGTAGATCTCCTACCATTGTAATCGACTCTGTGTAACCCTAACCCTATCCGGTGTCTATATAAACCGGAGGGTTTTAGTCCGTAGGATAACACAATCATACCATAGGCTAGCTTCTAGGGTTTAGCCTCTCTGATCTCATGGTAGATCTACTCTTGTACTACCCATATCATCAATATTAATCAAGCAAGACGTAGGGTTTTACCTCCATCGAGAGGGCTCGAACCTGGGTAAAACTTCGTGTCCCTTGCCTCCTGTTACCATCCGGCCTAGACGCACAGTTTGGGACCCCCTACCCGAGATCCGCCGGTTTTGACACCGACAGCCTGTTTTAGGGTTTCGAAGAAAAGGAATATCAAACGGAGTCCAAATGGAATGAAACATTCGGGAACGTGATTTTGTCATCGAATACAACTCAGGAGACTTGGACCCTACGTCAAGACACATAACAGGAGGCCACGAGGTAGGGTGGCACGCCTCCCCCCCTAGGCATGCCCTCCACCCTCGTGGGCTCCCTGTTGCTCCACCGACGTACTTCTTTCTCCTATATATACCCACGTACCCCAAACGATCAGATACAGAGCCAAAACCCTAATTCCACCGCCGTAACTTTCTGTATCCACGAGATCCCATCTTGGGGCCTGTTCCGGAGCTCCGCCGGAGGGGGCATCGATCACGGAGGGCTTCTTCATCAACATCATCACCTCTCCAATGAAGTGTGAGTAGTTTACCTCAGACCTACGGGTCCATAGTTAGTAGCTAGATGGCTTCTTCTCTCTTTTTGGATCTTAATACAATGTTCTTCCTATCTCTTGTGGAGATCTATTCGATGTAATCTTCTTTTTGCAGTGTGTTTGTTGAGACCGATGAATTGTGCGTTTATGATCAAGTCTATCTATGAATAATATTCGAATCTTCTCTAAATTCTTTTATGTATGATTGGTTATCTTTGCAAGTCTCTTCGAATTATCAGTTTGGTTTGGCCTACTAGATTGATCTTTCTTGCAATGGGAGAAGTGCTTAGCTTTGGGTTCAATCTTGCGGTGTCCTTTCCCGGTGACAGTAAGGGAAGCAAGGCACGTATTGTATTGTTGCCATCGAGGATAACAAGATGGGGTTTTCTTCATATTGCATGATTCTATCCCTCTACATCATGTCATCTTGCTTAAGGCGTTACTATGTTTTTACTTAATACTTTAGATGCATGCTAGATAGCGGTCGATGAGTGGAGTAATAGTAGTAGATGCAGGCAGGAGTCGGTCTACTTGTCTCAGACGTGATGCCTATACATGATCATACCTATTTGCGTTGGTTGCGAGGATTTGTTTGTTTTGTGCAGGTGCGAGGGACTTGCGCGTAGTCTCCTACTGGATTGATACCTTGGTTCTCAAAAATTGAGGGAAATACTTACGCTACTTTGCTGCATCATCCCTTCCTCTTTGGGGAAAACCAACGCAGTGCTAAAAGAGGTAGCAAGAAGAATTTCTTGCGCCATTGCCAGGGAGGTCTACGCAAAAGTCAACATACCAAGTACCCATCACATACCCTTATCTCCCGCATTACATTATTTGCCATTTGCCTCTCGTTTTCCTCTCCCCCACTTCACCCTTGCCGTTTTATTTGCCCTCTCTCTCTATCCTCCCTCTATTTGCCTCTTTTTGCCCGCTTGCTCTTTGTTTGCTTGTGTGTTAGTTTGCTTGCTTCTCATTATGGCTAGTCCCTTATCTTCTCCGTTGTCTCCCGTGAATGAAATTCTAAATTTTAAGCAAAGAGAGGGTGAAAATCTCAAAGATGCTTGGTATAGAATTTGCAATGCTCAAAATAAATCTACTAGGAAGCAATCTACCACCATTCTCCTTCGCAATTTTTAGGTAGGCATTACTCCTTGGCACCATTATGTTCTTGATACTATTACCGGAGGGAACTTTTTGGGTAGTCATACTTTTGATTCTTATAATGCTATGTTAGATTTATTTGGCTCACCCCCTCTCTTGGTTAATGGAACTATATTAACTTTGGCGCATGTAATGCAAAGGCTTGAGATTATTGAAAATAAGGTTGCTACCGTAGAGTTAATTGAAAATTTGGATAAAAATATCCACAGCCGAATCTCTTAATATGGATCTAAAGTAGGAGTTACTTTGAAAGATATTAAAGAAAAGCAACTCATACTTAATGAGAAAATAAATCACGATTCTGTTAGTATCGATAAACTTGAGAATATTATTACAAACTTGGGAACCATTTGTTATCAAATCTATAAGTGTTCATCCCAATCTTTTTGCTATCATTAAGGAACCATTTGTTACAAATGAATTTTTCGATCTTCTGCCTAAAAGCTTGATAATTAATAAAAATAAAGAAATTCCTAAAGATGGTAGATGCCTCATTGAAGAATTACCTACCAAAGATGGCAATACCTAAATCTATTCTTGCTTGTTATGCCTAGCTAGGGGCGTTAAACGATAGCGCTTGTTGGCAGGCAACCCAATTTTATTTTTAATCCTTGCTTTTTGCTCCTGTTTAGTAATAAATAAATTATCTAGCCTCTGTTTTGGTTGTGTTTTTTGTGTTTGTGCCAAGTAGAACCGTTGGGAAGACTTGGGGAAAGTCTTGTTGAACTTGCTGTAAAAAATAGAAACTTTAGCGCTCACGAGAACTGCTGCCATTTTTATTTGGAAAGTGCTATTCAGTTAATTATTTTTGCAGATGTTTAATAGATAAATTCCTCACGTCCAGCAATTTATATTAGAATTTTTGGGTTCTAGATCTTGCGCTAGCTACAGATTACTACAGACTGTTGTGTTTTGACAGATTCTATTTTTCGTGTGTTGTTTGCTTATTTTGATGAATCTATGACTAGTAAAATAATTTATAAACCATAGAGAAGTTGGAATACAGTAGGTATAACACCGATATAAATAAAGAATGAGTTCATTATAGTACCTTGAAGTGGTCTTTTGTTTTCTTTCGCTAATGGAGCTCACAAGATTTTCTACTTTAAGTTTTGTGTTGTGAAGTTTTCAAGCTTTGGGTAAAGATTTGATGGATTATGGAACAAGGATTGGCAAGAGACTAAGCTTGGGGATGCCCATGGCACCCCCAAGATAATCTAAGGACACCTAAAAGCCAAAGCTTGGGGATGCCAAGGAAGGCATCCCCTCCTTCGTCTACTTCTATCGGTAACTTTACCACTACTAGGAAAAGGGCTATAGATGAAATTGACACTAATGGCGCACCAGAAAAGTGGTGCGCCACTACTATATACTAATGGCGCACCATGTGGCGATGTGCCATTAGTGTGGAAGACACTAATGGCGCACCGGGCACAAGGTGCGCCACAAGTAACAATTTTTTTTTTTTACAAACATACCAATGGCGCATCCGGGCAAAGTGCGCCATTAGTAGTTCTAACTAGTAATGGTGCACCAGCCATGGAGTGCGCCACTATAGTATTTTTTATTCTATTTTATGCAAAACTACTAATGGCGCACCGTTGCAAAGTGCGCCATTACTAGTTTAAACTAGT
>NC_041380.1:530524629-530525732 GCF_002162155.2 Triticum dicoccoides | reverse complement strand
CATATGTAGTTCGACGGTGTTGGCTACAGCTCGAGTCGCTGGTCGCATTCTGGACAATAAGAATATCGAGACGGCTCCGGCGAGCGTCCTCTTGTGCCATGCTTGAACAAGACATCCCCTTGCCTGACGCACAACGTCTTCTCGCCATTGTCAAACCAAACGCTAGTCGGTACATTATTGTTGGTGTAGTATGCGGTGAAGCTGTAGTGCAAATCCCAGCACAACTTTTTGTCGTCACTGTCGGCCCACTGGTCCTGCGGTGGCAGAGACATAACCCATAACTGAAGAGTCGGAGGGAAGCCAGGCACTTTTACGGTGAGGCATAACCGCCAGCCAATCTCGAAGGCCTTCACCAATAGATCCAAGGGATCATGTTCCAGGTTGACCCTCACAGCTGGGAGAGGGTATATGCGGTGCTTCTCGGTCGCCACGTACATATGTAGTTCCACCGCCGCCGACGAGCACCCCCCGCACCCTCCCCCGCTCCACCGTCGCCGACGAGCACCCCCCGCACCCTCCCCCGCTCCACCGGCGCCGCCGATGATATTTTCTAAAAAATTATTACTGTTTTTATAAAAAATATATTACTATTTCATATTCATATTCATTTTTAAAAAAATAATAAAAAAAGTGTAGACTACAATTGTTGTTAAACAACAATTATTACTGTTTTTATAAAAAAATATTAATGTTTCATATTCATATTAATATTCATTTTTTTAAAAATAATAAAAAAATTCTTACTTATGGCGCACGGGTGGCTGGTGCGCCATTGCTATCTAAAAAAAGAATACTTATGGCGCACTGTCGCGCTGGTGCGCCATTGCTATGAAAAAAACATTCTAATGGTGCACCGCCTGGGGTGCGCCATTAGTAATCTTCCCCCATCCATACACCACCGCGCCGCTCCTTCCCCCTCCCGCTTGCCAGACTACTTCGATTCGTCCCTCTCCCTCCATTGCGCCGCTCCCTCCCTCGTCCCTCCTTCCACCGCGCCGCCGCCGCCGCTGCCCCGACCCACTGCGCCGCAGCCGCCCACGCGCCCCCGCCGCCTCCCTCTCCCCTTTCTCCCCCTCGAGCGCCACCTCCCCCGAGCCCCCCAC
>NC_041380.1:530500330-530524358 GCF_002162155.2 Triticum dicoccoides | reverse complement strand
GAAGCCGCCCCACGTCCACCAGGAGAGGAGGCCCCACGTCCAGCAGGAGAGGAGGCCCGTGACCTCCCCGCCATCCAGCAGGAGAACAAGGTACGAATCCCTTTTTCGATTATCTCTTGCTGATTTTCTTCTTCATCTCCTCCAATGTCACGACCGGTTTTCCAATAAAAATGTTTATTGAGAAACCAATCTTTTGAGTCTAGTATGAGAAAAATCCTCCTTACCGGTAGACATATTCTTGATACAATAAGCCAGTAGCATAAAATATATTACAGGGTCGAGCTACGGTTCCTCAACCAAATTATTACAAGCACGCCAATAATTATACATAATGGCGGTCATGACACAGTGGTGTGGAGGCATACTACTGACTCGAGGATAGGGTGGTGGTGGAAAAACACAGCGCGGAGTGAGATACATGACTCTAAAACTGGCATCTCATCGAGCGTCGAGGTGAGGCTCGATGAATTTATTTGGTAGCGGAAGCGGATATAATACAGTGACCAAATCCAGGGTCGCATGAGACTGACTGGGATTCCTCTAGGCATCGGACTCGCTATCAAATTCCTCATCCATGAGATCGCCTTCGTCAGCATCTGGCCAAATCAACAAGCCAGGTGAGTACTTTGAAAGTACTCGCAAGACAGTTCGGACGTAAGATATAACAAGTGCATGCATGGATGCATCATGAGTATATTAACAGTGGCACATTAATTCGTAAAAATGAGACAGGTAAAAAGGGGGTCGACGGTAGTCCGCTCGGAAACCCAACAAAATAACTGTAAACCCAATCGGGTGTCTGAAGCGACACCTCGATAGGAAGATAAATAAAAAACGCACGCCGCAGTCGGGCGTCTAGGCGACACCACATAAAGGGCTTTTAAAAGAAATGCCACAGTCGGGCGTCTGAGCGATGCCACATAAAGGGCTTTAAAAGAATTGCCACAGTCGGGCGTTTGAGCGACACCACATAAAGGGCTTTAAAAAAAATGCCACAGTCGGGCGTCTGAGCGACGCCACATAAAGGGCTTTAAAAGGAATGCCACAGTCGGACGTTTGAGCGACATCGCAGAAAAGGGCTTTCATTGAAAGTAAAATATAACAATGCCACAGTCGGACGTCTGAGCGACATCACAGAAAGGGCTTTTATTGAAAGTAAATAATAACAATGCCACAGTCGGACGTCTGAGCGAGATCACAGAAAGGGCTTTTATTCACAAGTAAATAATACTCATAATCAATATTCAACTCATGAAAATAAACGGGTTAGTCCATCCACATGAATAAACATTTAACCGGACTTAGCACTCATGTGATTCACCGGAGTCTCTGTCATCAAAACTGACATTTGTTAGGATAAGATAATATCGAACTTGGACATGGAAAAGATGATTTAAAGGAATATATGACTCTGCAGAGTTTGTACGAAATTTTTTGCCACAGCCAACGGATTTCCGTAGTCACGAAGGACTAGTTCCGTTTACGGTATTTCGGAAGGACACACAGCTAACCAGTACACACCCATCCTACCTCTCGATGCCAGGAATCACCCTAGACATTGCCCAAGAAAAACTTTTGAGACGGGGAGATCACAATCTCGAATAGCATGGGATCAAATCTATATGCGCGCTCTAAGGGGTGCCCCCCTCTCGGTCCCAACCGGAAACACCCATGCCCCCTGACCGGATGACTGGCTTTAATCCAGGGCCATGGAACCATCATCACGACCTCTCCTTTTGGTGTGTACCAGGAAAGCGGTTTGCAACTTACTAAGCCATATTCCTTGCGGAAAACATGTGGTAGTACAGGGAAGGAAAAATGGGAGGAACTGGACTGATACGGGTTGACACTGAAGTCATATAGCCTGGCATAAGACTGGCATGCTACAATACTGCCATCTTACCCATCCTCATGCCAACACATGGCCATGCATACTCACATCCATCCACTTATGGATTTTCGAAACTCACTTGCCTCATCGTTGCATGTAACATGACATTCGTCGGTATGCTCATCAACATGCCATGAGACTACTTAATGCAAACATTCCAAAACAATCATCATATCAAAAGTTCAAACATGCTTGCCTGGTTCAGAGTAGTCGGAGCCTAGCTTGGTGAAGTTTGCGGTTCCGTCACCTCCTTCGGTATCTACGGTATAAAGAAACATACGCGCTAAAGTGAATACCGTGAGGTGTACAAAAAAATATTCCAAATATTTTTCAAATAAATCTGATAAAAAACTAGACAAAATTTTAAAGAGGATAGAAAAAGAATCAATCAAAAATACTTTTCTGTTAAAAAGTTATAAGGGTTTTAGTCCAGGGACTCATCTGTAATGAAACAGAAAGTTCCCAGGGGCTAACTTATAAAAACAGAAAACGATTCGATAAAGAATACGCCGGCCCAGAGGGAAAACGCATTTGGCAGAAGACGCTTTCAGAAAACGGTTCGTTTAGAAAGAACTGAGAGGCTGACGGGCGGGTCCCACCCGTCAGGTTTGAATTTTCAAAAGAGGCGGCAGAGCTCGACGGTGCCGAGAGCCGCGGTGGTCGCCGGCGGCAATCCACGGCGAGGCAGGGAGATCGGAGAGTACCTCCGTGTTCAGGGCGCCATTCCGCGTCTGTGGGAGGTGGTGGTGGTCGCCGGCGAGCACCACGTCGACGACGGCCCTTGCTCCGGCGGACGGTGGTTCAGGCGTTGATGGAGCTCGCCGAGGAGGGCTGCAAGGATCAAATTGAAGTGGGGGTTAGCTCTCTGGTTGCTCGAGGAGGGTACTGACGAAGTTTGGGCGCCGGGGACGGCCTCACCGGAGCGAATCGAGACGGAGGCCGAGGCGGAACGGGGCGGCCGGAGTCGGGGGAGGAGACCTCCTCGAGGTCCTCCTAGTGGCCTTGCGGGGCGTTGGTGAGGTGCAGTGGTGGTGCGTGCTCGAGGGTGAGCTTGGGGTTCCCTCTTATAGGCGATCCGAGGCGGTGGCTGTGGACGGATAAGTCTGGTGGTGGATTACGGCGGCACAGTGGCTGGACGGGGAGATTAGGGAGTTGGGCGTCATCGTGGAGGTCTACTGGTCCCATTCAGACGCTAAGCGGACTTGGATTAGGAGCTTGAGTGGGTTTCGACGGAACGGGGCGGCGTGGGTCCGTCGGCGGCAGAGAGCGTGCCCTGTGCTTGCCGGGCCACGGCGATGGTGCTGCGGGGTGCGCTGGCGTGCATGAGGGCACGCAGAGCTACCAGAAGGGTTGGGCGGCGCCGAACGGCGTTCTGCCGCGGTGTTGCCCCCCTGTCGGCCGTTACGGTGGTTCTGCCACCACAAAGCACGCCGGCGCATGCGGCCCAGGGCGCCACCGACGCCAGGAAGGCGCCAAGCGCGCGTGCGGGGTGCTGGCCAGGGGGAAGGGGCTGTGTGCAACGCGCCAGGATGCACTGTTGACAAGTGACAATTCTCTGACGAAGAAACGACACTGAACTTCTCTGAACTTTCTGAATTTTACTGAAAGTGCAAAGTAACAGTGCCGGCCAGGTGTTCGATAGAATGATTCTAGCATGTAGGGATTTTTCCTTGAGCTGATTTTTGGTGGAGTGGCCTCTCATTGCACCAGGAGACTGCCTGAATTTTTGTGGAATTTTTGGAGAAGTGTAGATATGAATTTCACCAAATTTGTCAAATCTGGTCCAAACTTACAGTGAGTGAAATTTGAAAAATTTGAAAATAAGAAGAGTGGATCAAGATGGTTCTAGGTTGTGGATGCTAAGGACAATCCAGAGGAGTTGGTTTGAGATAAAAACTCAAAGGCAATGAGGTACTTGCTTTGAAAATCACTCAGGCTCAAAATAATTGGCAGAAATGATTTGAGAGATAAAATAATTGAAATAAGATCCAAAACTTGTTTGGACTTGTTGAGACAGAGAATTTAGATTGTTCAAAGGTGGAGGGAGGGATTTTGAGAAGATTTACTATAGGAGACATGGTAAAACCATGGGTGGTTTCAAGATAAGATAAACCTTAAAATTCACAGAGTTCTTTTTATAAGAAAAAGAATAATTTCCAAAAATATACTTTGAGAAGGGAACCATTAGAGAAAGAGTTTTAAATGATCAAACCCCATAGTTTGAAGAAGATACAAAAATAAAAATCCTTGCCAAAGAAGTTTTTAAGAGGAAGGTTTTCTGGAAAAATTTTAAATGGCCTCTTTTCAAAAACCAACAAAGTTTTTGCTGAAAAACCAATTTTTTTGGAGTGTCACATCCAATCTCTGACGCGTTCTCATCTATAGTTGTGTTGTGCTGTTGTGTTGTGTGAAGGAAGGACTTGGTTCAACTTGGATACAGAGAAGCTGCTGCTGTGGGTTCGACTTGTTTGGATTTGGTTCCCCTGTCACCAAGGTGACCACTTGCTCGCCTCTCTCCCCCTCTGTACAAGTTCATGGCTGTGGAGTGCTATGGTCGATGCTTGTCTCAGCTGTATGCATTTGATTTCAGACCATATAGCTTGTACATGCAAAGTGCCTAGGGTTAAATAGGTCTGTACAGTAACACAAAGCTATGAAACCAATTGCATGCATTGAGAAATAGAGTATTAAAACAGAACTTGATGTGGTTTTCCACTTAGCTATCTGAACTGAGAAAAAACATAGCTTTTGCGGTCTCTGAGGCAAAACTTGCTACTCCATATACAACTAATACTACTAGACAAGATACTACTCCATATACTACTAATACTACTACTGTATTTCATTTCAAAGTTCAAAATGCAGGTACTGAGATTTTCATTTTCAATGAGTGATGTTTTTCCTAGCAGTAGAAAAAACATAGCAACTTCTCTGATTTTATAAAGTTGTTCTTATATGGGTGAAACTTCACTTGTTTTTAGGCTAGTGCAGGGTGTTGCTTCTTCTGTATGGGCCAACTATGTGACAAATAAATTGTTCCTTCTTCTGTATTTGACAAGTAATGACTTGCAAAGATGATGATCATCTTGCTAGTTTGCTGGGTTTTGTCTCCGACCATTGTGTCGTGATGAATTTGCAGGTACCCCAAGAGGCCCTTGAGTTTGCCGGAATGTCGATTAACTTCCGTTCCGGCAAATTCGGGTACTCCATATGTCCTATTTTCAGCAAAGGTCATGCCGAAATTTTCCGTGAATTTTAGCATGACTTTTCTAAAAATAGGACATATGGGGTACTTGCGACTAATGCATGGGCCGGGATATCTTAGTACTTAGTTAAGTAGGATCAACTGCCCCGCCATTCTTGCTGCATTAGACCATAGGTGGCAATAGAGCCAAGTGATTAGGCCCAACTTAGAATTCTCCTTAGCATCGATAAACCCTAGATGATAAACCCAACATAAGTGGCAATAGAACCAAGTGATTAGTGCCAAGTGATTAGGCCCAACCTAGGGTGCCTCGGCATCGATAAACTCTAAATGATGAAAACTTAACATGGCTTCTATAGGGTGCCTCGGTGTCGATGAGAACCTAAATGATGTACGCTTAGGCTTTTAGGGTGCCTCGACATCGACAAAACCTAAATGATGAAAGCTTAGGCTTTTAGGGTGCCTCGACGTCGACAAACCCTAAATGATAAAACCTTGGATTTTAGGGTGCCTCGGTGTCGATAAGAACCTAAATGATGAAAGCTTAGGCTTTTAGGGTGCCTCGGCGTCGACAAACCCTAAATGATAAAAGCTTAGCTTTTGGGATGCCTCGGTGTCGACAAGCCCTAAATGAACGTAGGATATGTCGTCATCATCATCGGACGACGAAAGTCTCCCGGGGGAGTGCTACTGGTGCCAGGATGATCGAGGTCTGTGCGACATGCCTCACCTGGACGATGATCAGCGCTTCAGCATTAAGCTCGAGGAGACCTTCGAAGTTGAAACGGTACACAACAACGACAAGTGTTATTTTCATAATTAAGCATGACTTCAACTATTTCAACGTGTAATTTTCATGTTTTACAATTCGAGTATAGCTTATCCCATGCCATGCAATACACTATGTCTTGGAGAGGATGGATTTTCAAGACCATGAAATTTCTGAAACAAAGAAAATTCACCTAAGGACTCATCACGATGTGGACTTTGAAGTAAATCTCTATAATTCTGAGAGCGTAACCCATTTTGGTTGCAAAAATTGGGAAGCATTTTGCAAGATGTATGGTTTTGATGAGGGTATGCTTATCACCATGGATCTAGGTAATCCTGACATCGACCAAGACAATATGGACATTTGGGTCCTTGTTGATACGCCTCCAGTTCTACCGCTATGAGAGTTTCTCAAACATAGTTATTAGCTATATATTGTTTATTTCAAAATAGTTGACAGCTTATTTCCATTGACAGGTTATTTTTATTGTTCAAAGAATGTGCGGGAGATGGTAGACAAAACCCACTACACCGATGGCTCCGAATTGACAACTTACAAGGAGAAAAATCATCTGGTCGGATTTTGTACTGACATTGAGAATTACAATATCCACAATCAAACTCCTCAACATTATGGTAAATACGTGCCACTAGTGCATGTGTTCAACTACGGTAACTACCATGGAGATACCCTGGTAAGATTTTTACTATTACGACATCCGTGCATCTTTTGCATACTTCTAAAACTAGTACATCATTGCTAACTATGAAGTTATTACTATGTTTTTCAACAGATAATCCTAGAGAATTGTGTGCCTCATTTGATGTATAAGAAAGGTAGTCTTAATGTTTTGAACATACAGCCAGGTCATCCTATGAATCTCAACTGTCCATACGAGATTTCTAAAAGAAGTGGAGACATGAAAAGCAAAGGATGGAAAAAATGTATGGACAGTCATAAGGAGGTTCTTGGAAGCAAAAGGAAGCGAAGCGCAAGAATTGGAGACAGGATGTTCTCCATTCTCCATAATGGAGAGTCAGGGTCTATATTGTTTTATGCTATTTTACCTTAAATAGGGTATTTAGGTCCTGCCTAATACTGATGATCATGTGCTAAGAACAATTAAGTAGGGTTGGTTCGATGACTATCAAGATGATGATCGTATGACTTGTTATTAATAACGAGTAGAAGTTGTATGATGATGATTAGTAGGACTTGTTAGGATTAGTATTACTTCCGACAAACTCGCTACTCGCGGTCTCGAGACTTGTAGTGTTCTATCTTTGTTCGGTCTTTTGAATTGGGAGACTAATATGATGAATTGTATTCGGAGACTAATCTTCCATTGTATTCGATGAATCTGCTCTTGCTGTGGGGTGCTGTCTATATTCTGTCCAATAATATATTTTGTAACCAGTGCAAAATTCTGAAAAGTAAAAAAACCTAATATTGCGCCATTAGTATGCCAGATACTAATGGCGCATGGTGTTCTATACTAATGGCGCACTACGCGGTGCGCCATTAGTAAGAAATACTAGTGGCGTCATACTAGTGGCGCACCAGTAGTGCGCCATTAGTAGGCAAAACTGGTGCGCCATTAGTAGCCCTTTTCCTAGTAGTGTACTTGGAGCTATATTTTTATTTACCACATGATATGTGTTTTGCTTGGAGCGTCTTGTATGATTTGAGTCTTTTCGTGTTAGTTTACCACAATTATCCTTGCTGTACACACGTTTTGACAGAGCCATACATGATTTGGAATTTGTTAGAATACTCTATGTGCTTCGCTTATATCTTCTAAGTTATATAATTTTGCTCTAGTACTTCACTTATATCTTTTAGAGCAGTGGATTTGTTTTATAGAAACTAGTGATCTCTCATGCTTCACTTAGATTATTTTGAGAGTCTGAATAGCATGGTAATTTGCTTAAAATCCTAATATGCTTGGTTTGCAAGATTAATAATAAAACTCTCTTATGAGTGTGTTGAATACTATGATAAGTTTGATACTTGATAATTGTTTTGAGATATAAAGATGGTGATATTAAAGTTGTGCTAGTTGAGTAGTTGTGAAATTGAGAAATACTTGTGTTGAAGCTTGTGATGAAGTCGTTATGTGATGAAGTCGGAGCATGATTTATTTTTTGATTGCCTTCCTTATGCGTGGCGGTCGGGGACGAGCGATGGTCTTTTTCTACCAATCTATCCCCCTAGGAGCATGTGCATAATACTTTGCTTTGATAACTTGTAGATTTTTGCAATAAGTATATGAGTTCTTTATGACTAATGTTGAGTCCATGGATTATACGCACTCTCACCCTTCCACCTTTGCTAGCCTCTCTAATACCGCGCACCTTTCGCCGGTATCATACGCCCACCATATACCTTCCTCAAAAAAACCACCATACCTACCTATTATTGCATTTCCATAGCCATTCCGAGATATATTTCCATGCAACTTTCCATCATTCCGTTCATCATGACACATTCATCATTGTCATATTGCTTAGCATGGTCATGTAGTTGACTTAGTATTTGTGGCAAAGACACCATTCATAATTATTTCATACATGTCACTCTTGGTCCATTACATATCCCGATACACCGTCGGAGGCATTCATATAGAGTCATATTTTGTTCTAAGTATCGAGTTGTAATTGTTGAGTTGCAAGAAAAATAAAAGTGTCGTGGAATTGTCACGGAAGATGTCCTAGAGCAAGGACTTAGTCATAGGGCCATCGCACTAGGAGGCTTAAACGGGTTAATTGGGACAAAGGACACGAGAGGTTTTTATACTAGTTCGTCCCCTTACGATGAAGGTAAAAGCCTACGTCTTGTTGGGATTCGTATTGCTGGGGTTTTGATCACCAAGAGGCTCAACTCGCCGGCTTGGTTATCGTTTTGTTGTTTCTTGCCCTAAGCTGCCACCGGGTCGTTCCCTTATATACATGGGTTGACACCTGGTGGCCTACAGAGTCCTGGCCGGCTCATAATCGTGTCCGGCTCGGTGACTTCCTTTACATGCCTTTCTTTACAAGTCTTTCCTTACATACAGCGGTTTACAATATCGGGCCTTAAGCCGCCGCCAGGCCCTTGGGCCTTCTATAAGGTTTAATAAACTATCGCCTTGAATGTTTACTGGGCTTCTTGCGTAAGCCGCCATTGGGGCTGACCCGGCCCCTCCTGGGCGGGTCATAACTGATAGTAATATCCCCAACATTAGGCCCCAGGTTGACTTTGAATTTCATTCTTTGTCAATCTTCAGTACTTAGACAAAAATCCATCTTCTTATCTTCGTTGAAGTTTTCGTAACCCGCCGTGATGTCATCTCTTGAAAACGCAAAGAACTTTCATGACGTCATCTCCCAACGGATCTTTTATCTTTAATGCTTCCCGAGAATTGAGGCGTCTGTGTAGCTAGATAACCATTATTTGGCTCTCCTTGATTTTTGTGCCCGTCTGTTCACATCTTTCCTTATAAATAGGCACGCCTCGGCCTTCCTCATTCTCCTCTCTCGCTCCGTCTTCTTCCTCTCGCGCACCCCCTGCTGCTCGAGCTTCGCCGCCGCTGCGCTTCACCTCCGTCTCCGTCGACGTTGGCCGCTGCATCAACCTGAACCGATCCAGAGAACAGCGGCGACCTCCGCAGAAGACCTATGACTGTAAGTTCCCTTCTTTTCACTTCTCAGATCCGCACTTAGGGTTTCTAGATTCTTTCGTGTTCTTCCGAGTTCATCGCAGTCCCTTGTAGTTTTTCCACTGCATGCCTCTTCTTGATCCAAAAATATACATATATGCTCGTGCGGTAGTGTTCTTGTGCCTTTTCTTGATCCCCAAATCCCTTTCTATGTTTCCAAGGCTGCATTAGAACTTATATAATCTTCTGCACTGAACTTTTTTAGGTCTAGAATTTTTTCCATTTTGAATAGCCATTTAATCTGGAATAATAGCAAACAATTCAGGAAACTTGTTTGTCTCAACACTTTGCCTTCTTCAAATATCTGTAGTCATGACGGCTTATCATGCCGGCTTAATTTTCCTTATATGTCATTAGCCCTTAACTAAGCTGCCATTACTTGTTTGCATCATCATCACTTAACTGTCAATCTCACCATTAAACTGAACCGGCACGTTGCTTTTCTTTTCAGTTCTTCTTTGCACATCATGCCGTCCAAAGCATCAACCATCTGTAACTGGGTTCCCTCAACCGTAACTGAGGAACGTTTGAAAAAGTTTTTCACCATAGGATTTCTGCCAGCGAAAACTGTCATGTCTTACCGTGCCCATGACTAGGAAGAAGAACGGCCCAATCCAAGAGACGGCGAAGTAATTGTTTTTACTGACCACATGAACCGTGGCTTCTCACCGCCCGGCTCAAAGTTCTTTAGAGAGGTCCTCCACTTTTTCAAGCTCCATCCTCAAGATATCGGGCCTAATTCCATATCTAACATTTGTAACTTCCAAGTACTCTGTGAAGTATATATTCAACAAGAGCCGGCCGTGGAGTTGTTTAGAGAATACTTTTATCTGAACTGGCAGAACGAGTGCACCAACGGCATTAACTTAAAACTTGGAGCCATATAAATTCAGCACTGGCAGGGTGCCGTCTTCCCCTTCATTGTCTTACCAAGTCACCCAAAGGACTGGAACCAGACTTGGTTCTACTGCCAGGACACTTCACCAGCAAACGAGAAACCACTGCCGGGTTATCGCCCCGATCGTCTTGACTCCAAGTTCGCGCTTCCTGATAAGCTTACTGTCGCTGAACACAAGAGGCTGATACCATCCATCAAAAGGATCAATGCTCTGCTGGGGAATGGGTTAACTGGAGTTGATCTGACCCGCTGCTGGATCTCATGGCGGGTCATCCCTTTAAGCCGTCGATCAAAGCTGATGTATGAGTATGGTGGAGGCCCGGATGACTCTCTTCGTCACAACCCCGTTCAATTAACAGAGGAAGATATTGTTTCAATGTCAACTCATCTGGTGAACGGGAAATACGAAGATTGCAGTGTCGTCGGGTTAAACCCCTTCTGCCAGCTTAACCCGGTGCCATAAGTAAGGATATTGTTATTTCTGTCCCTTGTATTTTCCCAGCCGTATTGTTTTAATACTTGCCTGACTCTTTATCTTGTTTTTACCTGTCTGTAGGCCAACTCTGACTTCTGGAAAGTTAAGTATGACCACGAGGCTGCCAAGAAAGCAAAAGCCGCCGCCATAAACGCCAAGAAAACGACCCAGAGGTCGAAAAAGAAGAAAAAGAACACTGCTAAAGATTTGATGAAGCTTGATGATACTTCTGATTCAGAGGTAGCCCTTGATTCCCTTGGCCAATTTTTTAACAATCTTATTGACACTGATCATTACCACAATGACACTGGGGCCAGTCAGGCTGTGGAAGTAGAGGTAACTATCATTTCCTCCTACTCAGAGCCCTTGCCAAGACAAAAAATTTGATGAGTGATCCGTAAAGTAAGGTTTTCTAACCGTTTAGCTCACTTGGATCCCACCTTTCGTTTGAAAAAGTAGCAACATGAAAGTCGTCGTCAGGCTCGGACTGAAGATGAGCCGGCTGTCATTCTTCAACAAACTCCTCAGAAGTGCCCGAATGAGGTTTACTTCTTTCTGTCTTTACCTCCGTTTAATGGATCCTTTCCTCTGCCTTACTTTAACTTTGTTTTATCTTTTCAGGAGGTGTCTCGCTCTTCTGGCGGCTCCAGACACAATTTCCGGCCTTCAAGACTGCCCCTAGGTAATGAAAATCCTCCTTATTTCCGATTTGTTCAAATTGTATCTTTATACTGACAATCCTGCAACATTTCTCTTAGTGGCCGAGCTAAATCCAAGAAGGCAAAGACAGCTAAACCGGCAGAAGACCCGCCGGTGCTTGCATCTGACCCGGCCAGGCCATCTTCTCCATTAACCGACGCTCCAGAAGACCTGCCTGTTGATGCAGAAGCAAATCCTCCTGAGCCGTCGTTTGATGAGACAACTGTAAACCCTTCCGCAACTGGACCATCAAGCTCAGCCAACCCGCCATCACCGTCTGCCCAAGACGTTCAGATCATCGGGAGCCGTTTTATTGAGCCAGGGAATCCAACCGTGTTGGCTCGGTGTACTGCGAAACAAGAGGCATTGGAGAGGCAAAAAGTGCGCTTTGACGTTGCCAATCACAACCATTTAAATGCCAACGATATTTTATCCGTCTATCTCAGCCACGTGCACTCCAGTCGCGACTCTAAGATCGAAATGGTCAAACAGTTGTAGTTGAAATACGAGGTACGTTCTTCCGGTTTACCTATATTCCTTCAGCCCCAAGTCTTCAGATTATGAGAGAACCGGAATGTTCTGTAGACTTTATAATATAGGCCAAGACCTTTACCGTTGAAACTTTTCTCGAATTCACTAAAATAGAACAAAGCTTCACCTGTAGTCCCCAATGGCCGGTTCATTTTGACCATAAATGAGCTGGTACTTTAAATTGTTTTGTACCGTATTCAAAGGACTTAATACTCCATCTTAACCTTGAGAAACTTGCTGAGCTGCATACATTAGCCCCCAAGTGCCAAGTGCTGTTACTTTGTAAAGTACTTGGGACTTAAAGTATGTCTTCAGAATCATAAAAATTTGTTTTGGCATACATTATCCCCCAAGTGTCAAGTGGTTTTTTGTGAAGTACTTGAGACTTGAATCTTGATTTTTGAACTTGAAGCAAAATCTTGACTCATCTGAATGTTTTGCAGAATGCCTTATCTGAATTGAACTCACAATTGACTGATGCGAAGACCCGGCTAGCGAGTCAGGAGGCAGAAATCAAATCTGCTTATTCCAAATTGCAAATAAGTCTCTCTGAGACGGAAAATTTAAAGACAAGCTTCGCTGCCAAGAAGAAAACCTGGAAAGAGGAAAAAACGCTTCTGACCCAACGCGCTGAGAAGGCCGAAACAGCCCTTGAAGAGATTTCAACGGAGCTGAACGGTTTAAAGGGTCGGTTGTCTCAAATAGTGGCTGCCATCTTTGGTAAGCCGTCCGACCTTAATTTTGTGTGCTTTTTCTGATCCAGAGTATAAGCCGCCAGCTGACTTTATGTATGAAGTATGTGCAGGCCCACGAAGCAAAAATCTGAGCCAAGATCCTTTGATTAAACTGAAGGCAGTGTATACTTTGGTAGAACAACTGTATATTGGCGCACAGCAGGCACTTGCCACCATCTCTCCTACCAATCGAGGACCCAACCGGCTCAGCGACGTCCTGAAGAAACTGTCAATCCTGCCTGCCAGATTTCAAGAAGTGAAACGCTCCTGTGCGCGAGCCGGGGCTTTGACTGCCCTGAGCCGCTCCAAGGCTTGGGTGCCAGACCTTGACCCGGTGGACGTGGCCAGAGGCTATCCCACCATGAAGGAAGACGGATCTCCGTTTGAGCAGGATGACTTCATGGCTTGCGTGTGCGGAGTCCGGCCTCAGGCAACTACCCTTGGAGATGATACCAACATTAACAAATATGAGCCGGGTTTTGATGCTGAAAATAAGAAGATGGTGACTCCCTCGTACAAGGTGACGGATTTGATCCCGCCTGCAAGAGAAAATACATTTGCCCCAGAAGTTGACCCGGCAGGCCTGATCGACGATGAAGCAGAATTCGTCGCCGTGAATGGTTTTGACTAGTCAAAACCCAACTTCCAGCCAACAGAAGGTGGTGAACCGGCGAGGGAGGAATAATAACCATCTTCATTGGCTTATAAAAAGCCGTGTAATAGTTTAGCTGTGAAAACACTGAATGCCTTGCTTATGCCATCATGCATAAAACACTGTATGTGGCTCCGTGTTTCCTGATGGCAATGTATGCATTATATTTGATGATCGTTTCTGCAACACTTTAATTCTGTTCCGTGTAGATACAAGAGAAAAGACTGGCTTGGCGGCTTAGAGCCGAACGGGTTAAAACACCTGGCTTATATCCAATATGTTTATCATAATAGAAAATAGAAAATAGATATAATAAAGGACAAGGGCTGAAACTAACTCTTTAGTTAATGCAGCAGGCAATTATATATAAATAATAGCCATAATTGTACCTTTGATCCTTAGACCACCGGCTTGAGTAACCCGGGTAATGAAGCTAATAACTCAATCCTTCTGAGAAATTAATACCTTTGAATACTTTAATGATCATCATACCTTGGTAGCCTTGTTGTCAAATAGACAAGTCAGCGAAGAAGATCATGCTAATTATTTGCAACAAGAAACTCAAAGGCAAATAACAGTTAACAAGTATGATTTAACCTTATATTTAAATGTTGGTGGCTTCTGATTCGAATACGATCAGTAAACCGGACCAAAGGGGTTTAGCTGAGGTTCGAATACGACCATATAGCCCCCAGTGGCGTGGTGTTGCGCCGACCAAGAGGGTACCGATAGCTATGTTCTCTTTGGTTCGAATACGACCTATGTTTGAACAGGAAGCCCCCAAATGACCTTGAGAGGTTTTTAACGACCCTGATTCGAATACGATCCAAGTCGGACCCAAAAGGGGTTAAGCTATGATTCAGATACGATCAAGAAGCCCCCTAGTGAGTTTGGCCTTGAGCCGATCAAGAGGGTTACGACAGCTATGTTCTCTTTGGTTCGAATACGACTTATGTTTGACCAGGAAGCCCCCAAGTGACCATGATAATTGCAGCTAGATTCGAATACGATCATAAGCCGGACCAAAAAGGTTAGACTTGATTCAAATATGATCAGCTCCTTAATAGTCATTTGAAAATAAGAAATAACAAAGATGCATAATATCTGAAAAGAATAGAGACCGATGGTCTTACTTTATTACTTATCATGGTATATACAATGCTAAAGTATGTACATGATGAGAGCCGGTAGCTCAGGGTAGTATGGCCGAAGTTGAGCAATGTTCCACGGCCGGCGGGTCTCCTCCTCCGACTTACGTGAATCTTTGTGTTCTCAAATGTCAATGAGGTAATACGACCCGTTGTTTAAGTTCTTGCTGACCACAAAGGGTCCTTCCCAAGGTGGGGATAACTTGTGCGCATCTGACAGATCCTGGATGAGCCGGAGCACCAGGTCGCCTTCCTGAAAAGTCCTGGATTTGACCCGGCGGCTGTGATAACGGCGCAGGTCCTATTGATAAATTGTTGACCGAGCCGCTGCTAAGTCTCTTTCTTCATCCAACAAGTCAAGTGCATCCTGTCTGGCTTGTTCATTATTAGCTTAAACATAAGCCGCCACACGGGGCGAGTCATGACGGATGTCACTAGGCAACACTGCTTTTGCTCCATACACCATGAAGAAAGGTGTGTATCCTATAGACCTGTTAGGTGTCGTGTTGATACTCCACAACACCGAGGGTAATTCCTCTACCCAACAACCCGACATTCACTGTAAAGGAATCATAAGCCGGGGTTTGAGACCTTTTAAAATTTCCTGATTTGCTCTCTCAGCTTGACCATTGGATTGAGGATGAGCTACAGAAGAAACATCAAGCCGGATGTGCTCACGTTGACAAAACTCATCCATAGCCCCTTGGGATAGATTAGTGCCATTGTCAGTGATAATGTTGTATGGAAAACCAAAACAGAAGATCACCTTTTTCATGATGGGCTTCCTCAAAATGCTCTAGGTCTTCATGAGCAAGCAAGTTGGATGCACACCCACTTAGTTTCTTTTTGTGCTTTCATATAATTATAGCTCTAGTGCATCCGTTGCATGGCAATCCCTACTCACTCACATTGATATCTATTATTGGGCATCTCCATAGCCCGTTGATATGCCTAGTTAATGTGAGACTATCTTCTCCTTTTTGTCTTCTCCACAACCACCACTCTATTCCACATATAGTGCTATATCTATGGCTCACGCTCATGTATTGCGTGAAGATTGAAAAAGTTTTGAGAATGTCAAAAGTATGAAACAATTGCTTGGCTTGTCATCGGGGTTGTGCATGATTTAAATATTTTGTGTGGTGAAGATAGAGCATAGCCAGACTATATGATTTTGTAGGGATAACTTTCTTTAGCCATGTTATTTTGAGAAGACATAATTGCTTTGTCAGTATGCTTGAAGTATTATCGTTTTTATCTCAATATGAACTTTTGTCTTCAATCTTTCAGATTAGAATATTCATACCACAATTAAGAAGAATTACATTAAAATTATGCCAAGTAGCACTCCACATCAAAAATTCTTTTTTTATCATTTACCTACTCGAGGGCGAGCAAGAATTAAGCTTGGGGATGCTTGATACGTCTCCAACGTATCTATAATTTTTGATTGCTCCATGCTATATTATCTACTGTTTTGGACATTATTGGGCTTTATTATCCACTTTTATATTATTTTTGGGACTAACCTATTAACCGGAGGCCCAATCCAGAATTGTTGTTTTTTGCCTGTTTTAGGGTTTCGAAGAAAAGGAATATCAAATGGAGTCCAAATGGAATGAAACATTCGGGAACGTGATTTTCTCATCGAATACAACTCAGGAGACTTGGACCCTACGTCAAGACACGTAACAGGAGGCCACGAGGTAGGGGGGCACGCCTACCCCCCTAGGCGTGCCCTCCACCCTCGTGGGCCCCCTGTTGCTCCACCGACATACTTCTTTCTCCTATATATACCCACGTATCCCAAACGATCAGATACAGAGCCAAAACCCTAATTCCACTGCCGTAACTTTCTGTATCCACGAGATCCCATCTTGGGGCCTGTTCCGGAGCTCCGCCGGAGGGGGCATCGATCACGGAGGGCTTCTTCATCAACATCATCACCTCTCCAATGAAGTGTGAGTAGTTTACCTCAGACCTATGGGTCCATATTTAGTAGCTAGATGGCTTCTTCTCTCTTTCTGGATCTCAATACAATGTTCTCCCTATCTCTTGTGGAGATCTATTCAATGTAATCTTCTTTTTGCGGTGTGTTTGTTGAGACCGATGAATTGTGCGTTTATGATCAAGTCTATCTATGAATAATATTCGAATCTTCTCTGAATTCTTTTATGTATGATTGGTTATCTTTGCAAGTCTCTTCGAATTATCAGTTTGGTTTGGCCTACTAGATTGATCTTTCTTGCAATGGGAGAAGTGCTTAGCTTTGGGTTCAATCTTGCGGTGTCCTTTCCCGGTGACAGTAAGGGCAGCAAGGCACGTATTGTATTGTTGCCATCGAGGATAACAAGATGGAGTTTTCTTCATATTGCATGAGTCTATCCCTCTACATCATCTCATCTTGCTTAAGGCGTTACTCTGTTTTTACTTAATACTCTAGATGCATGCTGAATAGCGGTCGATGAGTGGAGTAATAGTAGTAGATGCAGGCAGGTGTCGGTCTAATTGTCTCGGACGTGATGCCTATATACATAATCATACTTAGATATTCTCATAACTATGCTCAATTCTGTCAATTGCTCAACAGTAATTTGTTCACCCACCGTAGAATACTTATGCTCTCGAGAGAAGCCAGTAGTGAAACCTATGACCCCCGGGTCTATCTTTATCATATCAATCTCTTACTACTTAGTTATTTACTTTGCTATTTACTTTGCCTTTACTTTAAGTTGCATCTTTATCATAAAAATACCAAAAATATTATCTTATCATATCTATCGGATCTCACTCTCGTAAGTGGCCCTATAGGGATTGACAACCCCTATTTGCGTTGGTTGCGAGGATTTATTTGTTTTGTGCAGGTGCGAGGGACTCTCATGTAGCCTCCTACTGGATTGATACCTTGGTTCTCAAAAACTGAGGGAAATACTTACGCTACTTTGTTGCATCATCCCTTCCTCTTCGGGGAAAACCAACGCAGTGCTAAAAGAGGTAGCAACGAGGTTGTGCCGAACCCCCAACTTCGGATTAGTTTTGGGGCCAGTACAATCTTTGTCTATGGAAGTCGGTGCTGGCGGCTGAGAAAGCTAGGCAAGTGGCGTTCAAGAAGGAGATGGCGGAGGAGGAAGCCAGGTACTAGGCGGCCTGTGAAACCCGTGATGCCGCCTGGAAAAAGGAGGCGGTGGAGCTTTGGGGCCGGGCGCGTCGTCGTACCGAGGTGGTGTACGAAGACGGGTACTTCACGAGGAAGGTCATAGGCGCTGGGCGCCTCATCGCTGCGTGAAGGTGGGCCGATAAGCTCCAGCGTGTCACCGACGAGGAGCTTCGGTGGGTGCCCAACGAAATGGCAAGATCAGCCACGCTTGTCTGCCAACAAGAGACAGATCAGTACGTCAAGCGCTGCGAGGAGGAGGAGGCGGAGTACTACCTCCGCACTGGGAAGACGCCGCGCACCAGGGAGCTGCTGGAATACTGGCCCCAGGAGGGATTATTAGTTTTAGTATTATTCGTTTTCAATTTTATGCATTGTACCTAGTACTAGTTAAGTATTATCACGTATATGTGATGATATTTTGTGATTAACTAATGAATATTATATATATATATATATATATTATGAATTCTATTTTCTATCTGTTTTTGTATATTAATTTGAATCTAGTTGTTATCATCCACATATACGTAATGACTATGTAGATACACACATTGAAACAGAACATATAAGAATGGAAAACAGAGTACACACATTGAAACAGGGCAATAAATAGAGAATATATACTATGATTGTTGTGAATATATAACTATCCATGTCGAAACGACTTTTCAAAATAAAACGCATCCATGAGACTATGACCAGCAGCCCTTGCCTACGGTAGCTCTTGGCTCTGCCTGAACTCGTCCAGGCGTTCGTCCAAGTGGTCGACACACTCACGGTATATCTGGAGCGCAATCTCGAGCTCCAAATTGGCTATTTCAATGGAGATCACCAGGTCGAGGATGCGACGGCCATGTTCCTCTACTGCGCCCAGGTGGACACCTATGCCAAGGAGGCGGCCGAGCCTACGGATAAGCGCGTTGGCATCTAGTGGGCCGCGGACAAGGCGAACTGCGACACCCATGCGAACGGCGCGGCGGGCGTCCAGTGCAAGTACGGCGCGGCCGGCCTTTGGTGAAAGTACGGGGCTGAGGGCCTCTGCCCACTCCTGGCGAGGAACGGGGTACTGACTGGACGTGTACCCAGCTGCGACGTCGTGTCGACAGCAGGCAAGCGCTGATGGATCCGCTCTTTCTGTGCAGCGTGCCGCGCCTCTCGCTCTGCAGCGCTACGGTCTCGTCGTGCGGCGAGCCGCAGCCTATCGGCGCGGACGTGCCTAACTTGCTCTGCGCCGCGCCATCGATCATGTTGTGCGGCGAGCTGCAGCCTGTCGGCGCTGACATGCCTATCTTGATCCGCGGCGCTCAAGCGCCATGCGCCAAAGGTCTGCTCAACCCTGACGATGACGCGCATCACGGCGTCGTCCATCGCGTTGCCGGGGAGCGCCTCGGCCTCGACGTGCTATGGCGCCTGCTCGTTTTCCTCATCGACGAGGTTGATGGCAGAGGCAGCGCTTTTGGTGGGCTGGCATGTTTGGAAAAGATGGATGTGCTACAGGCTGCGATTGTCGCCTCCGTGCGTCGCACGTCGCCTGTGCGCAATATCGCTGGGTGGCGGAAAACAGGTGAGGAAATGGCAGAAAATGGTGGCGCGTTCATAAATCGCCATCAACTAATGGAAACTTAACATAGAAGGAACATCGAGCTAGCACAAGAAGGAGATGATGATCAGATGAACACGGGCCACACTAGGGAACTGTTTCTGTTATTATCGGTATTCGCACACATTTCTGATTACAGGCCTGTTTGCGGCGTATCACAAACATCTTGTTATATTGAACCGTTTCTGTTCTCTTGCCTCAACGCAAACAGTTCATTCGAGTGAACCGCATGCCGTATATCGCACACACATTCATCTTGTTACCCGTTTCTTTTGTGTTGCCTAATCACAAACAGTTCGTCCGAGTGAACCGTATGTTGTATATCGCACACACCTTCATCTGGCTGCTCGTTTCTTTTGTTTCTCCTCATCGCAAACAGTTAATTAAGCTGAACCGTATGCCCTGCATCGCACACACAACTAAAATCTGAACCGTGTTTGATGCATTCTCCATCGCAAACATTTTGCACCTTTTTGACGGGTTTTTTACACCACCGTTTGCGATTATGGCATCGCACACAGTTTTGTCGAAGGGTCTATAATCGTAGTATCGCGATAGTAGCATTCTGCAGTAGTGGAACCCAAATGCTTTGGTCAGTGAGTATTGGCAAAATGGATAGTGGTGTCCGCAATTTCTTCGCTAGGGCCGGCAGATCTAGAGGAATGGGATAGATTGGCAGATATGCTTATGGACTCCGTCCCTTCGGCAGAACCAGATTCTTTTCGTTGGAAACATGAGTCATCGGGACAATTCTCCACGAAGTCTCTATACAAGCCGCTGCACCAAGGGGCATCCCCCTTTCAAGCCATGGATATTCGAAAAGCTCGCCTCCCAAACAAGATCAAGATATTCTTGTGGCAGCTAGTGAGGGGTAGACTCCCAACGGGGGTGAGGTGCAGAAACATCATGGTCCGGGCGGCAGTTGCTGCCCTTGTTCTCATTTTTCGTTTGTCGAATTTTGTTGTAAAACGCTGAAGGGCTTCAGTTTGCTAAAGCCGGCAAGCACCACCTTTCTAGAAAAAGGTGTAGACATATAATAGCAGTATATAGGTTATTTTGTGTACTGTCTCTGACTTTTCTTGTTGCATTATAAACTCTTTCTGACCTAACGTTACTGGTCTCTTCATTTAAATCAACTGAAAATTTGTTATGTCCAAGTCGAGTCAGTAAAGTGCAGCTCAGACTAAAAATATGCTAATATAGCACGTCTTCTTTTGCAGCAGTAGTTTTATTTTCTGTCGTGCGAAAAATTGCAATATTCAAATAAATTTCTTTCAAATACATGTAGTACTGTAACAGGAGAATATTATTCTAATTTCAAGAATGCCAAACTATTAATGGTAGAAATGGGCTCAAAGTCTCTACATTCATTGTACATGTAGCTACCTAGTGCGGCTATAAATAACATAGGCTTGTACATGTAACAAAACAAACACTCAGGTGCCAATGGGCTGGCACTGGCACACGTCATTCACGTGCACCAAGTTGCATGACACATTACACGCAGCAGGAGTTCTCGAGGGAATGAGACGCATCGGGGATCTCAGTCGAAGACCGAAATTTGGTTAAGACAGTATATCATGTACAGATTGGGCTTCCAGCGTCATACGTAGAGCCTGAGGTAGTTGATTCCGCGCGACAAGAGCCCTTGCCACAGACTAGCTAGTGTAAGACAATAAGTTTTGGGGAACCAGCACAACCCTCTAGGGGTGGCTTATCTCATTATATATAATGGTTGTGTTACAATATGTACCATATACGTACATAGGTACAGAAGCTATACATAGTCTAACACCCTCCCTCAATCTTAGCCAGTTTCTAAAGAACTGAGAAGGGTAAGATTGCGCCTACAAGCCTCAAACTGTGGCAGCGGTAAAGGCTTAGTGAAGATGTCTGCAAGTTGATCCTTAGATGAGATAAACTTGATCTGGAGTTGCTTCTGTGATACACGTTCCCGTACAAAGTGATAGTCAACTTCAATGTGTTTCATTCGGACATGAAATACTAGATTTGCAGAAAGGTATGTAGCACCGATGTTATCACACCAAAGAATATGAGGCTGTGGTTGAGACAAACCCAACTCCTGAAGCAAAGACTGCACCCAAATAATCTCTGCAGTAGCATTAGCCACAGCCTTGTACTCAGCTTCAGTACTGCTACGTGACACAGTAGCCTGTTTCCGAGCACTCCAGGCGATCAAATTAGAGCCAAAGAATACTGCATAACCCCCCGTGGATCGCCTGTCATCTGGGCTACCAGCCCAATCTGCATCAGAGAAGGCCGAAAGGACCCGAGAGGAAGTCGGCCGAATATGCATACCAAATGTCAGGGTGAACTGAACATAACGAAGAATGCGTTTAACAACAGCCCAATGAGTATCTCTGGGAGTCTGAAGATACTGACAAACCCTGTTAACAGCATAAGAGATATCTGGTCTCGTGATCGTCAAGTACTGAAGTCCACCAACAATGCTCCTGTACTCTGTGGCATCCGCAGGAGACAAAAGCTCACCATCAACAGCTGTTATCTTGTCGGTAGACGACATGGGTGTGGTGGTCGGTTTGCACTTCAGCATGCCAGCTCTCTGTAACAACTCCAAGGAGTACTTCTTCTGCGTAAGGACAAGACCAGTAGCACGAGAAGTGACCTCAACTCCAAGAAAGTAGTGAAGCTTCCCAAGATCTTTGACCGCAAAATCAGCACCAAGAGAGCAGACAAGAGCATCAGCAGCATACTGAGAAGAGCTGACAAGGATAATATCATCGACATATACCAAAAGATACATAGTGACTTCTGGCTTCTGTAGAAGAAATAACGAAGTGTCAGCAGTAGACGGCACAAACCCATGAGCACGAAGGGCAGAGGCAAGGCGGGCATGCCAGGCACGAGGAGCTTGCTTCAAACCATATAGTGCTTTGGAAAGACGACAGATATAGTCAGGACGATCAGGATCAGAGAAACCAGGCGGCTGTTTCATATAAACCTCTTCCTCCAAAAATCCATGTAGAAAAGCATTCTACACATCAAGTTGACGAAATGACCAACCACGAGAAACAGCAATGGAGAGAAGAAGCCGAATAGTGGTAGGCTTGACGACAGGACTGAAGGTGTCCTCATAGTCAAGACCATGACGCTGCCGAAAACCGCGAGCAACAAGTCGCACTTTGTAACGCTCAATAGATCCATCCGAATGCTTCTTCACTTTGAACACCCATTTTGAGTCAATAACATTTACCCGTGGTGGTGGAGGAACGAGAGTCCATGTCTTGTTACGAAGAAGAGCATGAAACTCCTGCTCCATAGCCTCTCGCCAATGTGGAATGCGCAGGGCAGCCTGATATGAGCGAGGCTCAGAAGATGGATCGACAACAGCAGCAGCCAAACAAGCAGCCAACCAAGCAACCGTACCATCCTTACATTCCTTAGGTTTGAAAATGCCACTGCGACTGCGTGTATGTGGTCGGGACACAGGAACCACCGAGGTCGACGGAGCAGCCTGCAACGGGCTGGAGGACGGCGACGTTGACGAGTCAGCCGGTGACGAGGAGCCAGTCACGGTAGCCTCGGACTCGGTTGACGAAGAAGGCCGACCCACCGGCGAAACCGGCAGAGCAGACGAAGCAGCTAGCGACTCCGGCATCACAGACCGGGCCGATGGCGAGCTCGGCATAGTGGGCCGTGGCGCGGCCGGTGTCGCGGGCCGATCCGCTGATGAAGGCGACGTGAGGACCCGAGCCGCGGGCGAAGACGGCGTGACGGGCCGAGCCGCAGGCGAAGACGGCGTGACGGGCCGAGCCGCAGGCGACTCGGCGGCCGCTGGCGAAACGGACCGAGCAGTGGAGATGCTCGGCGCGACGGGCTCGTCGGGTGACCATGCATGGGCATGCGAATCGATGCCATGCAACATAGGGCGATCGACGAGCCCACCAGAAGACGATGATGATGATGGTGAATCCTCCAACAGCTCCAAACGAGCTCCACGTCCGGTTCCTGCACCATGGTTAGGTAACAGCAAAGGAGAGTATGCAACATCATCAAATTGGTCAGAAGCAACAGAGGATGAATGCAGGGATGGTGGTTCGACAGTGGACACAGGAAGGTTGGCAAAGGGAAAAACATGCTCATCAAACACGACGTCCCGAGATATATAGACACGATTAGTGGGAACATGAAGACATTTGTAACCTTTATGAAGAGAGCTATAGCCAAGAAAAACACACTTCTTAGAACGAAACTCAAGCTTGCGCTTGTTATATGGACGAAGATGCGGCCAGCAAGCACACCCAAATACCTTAAGAAAGGTATAATCAGGTTGTTCATTAAGGAGAACCTCAATGGGAGTCTTCATGTTTAAAACACGAGTAGGAGTACGGTTGATGAGAAAGCATGCAGTGATGAAAGCATCACTCCAAAACCGAAACGGAACAGATGCATGGGCCAAAAGAGTAAGACCAGCTTCAACAATATGACGATGCTTATGTTCGATTGAACCATTCTGCTGATGTGTATGTGGACATGCTAAACGATGAGCTATCCCAAGCGACTGAAAGAAAGAGTTGAGGTTGCGAT